>NC_060119.1:1046493156-1046812558 GCF_021461395.2 Schistocerca americana
TGCACGACCGCATGTTGCAGGTCCTGTACTGGCCTTTCTGGATACAGAAAATGTTCGACTGCTGCTCTGGCCAGAACATTCTCCAGATCTCGCACCAATGGAAAACGTCTGGTCAATGGTGGCCGAGCAACTGGCTCGTCACAATACTCCAGTCACTACTCTTGATGAACTGTGGTATCGTGTTGAAGCTGCATGGGCAGCTGTACCTGTACACGCCATCCAAGCTCTGTTTGACTCAATGCCCAGGCGTATCAAGGCCGTTATTACGGCCAGAGGTTGTTGTTCTGGGTACTGATTTCTCAGTATCTATGCAACCAAATTGCGTGAAAATGTAATCACATGTCAGTTGTAGTATAATATATTTGTCCAATGAATACCTGTTAATCATCTGCATTTCTTCTTGGTGTAGCAATTTTAGTGGCCAGTAGTGTACATACGTTGACGTAATTTAAGAATTTCAGTACAGACGATTGACAGCACTGTATTACTCATCATAAAAATGAAATCATTTCATCTCATTCGAAAATGGCTGTTGTTGACAATGTTATTATGTTTCAGGGCCCAGAAGGAATCAGTCCAGGCAACCCCGGCCAGCCTCAGAGCGCTTGGTCCCCTCCTGCTGCAGCAACACCGCACAACTACCAGCCGAGCCCCCAAAAGCAGACTCCGGTCCAGGCGCAGGTGTACCAACCGGCACATTTCGAGCCACCGCCAGCGACTGTGGTGCTGAGACCAGAGGCTCCGATCAGCCAACCATCCCCACCCGTCTTCACATCACAGCCAGCAGCCACGAAGGGAGTATCGGGAAGAATGCGTGGAGACGAGAAGTGGCCCCCAGAGCCTTACAAGGTGCAGGCACAGGCGGAAAATGAAGCCCGCCTCGCGCTCGCTCGCGGCCCCGCTTTCAGGCCTCGCCGAGTAAAGAAAGATTACACCGCTTTCTTTGCCCAGAATGCCTTGAATCCGACATACCCTGGCTACAGAGCCCCTCCAGGCACTCAGCACTACATCGAAGAAGGCACATCGAACCTGTAATAATACAGGTGCTAATGTAGCATTAGCAGCCATGCTTCATTTGAAAACCTATGTTTATCTGTTCTCTGGTAAATGTACTGAAAAAATAACTTCAGTCACAATGGAAGCTATGAACAAAGATGAAGGGCAGTTATTTTTTTAAAAAATTCCATCCATCTTTTTTTTTAATTTCTGCCAAGAACTATGATTAATATCCATCATGTTGGTACATTCATAAGTTTAATAAATTCTAGGCGCCGCTCACGTATTTTCAATGACACGAGTGAAGGCAAGAAAAGAAAATATGAATATCTTGGAATTTACAGTAACCTGAGAACGAGCATATTTTTTTAAGGACCTTAGTATTTGAAATATATCTTCAAGTGCGTCGAATAATTATGGTCTCTTTTTCTTTTTTTTAAGTTGATGGAGTCTAGTCTCTTTGTTAATATATTTTTTACGAGTTTTTGGACCTGGTAGTCAATTAAGATGAGATAATGATTTTTATGAGCAAATCATGAGTGATCAGTTTCACTTTAAAACGATGTGATATATCCATGGTGCCACACAGTTTTTGTATTAGTCCGTATTTGATGTTTATCAGACAGATCCACTATATTCCCTTCCTAAAATTACGAAGAGCGACGAACTTTTCACGACTTACATACGAATATCTTCAATGGTATTTATTTGGTGTTTATATCATGATTAAAGTTTGTTTTGTGCTTAAAATATGTTGTTGATATCATGTCTTGAACTGATGAATGTAAAGCGAAAGTGTAAATGTGTTATTTAGGAAAATAAATACTATCCATACATATAATTACGTGTAGTTGTCTGAAATATAGTATGTATATATTCAGCCAAATATGTAAGTTTGTTTCATCCTACAAGCACTCTTCGTCCCTGGAAGCTGCAATTCATAATCTTTTCTTCTTGATCTGATGGAATGTTGCAGAAGAAGAAAGCAACATATAACTGTTACAGCTTGACGTGACACATTAATTAAGGAACTGGACTCATATACGAGAGAAGCAAGGTTCGAATTTGAGTCCTGGCCATCCTGCTTTGATCACTTCAGGTGCATCTTGTGACGTCTCTTCCTTTCCAAGCAAGTGCTCCTTCTCTAATGCAAGCAATGTCTACAGAACATAAACTTGAGTTCGCTTCCCTGCTTTCCACGATAACGTTGCGGAACTGGTTGTACTCACTTAATTGCAACATAAATACACACCACAACTCAAAAAAATGGTTCAAATGGCTTTGAGCACTATGGGACTTAAAGTCTGAGGTCATCAGTCCACTAGAACTAAGAACTACTTAAACCTAACTAACCTAAGGACATCACACACATCCATGCCCGAGGCAGGATTCGAACCTGCGACCGTAGCGGCCACGCGGTTCCAGACTGTAGCGCCTAGAACCGCTTTTTTTTCTTTTTTCTTTTTTTTATTCACCAAAAACAGTAACAAAAATGACTACAATGAAATGACATAAATAAGGTGACAGATAATGGCAGTCATAAATTACAGCATTCAAAAAATGAGTCTCTAGCACTCACACAATTTAGCACCTTCACTGTCACCTTCAACTGGTGGCAGATCAGCATGCACATTTTCTTCTTCTGCAGCCGGTTCCTCATCATCATTTCCCAGACCCAAATTAATCATTCAGTAAATCCTTGATGTGTGTTCCTTCCAGGGTAAATTACATGGACAGAAGAGAAGTCCCGAACAGCGACATCGCAAAATATTTCACTGCCTTGTTATCTTTGTCAGTTCCAGCCTTCTAAACGCATCTATAGGGAGTTCAAGATCTTCCTTTATATCAGACACCAGATGTTTCTCGCCATATTCTTGTATCTGCTGTACTACTGATTTATTTTTCATGTGTGACTTGCAGGTGGGGTTAGGGTCGGGAACGTGACCCAATCCATTCCCTCTCTACTAGGAATCCAGTTCCTAACCTATACCCATTCGGTTGAGGACAATTCGGAGATCATATTTCTTATTGTGATTCTGATATTTGAGTATTTTCTCGAATTCATTTTCCATGTACATCTTGTATTCAATATGTTCATCGCTCCCAATATTGTTAAAAACATAACTTGTATATTTGCCCATTAACCAAATCACTGCGTTATTTTTTGCCTGAGGGTAGTAACTTTCCTCTGGTCTGAAGAAATTGTTAGTCGGTACATTGTTTGCTGAAGTTCTTGTTATTTGAGCAATTTTCTCCCTGGTCCACCTCCAGTTGATAATCCGATCTCCACAAGTGTAACGATGAGGCACACTATCAACGAGGTTGCATTTGCTGCAGAGGTTTGTGTCATTTAAACCGATGGCAAAGAGATGCTCATTAGTGCTGATGATGTTATTGACTGCCTTGTACCACGCTGTTCGCACGTCAGACGAAAGAACATCACTACTGATGTTTTTCCAGACCACATTCCATGCTATTCCAGCATGTTGCGTTTCTATGTTATTTTTCCTTTCATGTTTCCGTATTTCAGCTAAAATCGCCTTTGCTGTAACGTTTTTGGAGTTTAAAATCTTTTTGATGAGATACCTTAGTTCAAGATAATACTCCCTAATGTGTTTCAGCTTAAAACTTATTTTTTGTATATTTATCGGCGTCTCTACACTTTCTGGCCTGACAATATCGTATAGTTTTGCTGTAATGCACCCTGGATCATTACACATTATGCTCCATGTTCGTTTGACATTCAATGCCATCGCTTTAGACTTGATGTCGGTTAGATCCAAAACTGCTGTCTTCCCCGGCACTCGAAACAATTCCCCTTTCCACAAGAACTTTGCTAAGGTGGACATGAGCGCCTTCGCCACCATTGATGGAATGGGGAGAACCTGTGCTATGTAGTAGGCCTTGGATAAAATATACGTGTTGATAAACAGTATTCTCTGGAACTGGTCTATGCTACGTTGACAGTTTTCAATCAAAGCTCCCTTGATTTTTCTTGCCACCTCCCGCCAATTTATTGCTATCATTTTTAAAAGGGACGTTGTCAATGCCATTCCAAGAGCTTTGTGTTCATTAACATGGTTCGCCCACTCAATGCGTAAGTTAGCAAGCCGCTTTATATTTATAAATTTACTTTTATTTTCATTTACCCTCGCACCTGATGCGGAACAGTATTCTGCAAGTATCATCTCTAGTTGTGTCACATCTGTTTGGTCTCTGATGATTACGCCTACATCGTCCGCGTAAGCACCTACCACAGTCTTTGTTCCTTGAATGGTAATGCCTGTCAGCCTGTGCATTTCTTCCTTGGGTAACACCCCTTTTTATTTCAATTTTTTTGTCAGTTGACAGTTAACGGAGATTTGTGCAGTAACACCCATTGCCATGTTCTTGATGATGTCGATGGTTTTTGGCAGGAAGTCCATTCGGCGCATTATCTCTATCAGGTATTTGTGATTAATTTGATCAAATGCCTTATGGAAGTCTATGAAAAGCAGTCCACATTTTATGTTACTTGCCTGCGCTAGCGCAATGACATCGCGATACAAAGCCGCAGTTTGTAAAATCGTTCTTCTAAAAGCACAAGTCTGCTGTTAGCCTATGATGTCAGCAGTGCATGGTGTAAAGCGCTTGTTAATTACTCGAGCTATAATTTTATAATCTGAATTTAAAAGCGAAATCGGCCGTAGGTTGTTTATTTTTTTGCAGCCTCTGTTCTTCGGGATCAACACGATTTTGCATTGTTTGAACTCTGCAGGCACTGGCTTTCCTTGTAAGACTTCATTGACAATTTCGGTGAACTTTTCTCCTATTAGGGTCCAAAATCGTTTATAGAATTCAATGGGCAGTCCGTCAGGTCCTGGAGATTTTCTAGCAGGGGAGCTGCACACGATTTCTAATATATCTTCCTTGGTGATGTCCGAAGAAATGTTCTCATCATCATCTCGCGATATTCGTGGAAGATATGTACCAAAGAGCTCATCGTATTCTTCTTCGTTTGTTTCCCCTGACGCATACATACGTTCATAGTACGCTGAGATCTCTTTAATTATTTCCTTCTGGGTGGTGATTATGGTACCATCATCTATTAGAAGTTCATCCATGAAACTTCTTCTATTCTTGGCGTGTCTGACAAGGTGGTAAAATGCAGCAGTCTCATCTTCAGTGACTGACTTTGCTTTGGATTTTAAGTCCCCCCAGTTCCTTACGTTTCAGACTTATTAACTTTGCTTTTATTTTCTTGATGTCTATTAATCTTGTAGGAATTGCATCTGTCTGATCGTAGAGGTCCCTGAGCACGCTGTAGTAGAATTCTACAGTCTGTTTCCTTTCTCTGGCCATATCTATACTAAAAGATAGCTCTGGTTAGGGCATCTTCTAAGTCTTCTTCTGATAATAACGATATATTTAGATTCCACTGGCTTCTTACTCTTCGGGTAGGTTGTGCTGTTAAATTTACGCAGGTCAACAACGCACTGTGATCGGAAAAACTAACGGGAACAGTTTCTGTTTTCAGTACTTTATCTGCTAAATTTTCCGATACGTAAATTCTGTCAATTCTACTTCAGGAATTCGCAACAATGTGAGTGAAATTCACCATTGTTGGGTATTTATTTCCCACGCATCTTTTAATTTTAAATCAACAAGACGTCTCAAGTCAGTTGAGTAATTGAAGTTGGGGATTTGATCCTTTCGACTCAATACACAATTAAAATTTCCCCCTATTATAAGTTGGAGGGGGTTTTTCCTCAGTAAATAAATTACGTTTTCATTAAAGAATGTGGCTCTTGCAGCTCTATTATTGCTGCCAGAAGGAGCATATAAATTGACTATAGTAACTCCTGCTACATTTATTCCAATACCTCGCCCCGATTCTAATTTATCAACGTCATGTACGGGGATGCCTTCTCTAACTAAAATGGCCGTGCCAACATTCGTTTCAGTGGAAATATTGTAAAAATCAACGTAACTGGAAAAATTTAATTGTGGGAATACCACTTCCTGTAGGAGAGCAATATCCGTCGCTGACTCATACAGAAACTGTTTCAGAGCAGCTATTTTAACATCCGACTGTATCCTATTAATGTTTAACGTGGTAATCGTATATGACTGACTGTAACATAGGGGAGTGACCTTTTTCCCGCTAGTCTATCATTTCATGCCACTCCATGCCGGATACTTCCTGAGAATCTGACTGGAGACCACCGTCACGGTTTGCATTAGAACCTTTCTTTTTACTTTTCTTGCGGTTTGCATTGACACTGGCCTTCACCGAATGTATGCTCCGCCCACCCCCTGAGCAGTTTTCCACCGAGAGCGGTGTCGGTGGATCTGAGGGGCAGTCGTGTGCCACCATCTCGTCTGCCAAAGGCGGCGCAGAAGCAGTTTGCAAACATTCTTCCAATGCCTCATCACTTCTATGAACACTTTCGGTTACTGTTTGTGTGTTATTGCTGTAAAACTCTGCTTCTTCGTCTTGGGATTTGGGCTGTGACATCGCCTGTTGTTGACAATCACTCGCTACCTCGTCATGTTTGCTTTCAGTTGCATCCGCGAGTGAATCTGTCTGCATTGATTGACGTACGGGTACTGCAGCGCGGGGTTGTGGCGTCACCAAGAGCAGCGCATTGCCATCTACTGGCGCGTCCAGAGCTACAGAATGGGACTCTGATGTCACTTCGACCTGTTCGGGTGATGGTGGCGCATTCGATTTGTCTACTGATGTTCGGAGTTCGAATCTCTGCTGACAATATTGTCTGAAACAGTTTCCAGTACTGTTTTCTGAATGTCACCTATAGCTTTCAGCGGCAGGTTGATATCTTCTTCATCTGTGCTACTGCCGTCACAAGTTCGACGTCTCTTGTTAGTGGCTATACTACTTTTTCCAGCCGGATTGTCTACAGTGTCTTTCCTGAGTAAAGGTGGAAATGCTTCAAGAGTATTTTGTGGCCTGTCGTCTACATTCCCCGAAATGCTGGAAACTTCACCACCCGTCATCTGATTTTCAGTCACAAGATCAGCCAGTGTTAACTATTTACGCTGTTGTAAATTATTCTGCAATACAAACACCTTTTATGGACAGTTTTGCCGGAGATGCCTACTTTCATTACATATATGACAAGTCAAAGTCTGTCCATTGTATATAACGTGCGCTATGTAGCCACAAACCAAAATATGAGATGGAATGTTTTGTTTGACATGTATATCGACAGAACGAACACCACTAAAGCATTGCAATCTATGCTGGCTTGACCATCGTTCATTACGAATTTTCCTGATGTCACCGTATTTAGATAATGCGTCTTTTAAGTAGCATTTTTCTACCTCAGGGGCAAATTAAATACTCTGACTTGTTTATAATCAACATCTGCATTTGAAATGGTAACTGTACTCACCGAATTATCGCGATGGCGGAATTCAGCTTTTCCTTCAAATTTCTGCAAAATCCGTTCCAGCACCAACGGGGAAAGTAGCTTCACAAAAAGGCAGTATTGCTCCAAGTCATAATAAGCAGTGTGCGTCTGATCCGAAGTAATGCCAATAACGTCAACGATCCAGTCATGAATTTCTAGTGAACTTGGCTGAACATTACGAGTTGCTTTGTCAAATCCAAATCTTAGGGTAAGCTTTCTGGGAAACATTGTTGCCATGTCAGCAGTTAACAGCTCGCGAAAACAAGGAAAAAAAAATGCTGCATCACCACAATCACAATTTTACACAACACTGTTACGTAGAGTCATAAAATCCAAACAGAAGCGCCACAGCGCGTCCGCTCAGGACGGCCGGAAAAGCCGATATTCTGGTCCCAGATAAACGAAACTTTTGTGTAATTGCTTGTCAGAAGGCTATGAACGATAATGGACAGCGCTCAAAGTATAACTGTCTGTAATACAACTATATTTTTAAAATATTTCACAATGCGAACCAAACTGCGATCTCTGTTTACGTTGCTAAGCAGAGATACTGCCGCTCGGTCACTACGGCCGGCCACATCACAACTCATACAACTGCTTTACTACCAAAACAACACCAAAGAACATCCATCAAAAAGAAAACACAGAAGAGAAAACATAGGTCAGATGCGCCAAAGATAACAATTACAAATGGCAATCACTCGCACATAGCATTACACTGCACATAACACTGCACTTCACTACTCCCCATTAGTGTCAACGGTACTTGTGTTGTAACGGACACGTCGTCTGGACCGGGTTACAACAGATCGTGCACAGACTGCTGATGGTGCATTAGAGGTAGCCTCAGATGTCTGTTGAGGGTGACCTGTGATGTGCAGTGGAGTGGCTGGATCTTCTGTCATGTCCATAGTGTGTGTAGATGCGTCCGCACCAGTGTAGGGAGTGTGGAAAGCTGGTTTGAGCCAGTCGATGGAGACGGTGGTTGGTGTACCCATCACGTCGGCATTGACTGTCTTGTCCTCCCTACTGATGACATGATAAGGTCCATCGTAAGGTGGCTGCAGCAGCTTGCGTAATGCTTTGGGCAACGAGTCTGCTCATCTCTTGGAGCAACGGGGCGTAGTTGCTGGATTTGTGTACGCAGCTTTTGTACAAAATCAGAAATGTCAATGCCGTTGTCTGACACATTAGCAAAGAACTCGCCAGGAAGTCGTATCGGTTGGTCATAAACAATTTCTGCAGTCGTGGCGTTCAGGTCTTCTTTCAGCGATGCATGGAGACCCAGGAGGACAATGGGCAATGTCTCTGTCCAACGCTGTGAGTCGTGACATCAAAGCGACACTTTCAGTTGGTGGTGCATGCACTCAATTAACCATTTGCTGATGGGTGGTAAGCTATAGTTCTAATGTGCCCTGTACCCAGTAGGATAGAGAGTGCTTTGAACAAATACGACCCAAACTGTCTTCCTTAGTCTGTTGTGATTAGTAATGGCACTCCGAAACGAGTGATCTATCCCCTGAAGAATGCAGTCGCGGCAGTTTCGGTGGTGATGGCGGTTGGGAACACCTTGGGCCAACGCGTAAAACGATCGATGGCTGTAAGGCAGTACATGTATTCTTCTGATGGTGGGAGAGGTCCTACTAGGTCTAGGTGGACATGATCAAATCTCTAATTTGGAGGGAGAAATGTGCCAAGAGGTGACCTACCATGCCGGCTAACTTTATTCCGTTGACAGGCCACACATTGTCGCACACACTGCTTGCAATCTTTGTTCATGTGTGGCCAGGCAAAAGCTCGCTTCACCATGTTGGTAGTGGCCCGTATTCCAGTTGAAGGAAAAGAAAAGATAAATGAAAACCCAGTTCTCTCCAATGGCACTCTGTTCTCTGCCCTCAAAGATAACACCAGCCCAAAATTTGTTCCCAACCCTCCCCTCTGCATGTCCCCCCCCCCCGCCCCCAACACACACAGTCTTCTACATAAAGTTAATTAATGTCAGGCGAAGTTCCAAAGTGCATAACTTTTCTTCATTAAGTTCTATATGGCTGCAGATGACAAACTGTGAAAGACAAAAGTGGTACAAAAACAAAAACTCAGGGAAACCACAGCATATGGTAACAAGCTATATATCCAAAACTTTAGTCTCTTTCTAAAATTTGTAAATACTCTCTTAAAACCGCAAATTGTATGTGTAGAAGTAGTAACAAGCATTTCTCCTTTTTAATAGTAAGGAAATTAAAACTCACTGATGATGCTGTAATTTCAGCAGAATGTGTATGAGAAACAAAAGAAAAGAGAAAATTGTGTTTTGCTCAAGACAGACCCCACCAATAAAATCTGTTGCAAAGCACTCATGGACAGAAGGACTTCAACCTCAAGATGAAATATGTAAACGTTTTTTTGTGTAAGACATGTAAAACAGGCAGAAAATGTATCTTCAGTTGAAAAACATCGAGAAATACAATTAATACAAACTGAAGGCCACTTTCCTGAAACAAGACAGATACACACACATAATCATGTTGTACTCAATAAGTAAACATAGCCGTTCTGGTGCAAAACAGGTCACCAATCGAAATTAATATCTCAGATGATTTCACTGGAATATTAATTTGGGACTCGAAAATGACATTAATTTTTTTCTTGAAAAATTACCCACAATCCCCAAAATTTGTACCTACAATAAATCCAATGGAAAATAAACATTTCTTTCTTCCTCATGCCTAAGATTTTCCTAAGAAATTAGGGGAAACGAATTTATTAATTAGAAAATGATTTTTCTACATAATTTTTTCATATTTTTCCTTTTTATAAAAATAAGTTCTGACATCAGTCAAGATTTTGGAAGAAATTAATGAGAGCTATCTCAATTGAGAAGAAAAAATTTTTGCAAGGATATAATAAAATCATATTTTATATTTTTAATAAATCTAGTTGGAGGATATTCTTGCTCTGGAATTCAGTGCAAAAACCATAAAATATAGTTAGTAAGCAGTATATTTTTATTTTAAAATAAAGTAAAGTAAAAATTTTAAGTGAATTCAAATTAAAATATCCAAATCATAAAATTTGTTATTGTTATTGTGCAATTCCTTCATTCCCTTGTATATCATATCCTTTCTATCTTCAGAAGACTGAATACCCTGAACTCAAGTCAGTTTAAAATATCCAGAAAATTATCTTAAACACATTATTAACCTCCATATCATTTTTTTTCTCGATGTCTACCATTCAAATATTGACAACCAGTAACACTACAAAAACATTTACTTATAGCTCACTAGTTTTTAAACGAATTAGAACTGTTTCATTACACAGCTTCTTGAGTAGTACATACATTTATATGGAAAAATGTTTAATAAGCGCAAATCCTGTTAGTGGAATTAGGAAAGGAGATTATAAAATTCTATTACATCTTCTTTTGATTTTCGTTTTTTCACAAGTGAAACAAAATTTCTTCTATATAAATGAATGACATGAGAACTCTAAAAGTAATTGAGCTGAGGCTAGAGCAAAAATTTGGGGAAATCAAGTATATTACAAGCTTGATAAATCTTGGCTCAGTTGAGATTCTCAGCAACAATAATAATGTGATATCAAATCCACATTGACAGTAAAAGAACTTTAAAATATTTGTAAGAATAGAAGCATCAAAGGTTATCCTAAACTTAAAAAACCCAACCATTCATACTCATAGAAGATGATAGGAATGCTTTCATAACAAATTTAAAGATAATGATTTTCAAAAACCAATATCAAAACAAGACAAAAATTTATAAAGAACTTTCATGCTTCTGTTATCAATCACAAATATTGATAGAAGCCAAGTGGTCTAAGGCGCTGCAGTCATGGACTGTGCGGCTCGTCCCGGCGGAGGTTCGAGTCCTCCCTTGGGCATGGGTGTGTGTGTTACTCCTTAGGCTAATTTAGGTTAAGTAGTGTGTAAGCTTAGGGACTGATGACCTTAGCAGATGTGTCCCATAAGATTCCACACACATCTGAACGTTTTATTAATAGAAAAGCAACAGCATCCAAAAATAGAGTCCAAACATTTGAAATCAATAATACTATAGAACAAGAAGAATTTTTCAATCAACCTAAAGATCCTGTAATTCGAAAAATCAAATTTCTTTTGATACATAAAAAATCAGTAAAACTCAATATTACATTTTATAGCGCTTTTATGAGACAGGAAGAAACACAAGAATTTAATTTTACAACTGCAAACCAAGTGATATTAAGATTAATAAATTTGGAATAATATTACCGACCGAGCGGGGTGGCGCAGTGGTTAGACACTGGACTCGCATTCGGGAGGACGACGGTTCAATCCCGCGTCCGGCCATCCTGATTTAGGTTTTCCGTGATTTCCCTAAATCACTCCAGGCAAATGCCGGGATGGTTCCTCTGAAAGGGCACGGCCGACTTCCTTCCCAATCCTTCCCTAATCCGATGAGACCGATGACCACGCTGTCTGGTCTCCTTCCCCAAACCAACCAACCAACCAACCAATAATATTACCACAGTTCTAAAGACAAAATATTAACTGAAAGACAAAATTTTCAGGGAAAGCTCTCTGGATCGTAAACTATTTGGAGCTGAGCGATAACAAACATAGCACAAATTTTAGATCTTCATACACTGATCTACCCAAGAAAATCAAGGATAATAAAACTGTAATTAATCTCAAAACTAATTATCAAAATGTTTTCTCAGTGCAATAAAGCCATCTTTACATCCAGCAGACTGTGCTGTAGACAGAGTATCCAAGTAGAGAAATATTGGTGCAGAACTTGACAAGCTTTTTGAAAAAGAAAACACAGAACTTCCCATAGATATAACAAGCATAAAAGTCCGAAAAAACCGAATATATCAATCAATGTCTACGCTCCTCAATAAGATTTTCAAGATTTTGTCATATATCCACTTTATTACACAAAAAACAAAAAACATAGCCATGTTAATCTATTTCTGAAAAAAATTAAGTTACCTTGAATTATTGTTGGACTAAAAATCTAACTAGATTGGATACTAGTTAAATATCTAAACATAATGGGAAATGACATCATTGTGATAGATGTCTGAGATGTTATTATTATCAAGAAAAATTAAATGAATATAAAATTATTGTAAGCTACAAAAAAAACGATGCCCCTAAAAGATCAAAAAATAAAATTGGAAAATTCAATCGTTCACTGGCAGTTCCGTAGATATTTTATGCAGAGTTTGAATGTTTTTCTAAAAATATTAACAGTTTTGATATCAAATATCTAAATAAATACAAATAACAGAAAATGACATAGATTTTGGAATCGTTAAAGAAATATTATGAGGAAGATTCAGCCCAACAAATCAACAACATTTAATTAAACTTGAAATGCAAGTCTTATATACAAAATTACGACAAATTCATTTGTTTTCAAAGGAATTGGGGATGGATAGAAGCGATTTAGATATAATTCCCTACAATGAGGAAAAATATATTATTTAGCGAACAAGTTGGAGGTGGACTAAAATTAAGATTTTGTAGAAACATTCAAATTTATGCCTCCGAGTTTTGATAAATTTTCTTCAAATTTCAAAAAGGAACAATTTAGAAAGCCATCAGAACAATTTCAAGGAGAACAACTGCATCTAATGATTAAGAATGGTGTTTACCCATTATGAATACATAGGATGTGAAGAGAAATTAAATTATCCAAAAAGGAATATTTTTATTCTATACTCAACTGATGATGAATATAACAATGCAGAATTTGTATGGGAAAAATTTTATGTTGAAACTTAAGAAAGTGATACAAAACTATGTAACAAATAAGATGTATTAATATTGAGAGACATATTTGAAAATTTTAGTAACACCTATATTAAAGCTTATAAACGTAATCCTTCATGGTATTTGACAGCACCATACTTAGCATGGGATGCTACGTTAAAAGTGAGTAAAACTGAACTACAATTACTAAGTGATTATCATATGATATGAATGACTGAGAAAGGAATTCGAGGTAGTACTTCATAAAGCATTGAACATTGCAAAAAACAACAGCAAGTACATGCAAAATTATGATACTAACTAAAATCTAACTATCTGATATATTTAGACAACAACAACTTATATCGATGGGAAATGTCACAATTTATGCCATAAGGATGATTTGAATAGCAAAATGCTGAGTAATTCACTTCTAAAATGATAACGGAAATTCTAGATGAATCTGAACATAGGTACATATTTGAATTAGATCTAGAATACCCCAAAGAATTGCACAAGTCGCATAAAGATTTGGTCCCTGCACCTAAAAGAGAAGATAAATTGCTAACAACTTTGAAAAATAAAGAAAAATATGGTTTGCATTATAGAAATCTTGAACGTCATCTAGATCAATGTTTAGAATTAACAAAAATTCATAGATTCTTAAAGTGTTAACAATTCTGTTACTTAAAGAAATATATAGGTTTGAATATAGAAATTATTTTGAAAAAGACTGCTACAAGTCATTTGGAAAAACGATTGAGAACATTATAAATCGACAGAATATAAAAGTAATGACAGACTCTGAACAAATTACAAAGTACATTTCAAAATCAAATTATAATTGCAGAACCATATTTTCAGAAAATCTGGTAGCTCTCCACATGAAGAAAACAGACATTTTGTTCAATAAACCCATATACACTGGAATGAGTATTTGAGATAGATTTCTATTATGATGTGAAGGCAATGATGAATGAATTTGATACAAGTGATTATCTCCAAGATAATGAATATAATACTCTTCAAATTAACAAGAAGATTCTAGGAAAAATGAAAGCTGACAATTGTGGCAAGATTATGGAAGATCAAAAATGTATTCATATAGAGAAGGTGAGAAAGAATACAAGAAATCTGGACTAGAGAAATTTGTAGTTAAGAATGAAATTACATTTGATGATTACAATCAATATTTGGATGATAAAGTGAATCAATATAGAACAATGAAGTTGATTAGACCATTCAAAAATGAGCTGTACACAGTTGAGTGCAATAAGATTCTTTTACATGCAGCTGATTATAAATGATGGATATTAAAATATGGAATTCTTACATTATGTTGGAGACAATACACTTAAATAAAATTAAAAATTTAAACTTATGGATTTTTTATGACATTGTCATTTTAGATTATCTCTTAAATTGAGTCTTGAAACAATCCTACCACAAACACATTCAACTTTTTCTAAATATCTTCATTTATATATTTCCTAGGGAACCTTCGAACATTTTCTACATATACAGCTCTTAGCACAATGTGAACACATTCTTTCTTTTGTATATTGTCTTTCGTTTTGAGGTTTATAGTCACACTTCTGAATTTGTAAATTATTTTACTTAATTAATTTTTCACAAACTGGACAAGTAAATGTTTTTCTGTTCCACTAACAAATGAGTTTCTTCAGACGTTTTATGTGATTTTCCCAGTACACTTCTCATGTCTTTTTTTCAGTCAACAAGCCCACTTTTCAAAGGTAAATTCTTTTTTGTCATGCTGATATCTTTGAGAATTCTGTAAACAAATAACTGTACAAATTTTATGCACTTATGTTGAATAAACATTTAATACGGAAATAAAACTCTCACATAATGAAAATTTTTCACGTGTTACATAGATACATCATCAACAATAAATATTATTTCAGTTTTCAATGGAATTTAAATTTGTTGCAACTAGAAACAAAGTATCCAAGAAGATGTAAATATTACATCATAATTGAAGAAGTAAATATCAGACAACGTTTCAGAAATGAGACACGAAAAATTGAGAATAGTTGCACATTAATCAGTTATGAAGACAACATTAAGCAATGTAAGAAACACATTAAATTCTGGGAAAAATAAAATGTGAATCATCTTTGATATGGTGAAACTGTGTATCCTTCTAACTGAAGCAAAGATGCATGAAAAGCAAGAAGAAATAAATAATAATTTACAAATTGGTTTCCATATCTATGTCCAACCAACAAATATCTAAGTTATACATTTCTTCCGAAAGGTGAACAGAAAAAAGTCACAGAGAAAAAAATTCACTGCACTACTGGGCATCAAATACATAGCTCTGCCCTATAAATGGACAAAAAAAAGAGAGCATCAAATAGAAAACAAAAATCAACAGAAAAAATCATATAAGAAAAAATGCACCACACTGCAAATGAACAGAAGAAAGGGCAAAAAATCATATAAGAAAAAAATACATACATCATTGGAAAAAATTTAAAGTATAGTGCAATTGCATTATTAGTAAATGATCTGCATGTACAAAATTGTGTTATTCGGGCTTACTCTCCTACATTTCAATTGCAGATGCAGACAGCTGACTCCAAGGACCCCAGTACATGTCAAAAAATGAAGAAAATCCTCATAACCTGGTTCCACTGCACTTCAATAAAAATACTTAATACTGTTTTTAAGTCTCTTCTTATTCAGAATCACATATAATACATAACACTCGTAGCATGTCATACTTCGAGCAATCCATCTTAGCCATCCTTCTACATATGTGAGTGTGAAACGAAATCATCTACAAAGAAAAGTGAATCTTTTTTTTTAACTTTCCAATATCCAGGGAGGTCTTTCACCATGTACCTACACAATTCCTCCCACACTGTACGTTGACATGCTATGGAGACATACAGTACTTTTGGCTGTATATATTTATAAATACATTTGCCGATAGGGGCTGATGCCCTTTATTTGTCGGCTTCTCTTTGATTTTATGGAATGGATATGTCAGCTTACATGATGTATGTTAAAGTTCTACAAGAAATCGAAAGACTATGCATATAATATGACAGTTCATTAAGTTCATTACATATTTGAATTTAGCATGCTGACAATAATGTTCAGTTTGCTTCGGCCTCAATGCCGGGTCTGGTGCTTGCGCACTAGTAGGTAGTTGCTACCGTCACACGTGCGTGCACTCATTTTCTTGGTGTTGATTTCACATTAAGTGTCACATTTTCACCTGAGTATTAGATATAAAAATAATTCCGCTGTATTCGCCTTCATTCTGGGTGGAGAGGCAGTGTGTTTATTGTTCAAATTTCGATGCTGTGGCAGAAGATCTCCATTTTTATGGCCCTCGCGTCATTGTTACACATTGTACTCACATTTTCAGCGGAGAGAAGCCTGGTCAACAGCATCCACTGATAAGGTAAGTATTTTCTTGAACAAATATAGTTCACTTATTGACATATCAGGCATCGTGAGACACAATAATCAGAAATTATTTTGTTGTGCACGTATGTTAATGTCACCACACTTCACTGTCAACTTGTTGAAAGACACATACGGCTGTCCAAAACATTGTATAAATTGCTTGTCTTTAAAGTTATTTCCTTCACATGGAGTTTGGTTTCCAACGAAAACTCATACTAGTACTGAGTTACAACAATATACATAACATGACAGCTTATTCCTATGGGTGACATTCCATCCATTGCTTATATTACAAACATAAACTTCTTTAGTTTTAAAACATGATAAATTTTTCATTAACTGGGTTCTGTTGCTCCAGTCGTTTTTAACTTATCTTTGTTCACATCATATATAAAAATTAATTACATAACACATTATTATGATACAATACAAGTATATGACACATTTATACTTCATTTTATAGATAGGCTCTTATCACTTATGGGAGTTCATTTCTTCCTTAGGTAGAGCAGGGGGGGAAACATTCAAAATGGGACTAAAACACTACACGTTGCTGGCCTAACTATGCTTGGTGTCGCCTCCTCTGTTTGGAAGGGAAGAAAGGAAATACTCATCTACCGGTTCAAGGAAATGTTGCTTTATACAACCAAGGACTAGTTGCTAAGGAACTTTTATTTCAGGGATATGATGTGTACTGACTAATCATTCACATACTATCATGTTGTTTCTTCATATGATAGAGCTGTTTACTTCAATTTACAGGTAGCATGGTGTTAAATATGAAAAAGTTTCAACCATAGTAGTTGTATCTTTCTTGAATATCTGGAAATGTCATTATTTATTCTTTTGTGCAGCATGATAGATATTAATTTGTTTTTGTAAAATCACATGTTTAAATGTTTGTGTGTACTCTGCAACGAATAGGTACTGTTAACTGCCATGGAGATATACTGCAATGATGCATATTTTCATTTTTCATTTGCCTTGCGACCTTTGTGAAAATATCCTTATAACTAAATTGTTTACTCAAGGTGCAACCCATATCTTCATTTGGTACCTGCTACTCCTGAAGTGATTCTCATTTTCTGTGCCATGACAATACACTTGTCACTGAAAGAAAAAAACTTAAAAATAATTGCATTACGTGGCTTGATGGCCACTGATACATTTGCTCATTACATCCGTCAGCAGATATTTACATATTTGTTTGATTTCATAGACATACGTTTATTCTGTTACCCTTCATGATCATTTACCCTGCAAAGAAAATTATTTGACATTTTTTATGGTATTTTGTCGTTCTTCTTAGCTTACACATTAAGTATATTTTTTCATAATGCTTCCTTTTGGTTGTAAATATTTTGTATATAGCTTAGAATTTAATTAAATCTCTGTGTACATATAACAACAGGTTCCCTAGTTCTTAGACAGCAGATGTAATTGCTAAGTGTTTCTGTTTACTTTGTATTTAAGTAGGTACTTGTATACATCGCATTCCTATTTGGTTGCGCCTTCTGCCAGTCTGTCACATTTGCACACAGGTCAATGCCTCCTCTCCTACTACTGACGTCACCACATATTGTTGAGTGCATACAGCTGAACCATAAGCTGATTTCGTTTATACTTTTGCTTATAGTGAAGTGGTGTATTACTTCTCATTCCTGTTGATTTTATGCTTACAAATCAAAAGAGTACTTATACCTCTACACATTACTTTATCCTAAAATACACTCCACAAGAAAAAATTGCACTTAGTGTTATGTCCACAATGTACATTTATCTTATGATAGAAAGAAAAAAGGCACCTAACTTCATCATTCTATAACAGCTTTTATATCTTTGTGAGGGTGGAGACCCTTGCCTCTCCCTGTTTTCTCATAGACTAATCTGAACATCCCACGGTATGGTATTTTGGAAATTATACATGGTCCTGAATAGAGTAATTGCCACTTCTTATTCAGAAAATTGTGTAACATGTTTTAGTTTTGTATTATCAATTTTCTTCCTATACGTGCCCTTTTTTCTCGTGTAATCATGGATTGTTTGATTTTGTCTTGTAGCATCGTTTCTGTTGGGGGTACTTTTGGTATGGGCGACTCCCACTCATTTGTTTGTTTTGTCCAGAATATCAATTCGTTAGGTGTGAAACCTGTTGAAGAATCTGGAAGCTTATTGACAACTTACATGAAAGGAATTACGTATTGTACACGTCGGGTGTGTTTGTGAGGTGTGTATGTCTTAATAAACCAGTTAAATTCCTTAAAGACTCGTTCTACTCGACATGCTTCTGGGTGAATAAAACTTACTGATACATATTTTATGCCCTCTGAAGTCATAAATTGTTTTCACTTTTGCCCAACGAAATATAAAGCATTATCAGTTTGTAGTGCCTTTGGTTTACCCATTCTTTTCAAATAGACTCCCTCAATTTTTCTGCTATTTGTGGCTGTTGCTGTAGTGCTAATACATATATTACTCCTCCTGTACTTCTTGGATATGAACCAGGTATGTCCAGGGATGCTATATCTAGACGGTTTTTTGTTAGTATTTGGTACAGTTCGGTAGATCTTGATTTTTGACATATTGCACACTTTCTTAATACAGTTAGGACTCACTTTCTCAAATTTGGAAAATAACAAAGTGTTACAATTTTTTCAGTTCATTTGCCTACTCTATAATGTCCCCATACTTCATGTGTGCGTCTTATAAATTCGATATAATCTTCAGGAATACACACGCACCATTAATCAGATTTTTCATATTTCCTATGAAACAAAACGCCTTTGTACTCCTGATTTCTGCATCTTGCTCTGTTAGTTCCTGAAATTCTTCTAAACCTTGTGGTAACCTAGACAAGGCATCTGCAATAACATTCTGACTTCCTTTAATATAAATGGCATTGAAATTTAATTCTTGTAACTATAGACACAATGCAGCTAATCTATGGTGCAATAATTTTCATGTTAATAGAAATGACATTGACTGATGGTCATAGTAATGTTTAGTATTCTTATCCCACAAAAAATATTCAAACTTTTTAAATGCCCATATTACAGCTAAAAATTCCAATTCTGAAACAGAGTAAGATCTTTCTGCTTCTGATAATGTTCAACTAGCAAAACTGATGACCTTAGGTACTTCCTTACCTTCTTCTTCTTCTCGCATCTGGAACAAGCATGCCCCCAGCCCCTGAGATGAGGCATCTGTGCATAGAAAAAAAAATCCTTGGGCATATCAGAATGGCTAAGAATGTTTGTATTGACTAATGCCTGCTTAATGTTATCTAAGTCCTCCTGACACTTATCATCCCATAATCAAGGCCTAGTTTTTTGTAACAAGTTGAGTAATGCATCACAGTTCATCAGTTGCTGAGGTACAAATTTACAAAAAAGGATGCTAGTCCTAAAAAGCCCTTTTACTTGTTTTTTATTCCTTGGAGATGGACAATTGCGTATGGCATCAAGTGAGATAAATAATAAAAATGAGTGTTATTGTTTTGATTGTTTTTCCATCACTCACTGGGCCAGGTGATACATCCAAAATATTGCGATGTTGATGCCACCCACCTTTTGGTGGTTCACTAGAAAATTTTAGTCCATTTCTAGAAACAAACAAATTTCCGGTGTCTTCTTCTTCTTCTTCATCTTCTTCTTCTTCTTCTACATGTTCACATGAATGTGTAGTGTCTTCTGATATTTCATGATCAGCTGCATCTCATACTATGATATGGTCTTTGTCAAGAGGTTCCATTTATTCATTCAGTTCATTATCAATGTCCCATTCATTTTCATCGTCACTGACATCAGAATTGTATAGAATTTCCATGATCTCTTCGCTTGAAACTCCTTCGGACATCCTTACTTGTAGATTAAATACTGACTCGTGTAATGTCAGCTCAACAGTCAACGTCAAATTCAACTCAACAATAGTAACAAGCAACAATAACAAACATTGGATCTATGGCAAAACTCAACAAAGATGATGAATGACAGTCATATTTCCCAAAATCTTCTTTTTCTACAAATAAGAAAGTACGACATTTCATACCAAGAAGGGTAGTATCACAATCCCACCAATAAATGACTTGAATAACAATGATAAAATCAAAAAATTAGGCATTCATGAGTGTGAATTCACCGTCAATATTTTAGTACAAAGTCATTAAACCACAGGCTTGCGGCCCTTCAGATAACATTATTATCGGGAAAAAATCAACCTGGGGTAGTCAGAATACCCCACTTGGAAATGTGAGGGTTAACATGTTTTCTACATAAACAGTGACTTTCCTAAGGAATTCTGGTCTAATAATGGAACCTTCTCATCGCACCCCCCTCAGGTTTAGTTATAAATTGGCACGGTGGATAGGCCTTGAAAAACTGAACACAGATCAATCGAGAAAACAGGAAGAAGTTGTGTGGAACTATGAAAAAATAAGCAAAATGTATAAACTGAGTAGTCCATGCGCAAGATAGGTAACATCAAGGATAGTGTGAGCTCACGAGCGCCGTGGTATCGTGGTTAGCGTGAGCAGCTGCGGAACGAAAGGTCCTTGGTTCAAGTCTTCCCTCGAGTGAAAAGTTTACTTTTTGTTTTCACAAAGTTATGATCTGTCCGTTCGTTCGTTGACGTCTCTGTTCACTGTAATAAGTTTAGTGTCTGTGTTTTGCGACCACACCACAAAACCGTGCGATTAGTAGACGAAAGGACGTCCCTCTCCAATGGGAACCGAAAACATTTGCCGGATGGACGGACGGACAGATAATAATTGTCTGAAAAAAAAAGTTAAGCTTTTCACTTGAGGGAAGACTTGAACCAAGGACCTCTCGCTTTTTTTATAAAAACATTTATTAAAAAAACAATGTTACACTCCAAATACATACTAGTTATACACACATGAAATTTAAACAAAACGGTTTGATCATTTCCGTTACACTGACGTTAAGGAAAGACAACAGAGGATTGTATTACTGACTAATTACCAGAAAGAATTAAGTTAAACATCAAGAAATTTTTTTTGAAGACATTCAAACTTCAACCTGAAGAAGTAAAATCTGCACTTTGAATTACA
Source organism: Schistocerca americana (assembly GCF_021461395.2). Classification (NCBI taxonomy): domain Eukaryota; kingdom Metazoa; phylum Arthropoda; class Insecta; order Orthoptera; family Acrididae; genus Schistocerca; species Schistocerca americana. The sequence continues at coordinate 1,046,514,833 of NC_060119.1, forward strand.
TGAGGTGCAATCTTTACAGAAGCATAATTTCTTTATGATGGATATCAGAAAGTTGATGGGATAATTTTAATATAAAACAATTTAATAATCATATTAGACAATTTCTGAAATACTTGAGAATGGCGGAAAGGAGATATATAATAAAGTTGACTAGCCTTCCAACTGCACTTTCTGGACATTAATTGAATCTTGGTATATTTTGCTGCGCAAAGGTCGGCTGCATTACAGAGCAAGGCATGACATTGTTGCCGCACGTCACCCACTGCTGCGAGTGACTGTTTTTGTTTATAATCAGCATATGGCCTTGTGATTTTTTTTAATTGTTTGTTTTTTCCGTGCCCATTACTGTACTCGTTACCTCTGGGTATGTAACTTTGCTGTTGTGTATGCCATCCCTCCTGTGTGTTTAGCTCACGTTTCACTGACTGATTTACATAATTATATTGTTGCTGTACCTGATTTTCTGTTGCTCTGCTTGGTACATGTCTTTCCTCATAGATTAAGTTGATAGAATCAAGCACTGACAGAAAATATTCAGTTTAATTTTTTCTCTAAAGTGTGGTGGTAAATGACTTTTTTCAAAATTTTTAACACATCTGCCTGAGATAATGGGTTTGCCCAGTAGTGTGTCTTGTTCAGGTAGTTTTCAAAGCATCTGGGTAGACTACTGTATTTGCCATGGAATAATACAGGGTTGAAAACCTCATGTCTGAATCTTTATTTTACTGCCTCAGACCGCTGTTGAGGAAAGCTCATTCAAACTGGATATAACTGCTACAATATTCAGCCACTTCAGTTGCCCATAAAAGAAGGTCCCCTTGCATACCATACATGCAAACAAAGTTGGCACTCCACACGGTGGGTGATCGGAGCGACCGTAGGGGCATTTCCCATTTATAGTCACTCCCATCAGCCACTGCGCTGAGTGTCAACTTTGTTTACACGAGTATTATATCCAATGATAAATCTGATTTTCTGTGCTTCCGTCCAGCTGCGTGGAAATACATGGTGAAAGAAATGATAAATACGACTGGATTGATTCTTTTACCTTCGATAGTGAATGTAGGAAACTGTCGATGTCTCAGAAAACCTTCGTCTATAAAAATAGTTGATAGACACATGGCATTTTCGGTCATATTTATGTTGTTATTATAGTTACCTGTAATTCAGTTTGGTAATTGCTCATGTGTTGGAATTGTGAGTAAATTTACATTTTGCACAGTCCAACTGTCACTGGTATTTGCTGTAGGACTTGTAACAATTTATGAATAAATACCGATAGGTTGTCGTATGTTCACTGTAATCTGTCTATTATTTACATGCATATTTCAAGATCAGGTAATATTTTCTTCTAAAAGATTTCGAATCCTATCTTCTGCAACTTGCAGATTAATGTTTACCTGGTTCACTATTTCATTTTCTTTTTCCTGAATAGCCTTTTCTACTACATTTTTCTATAACTCACAAATGGTTGCTAACTTCACTGCAATGGTATTACTCTTATCTAATGTACTTGCTTCAGCTTGACTAATAATATAACTCAGATTTTCATTGATCTTCTCTCTTGTCTTCTCAGCACGTGATGAGTCAACTTCAAATGTTGCTACCAGTAAAGTAAGGTCTTCTATAGCTAGAGGTACACCTTGATAACCTTTGTTTACATTGTTAACGACAGTGGTTATATTTTTTCCTGTCGAACACAACTGGTTTTTTGTGGCTTCGCGTCTGTGATTTTCATTATCTGTTTCTCTACTAGATCATGTTCACTGTTAGTCGTTAAAAGAATTTACTTCCGTTTTAATTACCTTCAGAAAGTACTTCATGCTTTACTTGTTTTTTCATATCATTCGGATTTACGTCGATTTCAGTGCGAAAATTATTGGCTAAGTCATTGAACTTCCGTAAGACTGTGTCTTGCAAATCCTGGAATACTTGTTTTTGTCCTCGTTTGATTGTATTGAGATCTTGTGTAACAGTTTTTTGTTGCTGTTTTTCTATGTGCATATCTTGTGTCAAATAATCAATTTTGGTATTCTTATCTTGTTTCATATCACTGAAATTTGAAATTAGTGTTGAAACTATCCAATTTTTTGTTAATGTTAGATAATAACTGCCATAGCAGTGTGTTAGTTGTGCTACTGTGGTTGCTGTCATCTGAACTTTCCAAGTTAATGTTTGTGTTGTGAACAAGTGGTGTTTGTACCATGTTGTCAAGATTCATATTTGTATCGCTCTCCAATGTTTCATTCATGAGCGGTATATCAATCTGGGAGATGGGTGACATTGTCTCATCAATTGTCAACATCAAGGATATTCTGCTGTGGAGCATCGCTATCGTTCGTCACACCTGCAACGCTCATCTCTGACCTACTTAAACTTTCTGCAGTAGGCATGTATGGTGCCTGAACTTCAATTGTTCGATCACGCAGTTCTACGCCATCTTGGCTGAATGCGTTTTTGCTATTGCCATCAACAGTGGACGTATAATTTTCTGCCATGTTGTATGAATAAGCTAAAATAAAAATTTCACAAAAAGCATTAAAATTTCATATGGTAATTATTACGCTTGATGACTGTAATTTAGCGATGTCAAAGCCTGTTTTATGTCTACTATGACTCGCAAACTACTGTGTCGCAATTCTTTATGTTTTACTAACAACACGTATCACACTAAAAAATTCCTGTAAATTTTCGACCATAAATTCAAGGAAGAGAATAGTGACGAAAAGGTTTCAATCTACATCAAAAGATGTGCTACCAAGCACAACGATACAAGCAACTTGTGTAGCCATCCTACCTTTGCAGTGCTGAACAAAATAGCTTACTATGGAAAATTTTACATAACCTAAGTTGTAAGTAGGGTTTGTCAAGTACTGTTACAGAAAGAAATTTCTATGACATTGTTATCAGTCATAAAAACTAATTGTCTCTATTTTCTGTTTGCATGAATACAACAGAGAGCGAGTAAAGAAAGAGGCAAAAATTGAGGAGAAAATTTTGGAAAGAAATAAGAATTGGGCACAGGTCATACCTTACACTGTAACGCAGCCAAACTTTGCACAGCAAAATAACAGCACAGCAGCCAACAAAACGAATTGGTGCAGTACCCACACTGTGCAAGTAACTGAAATTACTCCAGGCAATGAATTAAGTCACACTACACCATCGGAAAACACCAATCAGTTGTAGTTAACGCCGACACTATTGACCTCTCTGGCAAAAGAAAGCAAAACTACAAACATGTTTCATAAAATTGACAAACAAGGATGATCTGTATCAGCATGAGTTAGATACAACTAATAACATCGAGGAAGAACAAGTACAAGCAATAATTAAGGTGAAAATATTTAATATTGACACACAGTAATTTTAGATACAGGTTCAACTACCAACCAAATGCCAAATGCATTTTTCTGTGAATTGGAGAAGAGAGGATAATTTCCAACATTTCGAGTCCAAAATTGCAAGGTGAAAACTGCAATAGGTAGTAAAGCTAAGTTGGTTAGATATCAGGCACTTATTCTATTACAAACTGAGCATTTTACAGTGGTGTGAAATTTTCTTACTGTTGAGGAACTCATGGTTACTTGTCTTATTGGCATGGACATGTTTAGAACATACAGAACACAGATTGCTGTAGGTAATGGTAAATGCCACTTTTATGTAAAGGATCAGATTTTTTCTATTCATTTAGTCAAAATACCTGATGAAAGAAACAAAAACAAACTACAGTCATATGTAATACTACAATATTTCTTACCAACTACATATTTCACAAACACATTTGATACTGACCAAGAAGCAAACAGTGAGGTTAGTTACGAACTGGTAGAGCAGAAACTAAGTGAATCACAGATACTAAATTATATGCAATGACAAGAACTTTCTAACTTGTTATTTAAGTATGCAAATATTTTCAGTAAGGAGCAGGAGTAATCAAAGACTATGAATATAAATTTGATGTCTATCCACATGAAACACTTTGTGTAATGTCATATCCTATTCCATGGACAAAACAAGAGGCAGTTAGTCAAGAGAGCAATCATATGATTAAATGGGGTATTATACAACCTTCATTTTCATCCTATCGGAATCCTATATTACCAGTAAGTAAAATTAGTTCTCGATGCTAGAGGTACCAATAAGATTTTAGTACCAGTACACATAAGACCAGACAACTTGGACAAACAGCTTTAAAAGTTCTACAAAACAAAATACTTCAGTGTACTCAATCTCAATGCATCCTACTGGCAAATAAAGCTCCATAAAAAAGTCAAAAATATACAGCTTTTGTTTGTGGAGGCAGAAGTTACGAATTCCGTGTTCTACCTTTTGGACTGAACATTACCGCAGGGGTGTTTATATCTGCACTGGACATGGTCTTCGTACCAGAATTGCTTAGCAAAGTCACTGTTTATGTAGAAAACATGTTAATAGCTACACCCACTTGGTTAGAACTTCTCAGGCTAATTGCACAGGTACTTTAATGATTTGCAAATTATGGAGTAACAGCTAATTTAACAAAGTCTATTTTTGGTAAGGAGCAAGTCAAATTTTTAAGACATGTTGTGTCAGAACAAGGTATATTACCTGACCTGAAAAAACTTGATGCCATACGCAATTGTCCAGCTCCAAGGAATAAAAAACAAGTAAAAGCTCTTTTTAGGACTAGCATGCCTTTTTGCAAATTTATACCTCAACAACTTATGAACAGCGATGCATTACTCAAGATGTTACAAAAAACTAGGCCTTGATTATGGGATGATAAGTGTCAGGAGGACTTTAATAACATTCAGCAGGCGTTAGTCAATACAAACATTCTTAGCCATCCTGACGGGCCCAAGGACTTTTTTCTATGCACAGATGCCTCATCTCGGGGGCTGGGGACTCGCTTGTTCCAGATGCGAGTAGAAGGAGGTAAGGAAGCACTATCTGTTAGAAATCACAGTGATTGAAAAGTCACAGATATCACAATAACAACTTTACGTAATCTAACTGCGATTTCAGTCACAGTTAGCAGTCGCAAGCAGCATTTCACATTCAAAGCCGTGAGCCATCTGTTGGCCGAATTTCGTATTACTTTCTGCGATTTCAGTGACAAGTCGCGGCTAGAAGTTGCAAGTAGTAACTAAAAAGCGCAGTTGACATTGCCATCTGTTGGCCAAAGTTCGTAATACGCTCCTTCCCTGCGATTCGCTGTCGAATCCAACTGCGATTTCTTTGACAAGTCGCGACTAAAAGTCGCAAGTAGCAACTAAAATGCGCAGTTAACAGTGCCATCTATTGCCCAAAGTTCGTGCTACGCTATTCGCTATCGAGTCAAACCGCGATTTCCGTGACAAATCGCAACAAGAAGTCGCAAGTAGCAACTAAAAAGCGCAATTAACATTCTTTTCCTAGTGCCATCTGTTGACCGATGTACGTACTTCGTTACGAGAGCCTTTTGCCTCATGAGATCGATGTCCTGTGTGTGCATATGAAGGGCTTATTTCAATAGTGGTACAAGTCCATTTTTGTTCATTTTGAGATACAGAGTCCTAAAGTTAAATCAGCGCTGAAAAATCTGCAGTTGAGATTCCAGAAATATTCAGTCATATGGCTTCTTGCTAGAGATGAACCCTTCTTTCTGTTTGTTTGGATCATTAATTTCAGAAACATTATAGACAGAAAAGTGGAGGTAATGGACTTGTACCACTATTGAAACAAGCCCTTCATATTATATGACGACATGCACATTCAGCACCAGTTATGGTTGGTAAAACACAGCTGTGGCTCTGAATGTATTATGTTAATAAGAAGAAACATTGCCTTTTTCTCCTGAAAATATCAAGTAACCTAAAAAATGTGTTTGATTCTGCTTCCAATATGACATACCTATAGGACTTTTCAATGTTAACACAGCAGAACTCAAGACATCTGCATAAGTGTAATGAAATGAAAACAGTAGTATTGACTCATTTGACTGCCTCACTTTTGTTCTGACACAGATCAAGACTCTGGAGAAAATTTTTACATCTGGTGTTCTACATGGCAACTGCACACACGAGAACTTTTTGCTGACACTACTATCACCTACATAAGTAAGCTTTTCCTATGTTACTTTCAAGTAAAGCACTTAAACTATTCCTGATTTAACTGGAAGATCTGTACTTCCCACTTTCATGTCAACAGCCTCAAAATGCATACTCTAGACCTCGGGATATGTTGCAGGTCTGTGTCACAACAAGACTGTGGAGAAAGGGGGGGGGGGGGAGGGGAGAGGGGGCGGCATGTCACTCTCCAACACGTGTTTACCAATAAATAAGTGGCGAAAAATTTACCGGTATAGGACCGCTTAATATGTGGAAAATGAGATTTTCATTATTTACTCACTGTACTTAACATTTATTGTTCCTTTAAAATCGCATAACAACTTCAATAAAACACAGTTTAATCACTCATTCTGCACACTTATTTCATCATTATGGCACTTTTAATCTGCAAATCCTCTAAGAGCTGTCTTGAATCTTCACGATTCTCTCTCAAGAGTCTTGATGTGGATAGAGACATACAGCAACCAGTAATCAGAGTCAGAATAGCATCTGCAAAATCACAAGGATATTTAAACATTTTTGCTGTCACTAATTACAAGCAATATAATTGACATAGTAGTATTGCTAATATTTGCTGTAATGAAAGCCACTCAATGGGATATATTTCACATTTGCAAGAACGATCTCACTTAAGTAATTAATATCATCGAAACACTTCGAAACTAATCTCTCGTCTGATGAAGACAGTCTAAAGACGCAGTGGCAATTTCTCCAGATCTGTTGACAACGATATTTTGAGTTATCACTTTACTGAGTGACTGAAATGTAGTTCGGGTACCTGTGAACATGACAATATGTTAGAGTTCATTTTCTAAACACGAACTATTACGGTACTGTGTGGCTACTTACATATTAATTACACTATTAATATTTTCACAGTTGTTTCTTTAATATAAAGCGAACGGAAGAACAAACATAAAACATACTTACTAATGACAGTTTTGTTGAGATGCAATTTTCTGTGTGGACAGATGTAACTTTTTCATACGGTGGTAAGTCGCAGAAATCGCGGAAGTAACAGAAATAGCGGAAGTAGGAGTGGTAGAGTGCGGAGTGATACATCACCAGGATTCCTTAATAGCGACTCTTCACTGCGATAAATCACAGTTAAGATTAACAGATACTGAAAAGTAACATTCACAGAAATCACTGATATCGGGAAATCGCAATTTAGCCCATCACTAACAGGGTGTATACGTGAACAAGGAAAAAAAAATTCCCAGATTTTTCCCGGATTTCCTGGTTAAAAATACACTTTCTCCCAGATTTCCCAGTTAAAATTACACTTTCTCCCGGGTGAAAACACACTTTTTCCATAAGTGACAGTGTATTTTCCCTCGAAACTTATCGATCATATCAATGGTTATGGTTTCATACATGGGCATTGAATTTCCCAGCACTTTAGAAAGTGTAACTCAGGGGAAAAAGACACGTTTTGGAAACATCTTTGATGCGCAGCAACATGTACACTGCGTAGTTTCGTATTACAAAAGTATACATTGGAATTCCACCAAACACTGCACGTTACTTTCCGAATCATTGAAACCGAGATTGCGATGCGCTTTTGTAAGCCAGTCATAGCTCATGTCATCTGATCTCGACAGCGGATGACAGCAAATATGCAGAGCATAGGACACATGATGTAGTCAGCCAACAGCAACATCACTGTTAAGTAGCACGAACACACAAACAGGGAAGTTAATAGCTTAAATTAATATACATACTGTTGCTACAAGAAAAGCAAAGCTTCCACATATAATTTTGGTCTCTATGGTTAGTATACTGCAAGAGAAGCTAAGCTTTTGCATACAATGTTGATCTTTTCTGCACGTTTTACACTTTAAGATACATCACACAAATGGGACAGTAAAATTTTTAATAATGACAAAAATGTCTGATCTTCAGAGTTCGAAATTCTTCTAAATGGCTCGTAATCAAAGAATTGATTTTTAAATGAGACTCAAACGCTTTGTAATTTAAGAAATTCATTGTACAGTCTCGCAAGTAGTTCAACTTACGTAAAGGGTAATTTACTTTGAAAGTAACGCTTTCCAAATTACCATTCGCAATATTTTCCCGCGACTTAGAAACAGGTTCGTTTCAGCATTTGCCAGAGAGTGCAGATAACAGGCGACACCACGCTTGCGCAGCTACCGTGAGGTAGGAAGACTGTATGTATGCACGTGTAAAACATTGAAACATCACACATTATGTAATAAAAGAAACAAGACGTCGGAGGATACTCCTAGAGCATCGGAATTTCGTGAGCCATACTAAAATGTTCACATTTAAAGTGCACACTTAAAGTGAACATTCTTATGTCCAGATTCCCAACGAAGTAGACCTCGACCTGATATTGATCATTTCAATGTGGTTTTCGAGATGTAACTTTCCCTGAAGCACCAGTGCTGTATTATATCATGTTTGTTACTTTATTATGGCATAATGCCACACATGCTAGAAGATGAAAACGTGCACCTGAAATGCAGCAGACAGTTGAAACTAGCCAGTACTGTGGAATTAACCATTTTGTTTCAATACATTGACTGCCTCTGCGGAAAAGATTAATAAAAGTCAAATTTCTTTAGCAAACAGACAAAAATAACTTCATTGTTCTGCAAGGCGATCAATGCTTGACTATCAGAAAGGTGGAAATAAAATAAAATCTGAAGTTAGTAACATATTTTAGCCAGCTGTAATTATGTTAATGTATTTTGATTCATTTGATAGCTCCCGGCCACAGATATCCGTTTTGTTTTTATTTGACGCGAGAGTAAACGTCAGGGAAACAGCAAAATCGCTAAAAGTAAACACGGGTCACATGGAGACTACCCACTATAACTCAGACTCCTCTGCGCATCAGCCCCAGATCTACGATATTTGCTAACCGGATCAATAATTTAAAGAATCGAATTTTCAAAAATATGTTCATCTTGTAACACACACATCTTTCTGGAAAGTCTGAAACATAAAACATATGTGTTCGAGGAAATGTAAGACATGTTATTTGGTCTTAAGTGTGCCACAGTGCAGTGTAACACCTCTTCATACAGCATTCTTCTATCGCACGTCAGTGTATTTCGCTCTGTGGAAACGAAACGTGTATATTTTGTAAAGGATACCATCAAACTATATTCAGGACAGTGGGAATTGAAATGTTTGTGGTGCTTCATCTGCTCCCAGTCGGCCGGTTTGAAGCCTGCACCTCTTTTTTTTTTTTTAAAAAAAAAAAAAAAAAAAAAAAAAAAAAAAAAAAAAAAAAAAAAAAAACGCAATTAATAGCGGGTGGGATTATTTGTAATCGGTAGAGCAATAACTCTTCAGAAAATTTGCACTCTTTATTGCCTATTAGCTAATAACTTGCTGTTTTGTGTGACATAAAATTAAATACAGGATACATAAAACCAATGAAGACAAGGGACAAGCAAGAAAGTACACATTTCTTCAGTCCTTAGCTCCTAGCATTCTTTTTCTCTCTAATCTTGCTACAGCTTTACATGGCGTGCTTTCCTTCCTGAGAAAGAATCTATTATCCCATCAAAGATCGTCAAACGTTTTGCAACATGAAAAATCAAAATGTCGATACCTAATACAGAAAAAGCTAATACCCATGACTGGTGTGGTTTCTCGATCTGATTACATCTATTTTGTCACTGTCTGCTAGATAAAACAAAATAGGCCTTTCTAATATTGCAGCAATTTTGTAACACACACCAAATAAACGAGAGTGTTTTGATACAAATGGTCATTTTCATAACACGACAGAATATATTTCACGAAGTACCAATATGAAATACCTATAAGGCCTACTCCAAGCAAAAAGCTTTATGTTATGAAACAGTTTCACATTTCATTCATACACACCAGTTTCTCAAGCATGAGATCGAAGTAGTAGTAAAACGAATTTTTTATATAAATTTGGAATCGTATTATTCTTCCATAATATGTGTGATGTCCCCGTTTCTTCTCCTTCCTCGTTCTAACAAACAAACTTGTCATCACCAATTCTGTAGCTATTCCTGCCATTGTCAAAATTTGTTAGCCGATTATCTTCACTAACCGTACCAGAATCACCAGTTTAGTTATCCCGCGATTATTCTCCGGTTAGGCATTGTTACATGTTCGTACAACATGTTTTCCGCATTACTTCTACAATAGAACTTAATTGGCTACTAGCCAGGGACTGTACAACTGGTCCTACTAGTGTAGCGATCTGGCCTAAAATTTTCCGTCAAAATTTCATTTTCTTGGATACACCGAGAAGATAATACGTAATATTTCTCACCTGTTATTCCTGTTAGTCGTTTATTTCCATTCTGGTAGTCTGAATTTATGGATTACGCTAGTAATTATAACAATGCTGATCATTTGCAGACCCAATCAAACATATAATCAGACAGCGATTGGCATTCATCCGTTCAGCTTTGCTCTGCGCAGCTCGTATAGCCCCGTCCCCTTTTGTCTGCGAAAAGTTTACTTCTAGATGCAACGAGGATTCTCCTGACAGAGACATCACGCACATCATACATGTATTCAAGCATCAACTTATAATTCATTAAGAATTCAATTAAAATGTGGTCAAAAACCGACAGGGATGCGTTTCAAAATCATATGAATAATCGATAGACCAACGTACGCTGGATGCTAGGAGTTTTGTGAAACAAGTCTTTTCTTCTCAAGAATATGAATTGGCGCCCCCTTTCCTCGGTAGCATCTAGATGCTTGCAGCGACTGCTTGCACAACCAACAGCCACATTCCTATAGCCAGAAGCAGGAGAATCTACTACTCAAACGCGACTAAACAGCGGATGCTCATGAACCCACTCGTAACTGCTAAAACGAATCTAATGTAAACAGTTGTGACTTCACGCTCATCGGAAGCAATTTGTTGTTATGAAACATTGCATTAGCTTCCTAAAGCCTTAAGACACATTTTGCTGTTGGCAGATGCTTGCATGAGCACTGTGTACGTTGTTGTATATGGTGCATTACCTTTGCATTTTAAGTTTTTTTTCTCTCGTTTATGTTTTATTGTTGGAGTATTATTCTGCCGTAGCGATATACAGTAATCTCCTTAGTTAGAGTATCGGTTCATACCAGTCAAAATTACAAAAATTGACAGAAAACTAAAACAATGAAAAATTCCCGGAATTCTAAAAAATTCCCGGGTTTCTTCCGGATGAAAAAATTCCCATGGTTTTCCCGGATCTTCCGGTTGTCCTGGGTCGTATACACCCTGCATTACCAGAAGCAGTAAGATCTTACTCTGTTTCAGAATTGGAAAGTTTAGCTGTAATATGGGCATTTAAAAAGTTTGAATATTATTTTTGTGGGGTAAGAATACTAAACATTACTATGAGCATCAGTTAATGTCATTTCTATTAACGTGAAAACTATTGCACCCTAGATTATCTAGATGGTGTGTACAGTTACAAGAATTCAATTTCAATGTCATTTATATTAAAGGAAGTCAGAATGTTATTGCAGACGCCTTGTCTAGGTTACCACAAGGTTTAGAGGAATTTCGTGAACTAACATCAGAACGTTATTAATTAAAGGTGCAAAACAAAACAACAGTCTGATTTCCATAAATTTTGTAAGCAAATGAAAATTGTACAACACCAAGATCGCAGATGGTGTAAAGTCATGCAAAACCTTAAGCAATACGAAGGTGGAACGGTAAGTGAATGGTATCAGGAGTACGAGGAGGTTTTGTTTCATAGGAAACATGAAAAATCTGATTAATGGTGCGTGTGTATTCCTGAAGATTATATCGAATTTATAAGACACACACATGAAGTATGGGGACATTATGGAGTAGGCAAATATACTGAAAAAATTGCAACACTTCGTTATTTTCCAATTTTGAGAAGGCGAGTCCTAACAGTATTAAGAAAGTGTGCAGTATGTCAAAAATCAAAATCTATTGAGCTGCAGCCAATACTAATAAAAAAAACTTCTAGATATAGTATCCCTGGACATAGCTGGTCCATATCCAAGTAAAGGAGGAGTATGATATGTAGTAGCACTATGGCAACAGCCACAAATATCAGAAAAAAATTGAGGGAGACAATTTGAGAAGAATAGGTAAACCAAAGGCACTACTAACTGATAATGCTTTATATTTCGTTGGGCAAAAGTGGAAACAATTTATGACCTCAGAGGGCATAAATATGTATTAGTAAGCTTTATTCACCCAGAAGCAAGTCGAGTAGAATGAGTCTTTAAAGAATTTAGCTGGTTTATTAAGACATAGACACCTCACAAACACACCCGACATGTACAATACGTAATTCCTTTCATGTAAGTTGTCAATAAGCTTCCAGATTCTTCAACAGATTTCACACCTAACGAACTGATGTTCCGGACAAAATAAACAAATGAGTGGGAGTCGCCCATACCAAAAGTACCCCCAACAGAAACGACACTACAAGACAAAATCGAACAAGCAATGATTACACGAGAAAAAGGGCTGAGTATAGGAAGAAAATTGATAACACGAAACTAAAACACGTTAAACAATTTTCTGAATCAGAAGCGGCAATTACTCTATTCAGGACCATATTTAATCACCCAAAATACCATACCCTGCGACGTACAGATTAGTCTATGAGAAAACATCGAGAGACTAGGGTCTCCACCCTCAGAAAGATATAAATGCGTTTATAGAAAGATGAAGTTAGGTGCCTTTTTTCTTTCTATCACAAGGTAAATGTACATAGTGTGCATAACTCTAAGTGTAAGTTTTTCTTTTGGAGTGTATTTTAGGATAAAGTAATGTGTAGAGGTATAAGTACTTTTTTGATTTGTACATATAAGCATAAAATCAACAGGAATGAGAGGTAATACACCACTTCACTCTAAGCAAAAGTATAAACAAAATCAGCTTATGGCTCAGTTGTGCGCACTCAAAAATACGTTCTGACATCAGTAATAGGAGAGGAGCACAAACGCGACAGTCTGGCAGAAGGCGCAAAAAAATAGGAATGCGATGTGTACAAGTACCTAATGAAATACAAAATAAACGGAAATACTAACCAATTACATCTGCTGTCTAAGAACTAGGGAACCTGTTGATATATATGTACACAGAGATTTAATTAAATACGAAGCTATATACAATATATTCACAAGCAAAAGGAAGCATTATGAAAAAATAGACTTTGTGTGTAAGCTAAGAAGATCAACAAAATACCATAAAAATGTCAAATAATTTTCTTTGCAGAGTAAATGATCATGAAGGGTAACAGAATAAACGTATATCTATGAAATCCAACAACTATCAAAATATCTGCAGACGGATGTAATGACCAAATGTATCAGTGGCCATCGAGCTACTTAATACAATTATTTTTAAGTTTTTTTTCTTTCAGTGCCAAGTGTATTGTCATGGCACAGAAAAAGAGAATTACTTCAGGAGTAGCAGGTACCAATTGAAGATATGGGCCTCACCTTGAGTAAACAATTTAGTTATAAGGATATTTATACAAAGGTTACGAGGCAAATGAAAATATGTATCGTCACAGTATATCTCCATGACATTTACCAGGACCTATTAAACTACCTGTAAATTGAAGTAAACAGCACTAGCACATGAATAAACAACATGATAGTACATGAATGATTAGACAGTACACATCATTTCCATGAAATAAAAGTTCCTTAGCAATTAGTCCATGATTGTACGAGTAACATTTCCTCACAAATCCTTGAACCTGTAGATGAGTATTTCCTTTCTTCCCTCCCAAACAAAGGAGGTGGCACCAAGCATAGTTAGCCCAGCAATGCGTAGTGTTTTAGTCCCATTTCCTACCTAAGGAAGAAACGAGCTCCCATAAGTAATGATAGGAACGGTCCTGTCCATTTCATCAAATTCCTGATTTGGGGTTTGAATAGGACTTGAGATCAACTTTGATAAAAGCCTACCTATAAAATGAAGTATAAATGTATCACATGCTTGTATTGTATCATAATAATATGTTATGTAATTAATTTTAATATGTGATGTGAACGAAGATAAGTTAAAAACGAACAAACAACTTGAGCAACAGAACCCAGTTAATGAAAAATTTATGATGTTTTAAAACGTAAGACATTTATGTTCGTAATATAAGCAATGGATGGAATGTCAGCCATAGGAATAAGTTGTCATGTTATGTATATTGTTGTAACTCAATACTAGTATGAATTTTCGTTGGAAACCAAACTCCATGTGAAGGAAATAACTTTAAAGACAAGCAATTTATACAATGTTTTGGACAGCTATATGTGTCTTTCAACAAGTTGACAGTGAAGTGTGGATACATTAACATACATGCACAACAAAATAAATTCTGATTATTGTGTCTCATGATGCCTGATATGTCAATAAGTGAACTATAGTTGTCCAAGACAATACTTACCTCTTCAATGGATTCTGTTGGCCAGGGTCCTCTCCGCTGAAAATGTGAGTACGATGGGTAATAATGACCCCAGGGCTGTAAGAATGGAGATCTTCTGCCACAGTGTCGAATTTTGTACAATAAGCACATACCTACTGCACCTAGAAGGAAGACGAATACCACGGACATTCTTTTATATGTAATACTCAGGTGAAAGTGTGACACTCAATGTGAAATCAATACTAAGAAAACAAGTGCACGCATATGCGACTGCAGAAACTAGCATGTTGACCATTAGCGACTCGTTCTTAGCCGCCATACCTACTTGTGCACGCCGGCCGGTGTGGCCGAGCAGTTCTAGGCGCTACAGTCAGGAACTGCGCGCCCGCTATGGTTGCAGGTTCGAATTCTGCCTCGGCCATGGATGTGTGTGATGCCCTTAGGTTAGTTAGGTTTAAGTAGTTCTAAGTTCTAGGGGACTGATGACCAAGTTAAGTCCCATAGTGCTGAGAACCATTTGAACCTACTAGTGCACAAGCACAAAACCTGGCAGTGAGGCTGAAGCAATCTCAACATTATTGTCAGCGTGCTAAATGAAATATGTAATGAACTGTCATATTATGTATATAATATTTCAATTTCTTGTAGAGCTTTAACATACATACATACGATAAGCTTACATATCCATTCCATTAAATAAATTGCCATGTTAGAGAGAGAGAGAGAGAGAGAGAGAGAGAGAGATAGAGAGAGAGAGCGTGCACGCGTACGCAGTCGTGTATATGCACCCACACTACCACGGTAACACATGAACAGTGTCGCCGCAGCTGTGGTAGTGTGCATTTGGTGTCTGTGTGATTGTAAGTGACTGTGTGTTCTTTTTTTGCCAGAGAACAGTCACAGCTGAAAAGCTAGTTGACACTGTTTTCTGTTAAGTGGACCAGTAGCTATGCATTACATATCAGTCTGGTAAGGGTGAACGGTTAACTTTTCTTTATTTTACATATTGTTGCACCCAGGAATTTCCATTGTTGTTGTACATATGAGTGTCAATTTTAGATTTTTGACAAAATATTTATCACATTATTTGTTTATGGGCCATGATGATCAGGAAAACATGATGTCTGAAAACAGATAAGGCAGTGTTCAGGAAATTCAGAATATGGAATGCTTCGTTCACAGATGAACATGATGATATGAATGTGTTGTTATACAGGTGGCAAGTGGAGGGTGACAATTCACTTACTTGCTCTTACAAACAACCCCCCCCCCCCCCCCCACACACACACACATACACAATTACATGAACTTCCATTACCAGCTTACTTCTGCAAATAAGCAGATTTTTAGACAGCACGAAGAAAGATTGGTAAAATCCCAGAATCTTTATTACTAAAATAAAAATTAAAATAATTCTTGGTAGAGAGAAAGAAATGAAAAATGAGTCAGACATAATTTGAAATTTTCTGCCTAAACAGTGTGAAAACTGTGACTTGAACCCACTACCTTGTCTTTCACATGCACTGCTCTTCTTAGCTGTGCTATCAAGGCACAACTTACGATCTGTCCTCACAGTTCAGCTCTGCCAGTACCTCTCTTCCAGTTTGCAAACTGCACTATTGGAAGAAATTTAGAAATTTACACTGTCAACCACTTGAAGTACCTTACCAAGTAAGTCATAATCATACTCTTGTTCCTGAAGGGATTATTTTGTCAACTAAAGACATGTGGTGCAATGTTACATCAGTAACACATTTAGCAGCATCTTTCTTTTAGAAACTCAGCCTAAAACCTGTAGGATATTGTTCATTGGAGTGCTTGAGGAAGTGGAAAAATCTAGATTGACTTAAAGAGCATAAAAATTATATTTCAAATTCCAAGTATTTTTGCATATAGCAAAGAACGAACCACAGTGTTCTACCTGCCAGACGTTATCTTGATTTCTGACCCAATAGGGCAAATGACGTGGAAACAAGATGCAAAATGAAGCCTGACAATAATGTTTTACAATACAAACAATATGTGTGTTGATGTTACAATGTAATATTGAATGTGGCAGGAATAAACAGCAATGTTGTACGATTCAGAAATGGAAATACAGTAATATGATGAGACTTCAAGATTTTCTTCAAGCTCTAAGGAAGCCAAATGCAAAGGAGGAAATCTTCAAATCATGGTTTTTCTTTACTTCTTTTGTCTAGATTTGGTGAAGTTGTGGGTATGTCTAATGAAAGTAAGGAAGTAGACACAAGTGAAACTTAACACAGGGGAAGAAATTTTAAATCATGAGTTACAGAAGTGGTTTACACAAGCAGTTTATGTGGTATCTCTGCCTCCACACTGTACTTAAACACGCAAAAGCAACTGTGACTGCAAAACTGCTGGTTCATGGGAAGGGTATGATGCTTAATGTGACAAAAATAGCTTGTTTTTAAGTCAATGAACAAAAAAAACCCTCTTGCTACATAATCAACATTTTTTGACTAGTGTCTTGACTAACTGATTGTTAAGAGTTTGCCAGATAAAAGACAGTCATCTCATATTACCTTCAGTGTGTTTTGAATCCTTGTTGTTATTGTTTACACTGCTCAACAATTGTGGTTATCAGTGGCCTTACAATTACCGCATAACATGAATAGAGGTAAAACATATAAAATTCATGTGTTAAAATGCATGTGTTAAAAGACCACATTCACTCTCTCACACTCTTCCCCACATTAGCACACGAAGTCAGTCTTCATGATACCAAGTGTCAACCAATACAAGAAAGACTATTAAAATACTGTTATCAGATCAGAAAATACATGGAAAAGCAAATAAAGAAAAGCTGGTTGGCTGATACTGAGATAAGAACCAAATGAATCAACTATCTCCTACACACATTAAAATCTCCAGCCTAGCACCTTAGACAGTTCATCAGACAAAACTCAATATTGTTGAGCATGTACTAAATTCCCCTCATCATCAGTTAGATTGGGGTTAAGTCTGCTAATAAAGTAGTGTCTACCATCTCATCATCATGCAAACTACACTCAGTTAGACTGTGGTGATCTATATCAGTAGCCCACATGCATCACAAATGAGTGGTTCTTCACATGTGAGAAGGGACCACGCATCAGAGGGCTTTGTCCTACTTGAAGACATGTTATGCAGACTTCATCACTTGTATCTGGCCACAATGAGATGCGCCATGGCCTTATACGCCTTTTTATTGATCACAGCTTGTTATCCATCATGTCCAGCCTCTCTTCCTCTGAAAGATATATGACAGACTTTCTCAGCAAATTACAACACAGTATGCCTTAGGATAGGACAATGGATTACATCTGGAAGGGTATGTGCCTGCTTGGCCATAGTACTGGCTCACTCATTCCCATGAACCCCACATGTTCTGGTGCCCAGCGCAATGATACTTACTGTCCCTGTGTTTGCCACTGGACAAGGGCGTCCTGTATGTTCTGGACAGTTTTATCTGCTGGGAACATATGCTGGATGGTCTGTAGAGCACTGAATGAATCAGATTAACTCATGAATTTCGAACCGTGATCATATTTCATCTAATCCACAGTTTTATAAATCACATAGGGTTCAGTGTCAGATAAAGTAAACTCACTAAGTAGGCTTATTCTGAAGACACAGGTGGGAGAAATGATAGAACAGGCCATTTGGAATCTCCCTGAAATATGAACTACATATTCTCTCCATAGATTATTAGCTTCATGGTGACACTCGCTATGTGGTGTGGAAAATTAAATGCTAATAATCCCAAATGAGGAACAAAACCAAATAAGAATGTTTCAACTACTACAGAATATAAAATTTGCTGTGCCTTGAACATAAATATTCCATCTCTAAGAATAGTTATGGAGAAATACATTACTTTATATTACATTGTAGAGACTTACTCATTAAAGATATGTTCTTAGATGAAGTCTTGTCAATTCTATATTAGAATATTTGAGCTATTTATGTGAGCATTAGTGAAGCTGCTATACTAAAAGTCATTTCTGAAAGATAAAAGTTATTGTATCACAGAAGGGATAAAGACTGTAATATATCACAGCTATACTTATACCAAGAATATGGTTGCAAATGGAAGAAAAGTAATTTTGGTCCTTCTGCTTAAGCAATGCTGAGAAGTGTTATCATGTGGGGATTTGTAAGACTCCCCTTGATACATTAGGAGTGCACTACACAGAGGAAGTAGCTACTTGGGTAGCAAAGTACTTGTGGTGTGCACACAAGGTGTTTTTAGGCTAGGCAGTAGTTTGAGGTGTTCTGATGAACACTCACCAATCGATATGCAGCAAGAGAAGTCAGATCATGTTCAGAATAAAGACACTTTAACTGTCACAATTGTACCAGTAAACTGTTGAAGTATTCGTAATAAAGTTCCTGAATTCACTGCCCTCCAGGAAAGTTCTCGCACTCAGGTTATTCTTGGGACTGAGAGCTGGCTGAAACCCGCAGTGGAAAGCTCTGAGATATTTAGCCAGTCATGGAACACATATCAGAAGACAGATTAGAGACCATAGAATGGGGAGTATTCATTGCAGTTGACAAAAATATTGTTTCTATTGAGGTCGAAGTTGAGTGCAACACTGAAGTTATCTGGTCACATAAACAGGTGTAGGCGAAACCAAGTTAATTGCTGGATTCTGCTGTGACAGTTGTGGATTCATTCAAAGAAAGTCTTTGGTGAACAGCACGTACATACTCAGATCATGCAATACTGGTTGGAGGCAACTTTAACCCCAATGAGATGTCTATGGATACATTGCGGAGGGGGGGTTCAGACAGACACTCATGCAAAACACTTTTGAACATTTTTTCTGAAAATTGTCTTGAGATATCTTAAGGCGGGTCCACACTGAGCGCGCCGTGCCGCGCTGCGCAAAATGGCTCTATGCGTTCAGTGTGGACGGCGAACCGAACCGCGCTCCGCCGCGTCGTGCCGCACAGTTTTCCGGCTGTTGTCGGTACATCAAAGGAAGCGGCGCGTTTGCGCGAGCTCAGTTTAGACAGGGCTTCGGCTGGCGGGCGCAGTAGTTTACTGTGTGCGTGAATTTGCGTTGGAGGCAGGAGGTGTCCTCGCTATGGAGTGGGACTGGAAACAAACTGAAAACCTCATAGTTCTGGAGGGAACTGAGAGACCCAAAAGACAATAATTACCACATAAAAACAAAAACAAAAATTATGCTTGGCAGTGGGTTGCAAGTGGTGTCGGCTGTGGAATCGACGAAGCAAAAAATAGGATTACCTCTTTGTTATCCTCGTGCAGAAGGAAGAAAATTAAAATGAAGAAGTCGAGGGGAACTGGAAAAGGTAACTATTCATAAACAATGTTTTTAAAAGCACAGTTTTCCATTTACATTTATTATAACATAGCTCTATTGTTTCAGGGCTGGCAGACACTTACAGTAGTAACTGGTTTGCTTTACCATTATTTGAATTCCTGAAGGAAGGAGACACTCCCACTGGTACCATAAACACAGAAAATGTAAGTACGTGTAATATAACAACTATATATAATATAGTCAGATTCTATTAGCACTTTAACACACTATTTACTTAGGCCAAAATGTGACCTTGACAACGGTGTAGTGATAACAAGCACGTTTATACATTCATGCTGCCTCATCTTGCCAAGATATACGTCAATTTTCGAGAAATCATACTTGGAAAACAGAGTTCAACGAGTTGAGATATCACAAGTTTCAAACAATTCCCTTATAAAACACCTGTCTGACCCAGAAAATGTGAATATAGGCGTCCCACAGGAAAGTGTATTAGGCCCAATATTGTTTCTTATATACATTAACGACTTCCCACAAAGTATCAGACATGGCGAAAAAATACTTTTTGCTGATGACAGCAACATAGTAATAACAGGTGAAAATCCAACAACTGTCAGAAAGAGCAAACGAGGCTCTCAATGATGTCCACAACTGGTCATTAAAAAATAAAGTAACCCTAAATGTAAAGAAAACTAACTATATTAACTTCCAATTGAACAAAAAACACAATGCCACTAGAATAAAAGTTAATAATAATGAATTAGAATGTGTAACAAGTACCAAATTCTTAGGGATGACTGTAGACAGCCAACTGAAATGGACAAACCATGTCAACATTTTGGCAAAGAAATTATCCACAGCATGCTATGTTCTTAGAATCCTTGCACCGGTATGCAATAATACCTGTCTTAAAATAACATATTACGGATATCTACACTCAGTCCTCAGCTATGGGATCATGTTTTGGGTAACAAGTGCCAGTAACATACAAACTGTGTTCAAAGTACAAAAAAGAGCCATAAGGATAATAACAAATAGCAGCAACAGGGACCACTGTCTAGAATTATTTAGAAAGCTAGGAATTCTAACTGTTTCTTGTGAGTATATCTTTCAGAACATAATGTTCATTAAGAAAAATCTCAGCATGTACAACACAAACAGCCTAATACATGACCATGAAACAAGAGCTTGTCACCACCTCCATCTAGATAGAAAGAACAAGGCAAAGACGCAAAAAAGTATATTTTACAATGGGATAAAACTGTACAACAAATTACCACAAGAAATTAAAGAAATAAATGAGCCCCTCACTTTCAGACAAAAGCTTAAAACCTTTTTAGTAAGTAAAAGTTGTTATACTGTAAAAGAATATTTAACATAGATGTAGATTATTAGCAACATATGACATTATCACCAAAATATTATGTAATTATAAATATGTGTATGACTAGTTATAAAAACTACACAAAATATGAGAAACCTGTTTAATTGTAAATGTAAATGTGTGCTCATGTGTTGTAATCTGACGACATCCATACAATATTTATTGTTCCACGGATGAATAAATAAATAAATAAATAAATAAATAAATAAAAAATAGCCGGCCATCTCTTCGCGAACAGCTCGGGCATTTGACGAACGTTTTCTTGGCACTGCCTTTAAACTGCATAATGATATTGATTGTGCTTCCCATCTCCATGTTCCTTCCACCAAAGTACCATCTGGTAGCTCTCTGTCCACTGTGCCGTCTGGAGCGTACAAAGTGGAAGGTTTCTTGCTCTGTCTCAAATAATTATGCAAGCAAATAGTTGTCAGAACAATAACACTGGCTTTTTCTGGGCCCAGAAGCTTTGGTTTCCTCAAGACCCTAAAAACGGATGTTAAGATTCCAAAACAATTTTCGACAACTTGACGGGCTCTTGAAAGTCGATAGTTGAATGTTTTCTCTTTTGTACCTTTCTCATAGACGCCTGCGTAAGGTTTCATCACATTCTCGTGCAAAGCAAATGCTTCGTCGGCCAATATAACATATGGTGCCATCCGTTGACGTCCAGGAATGGTTTGGGTCGAGGTATGTTAAGGGAGTTGTCTTGCAATTTCTTCCACAATTTACTGTTTTTGAATATTCCACCATCAGATATACGACCCTGTGAACCCACATCAGCGTACAAGAAATGGTAGTTTGCAGCCACTAGAGCAAACAACACAATGCTAACAAAGTTCTTGTAGTTGTAGTACTCGCTGCCATTGTTTATTGGTGCTTGTAACATTATGCGTTTACTGTCCATAGCAGCCAGGCAATGAGTGAAGTTCCATGTTTTATCAAATTCCTCCGAACATCGTTTCCATTCTTCTATAGTACTCGGCAACTGAAAAGAAGGGGTTTCAAAAAAGTTACAACATACCTTGTCTAAAAATTGAAGAATTGAAACATGTCATTGTTATACAATCGTGTCAAGTGTGGTTGAAATGAAGGGGTACAATGGGGCAGTGCTAGAATGAAAGCTTGTGACAACAAGAATTCCTCTTGTGAGGGGCCCACAGTGGTATAATATTTTCTGAAGGAAATTATGATGCCATTGACTGTTTGTTTATTATATATTTATTATACATTATATTTATATAATATATATAATTATATATACACTCCTGGAAATGGAAAAAAAGAACACATTGACACCGGTGTGTCAGACCCACCATACTTGCTCCGGATACTGCGAGAGGGCTGTACAAGCAATGATCACACGCACGGCACAGCGGACACACCAGGAACCGCGGTGTTGGCCGTCGAATGGCGCTAGCTGCGCAGCATTTGTGCACTGCCGCCGTCAGTGTCAGCCAGTTTGTCGTGGCATACGGAGCTCCATCGCAGTCTTTAACACTGGTAGCATGCCGCGATAGCGTGGACGTGAACCGTATGTGCAGTTGACGGACTTTGAGCGAGGGCGTATAGTGGGCATGCGGGAGGCCGGGTGGACGTACCGCCGAATTGCTCAACACGTGGGGCGTGAGGTCTCCACAGTACATTGATGTTGTCGTCAGTGGTCGGCGGAAGGTGCATGTGCCCGTCGACCTGGGACCGGACCGCAGCGACGCACGGATGCACGCCAAGACCGTAGGATCCTACGCAGTGCCGTAGGGGACCGCACCGCCACTTCCCAGCAAATTAGGGACACTGTTGCTCCTGGGGTATCGGCGAGGACCATTCGCAACCATCTCCATGAAGCTGGGCTACGGTCCCGCACACCGTTAGGCCGTCTTCCGCTCACGCCCCAACATCGTGCAGCCCGCCTCCAGTGGTGTCGCGACAGGCGTGAATGGAGACGTGTCGTCTTCAGCGATGAGAGTCGCTTCTGCCTTGGTGCCAATGATGGTCGTATGCGTGTTTGGCGCCGTGCAGGTGAGCGCCACAATCAGGACTGCATACGACCGAGGCATACAGGGCCAAAACCCGGCATCATGGTGTGGGGAGCGATCTCCTACACTGGCCGTACACCACTGGTGATCATCGAGGGGACACTGAATAGTGCACGGTACATCCAAACCGTCATCGAACCCATCGTTCTACCATTCCTAGACCGGCAAGGGAACTTGCTGTTCCAACAGGACAATGCACGTCCGCATGTATCCCGTGCCACCCAACGTGCTCTAGAAGGTGTAAGTCAACTACCCTGGCCAGCAAGATCTCCGGATCTGTCCCCCATTGAGCATGTTTGGGACTGGATGAAGCGTCGTCTCACGCGGTCTGCACGTCCAGCACGAACGCTGGTCCAACTGAGGCGCCAGGTGGAAATGGCATGGCAAGCCGTTCCACAGGACTACATCCAGCATCTCTACGATCGTCTCCATGGGAGAATAGCAGCCTGCATTGCTGCGAAAGGTGGATATACACTGTACTAGTGCCGACATTGTGCATGCTCTGTTGCCTGTGTCTATGTGCCTGTGGTTCTGTCAGTGTGATCATGTGATGTATCTGACCCCAGGAATGTGTCAATAAAGTTTCCCCTTCCTGGGACAATGAAATCACGGTGTTCTTATTTCAATTTCCAGGAGTGTATATTATACATTTATTATGATGTCACAACTGCAGTTTCGGCCTGTAAGCCATTGTCACACATTTTTCATTGAATTTCAATTCTATATACGAAATTCATACAGCAATATTTTATGCTAAGAACAAGTGTATGCCTGTTACAATGATATACATTAACATATTTCGAAATTCAACTTGAGAATGGCTTAAGGCCGAAACTGCAGCCATGAAATTATAATAAAATCTGTTACAGTCAATGGCATCATGACTGCCGTCAGAAAACATCGGATTACAATCCATCTACTATTGTTCACAAATGAAACCGTACTTGTCATGTTAGGCCTAGTGCGAATTCTGAATTCTCTGAGAAATATAGTTGTTTATTTCACTTGGCTTTCGTCCTCGAGTTATGCTAGTTGTAGAACCGATTTAGCCGTATAAGACAATTAAAGAAAAATAAATTACTTGGTACTGTACCATAACGAAAAAATATTTTGGCTCTGGCATTTACTGTCAAAATAAATACAATATAGCCTACTGTTTCATTTCAGAGTTCTGGCGATGAAGAATGCCTACACGATTCTACGTTAAATGTCGTAGAAGAAACATTACATGTAAGTGACAGTTCTCATGAGAGTCTTGGCGAGTCAGCGCCTTCAAACAAAGAAGAAGAAATGACGTGCAAGGGAAAGGTTTTTCAGTCCCCAAAAAAACCGGCCAGTAAATGTAAGAAGATCCAATGCTGATGAAGGCTTATGGCATTTTGGAAAGTGTGGGAAAAGACGTCCTGACGAGTGTTCTACTTTCGGGGAGCATATTACGATGAATCTCTGCAAATTTGACAACCGAAAGAGATCAGTTCTAATGCACAGGATAAACAATTTGATCTTCGATGCGGAGACTGATTTGTATTTACAGCGCCTCACATCAGATACTTCTCCTTCTGTCGTCCATTCTCCCCAATGCAGTCCTGTTTCCGATCCGCTGCTCTCCCCAATGCAGTCCTATTCCACAACTTCTCCCTCGAGTCACTCCCAGTCACCTGTGCTCATCTGACATCAAACAGTTGCTCCTAATCAACCATGCAGTAGCAGTGAACCACATGATTCTATCTCGCTCCGTCTACACGATTCAGCTCTGCTCCAAGAACCTCCAACATATACTGTTTTGCAGCCCTTTGCAAATACATTTGATTCCTAGTGCATTCTGTTAACAATAACGTGTTCCTACGATTTGAGTAACATTTTTATTTATATGTGGATATTTATGTACATAAGCTTGTAAAGAATAACGAAACCGCAGTCAATAAATAATTGTTTGTAAAGAACTACCTCTGATCCAATGCTATCAGCGTTCAACCTCTTTACCTTGTACACATTTGACTTCAGATGGGTAACAACTTTATGCAAATAACTTAACTACAAATTCTTTAAAAAAAGGATGATTCCATTTAAAGACAATGAAGAATAATAACTTCTTACCTTTACAAAGGGTTTCAGTGCATTATTGAGAGCGGTGTAAACTTCTATGACAATCGTTAATATACTTTGTTTAGGTATTCTGAATAGATACATCAAACTTGTAAAGGAATCTCCTGTTGCCAGGAAGTGGAAAGTAATTGCCAGTCTCTCTTTGCTAGATATAGCACGTCTACAATTTGTGTCTCCTTCATTATGTCGGGTTCGATCACATATTAGATTAGATTAATACTAGTTCCATGGATCATGAATACAATATTTCGTAATGATGTGGAACGAGTCAAATTTTCCAATACATGACATAATTAAGTTAATTTAACAACATACTTATGTTAATATAACAGCTTTTTTTATTTTTTTTAATAATTTTTTCCCTTAATTTATGTCTAAAAATTCCTCTATGGGGTAGAAGGAGTTGTCATTCAGAAATTCTTTTAATTTCTTCTTAAATACTTGTTGGTTATCTGCCAGACTTTTGATACTATTTGGTAAGTGACCAAAGACTTTAGTGGCAGTATAATTCACCCCTTTCTGTGCCAAAGTTAGATTTAATCTTGAATAGTGAAGATCATCCTTTCTCCTAGTTTTGTAGTAATGCACACTGCTATTACTTTTGAATTGGGTTTGGTTGTTAATAACAAATTTCATAAGAGAGTATATATACTGAGAAGCTACTGTGAATATCCCTAGATCCTTAAATAAATGTCTGCAGGATGATCTTGGGTGGACTCCAGCTATTATTCTGATTACACGCTTTTGTGCAATAAATACTTTATTCCTCAGTGATGAATTACCCCAAAATATGATACCATATGAAAGCAATGAGTCAAAATAGGCGTAGTAAGCTAATTTACTAAGATGTTTATCACCAAAATTTGCAATGACCCTTATTGCATAAGTCACTGGGCGCAAGATCGGGGCTGTACGGAGGATGATCTAGAGTTTCCCATCAAAAAGATGTGATGAGGTCTTTGGTCTGATTTGCCACATGCGGACGGGCATTGTCTTCCAAAACGATGCCCTTGCTCAACTTCCATGGACTGTTGCTTTGATTCTGGTGTGACGTAGGCCACCCATGTTTCATCGCCAGTAATAATTTGGCTTAAGAAATCATCACCGTCATTGTGGTACTGATCAAGGAAAGTCAATGCACTGTCTAAACGTTTGGTTTTGTGCACATCCGTCAACATTTTTGGTACCCAATGTGTGCACAATTTTCGGTAACTCAAGTGCTCGGTCACAATACCATACAAAACACTACGAGAAACATTAGGAAAGTCATCCCGCAAGGAGGAAATCGTAAACCGTCTGTTTTCTCTCACTTTATTGTCCACTTCCTGCACCAAACATTCATTAACGACCGAAGGACGCCCACTCCGTTGTTCATCATGCACATTTGTGCAGCCATCTTTAAATGCTCTCACCCACTTTCTTACCATTCCATCACTCATAATGTTTTCTCCGTAAATGAATTTCGATCGCTTTTAGGTCTTTAGCACAAAGAAATCTTATAACACCCCGTACTTCACAGTCGGCGGGACTCACGATTATCGGAGGCATCTTAAACACTCAGTACACAACGTAAACAAGGAAGAAACAGACTGTAATGGCGTCAGTGCATAGGTTAAGGTACAGGCTTTCCATGTAAAAATAAAATTATTGAGATATCTTAGCACATCTTCTTTCAATTTCGAAATGGTAGTTACTTAAAAAACACGCCTCGTACTAATACACATTCCTGGCATAGAGAAACAACTAAAAGATTTGAAAGCAAATAAATCACCACGTCTACATCTACATCTACGTGATTACTCTGTCAGTCACAATAAAGTGCCTGGCAGGAGGTTCAATGAACCACCTTCAAGGTGACACTCTACCGTTCCACTCTCAAATGGCGTGCGGGTAAAACAAGCCCTTAAATTTTTCTGCCCGAGCCCTGTTTTCTCTTATTTTATCTTGATGATCATTTATCCCTATGTAGGTGGTGCCAACATAATCATTTCGCAATCAGAGGAGAAAACTGGTGATTGAAATTTCATGAGAAGATCACATCGCAATGAAAAATGCCTTTGTTTTATTGATTGCAACCAATTCACATATCATGTCTGTGGCACTATCTCCCCTACTTTGTGATAATACAAAGCGAGTTGCCCTTCTTTGAACTTTTTCAACATCATCTGTCAGTCCCACCTGATGTGGATCCCACACCACTCATAAAAACTCCAGGATAGGGCAGACAAGCATGGTGTAAGCAGTCTCTTTAGCAGAGCTGTTGCACCTTCTAAGGGTTCTGCCAGCGAATCACAGCCTTTGATTTGCTCTACCCACAATATTATCTATGTGATCGTTCCAATTAAGGTTATTTGTGATTGTAATCCCTAAGTGTTTAGTTGAATTTACAGCCGTCAGATTTGTGTGACTTATCGCATTACTGAAATTTAGTGGATTTCTTTTAGTACTCACGTGAATAACTTCACACTTTTCTTTATTCAGGGTCAATTGCCACTTTTCGAACCATACAGATATATTATATAAATCATTTTGCAATTAGTTTTGATGTCTGATGACTTTACAAGAGGGTAAATGACAGCATCATTTGCAAACAGTCTAAGAGGACCACTCAGATTGTCTCCTATGTCGTTAATACAGATCAGGAACAATGTAGAGCCTATAACACTTCCTTTGGGAATGCCGTACATTACTTCTGTTTTACTCGATGACCTTCCATCTATTACTATGAACTGTGACCTTTCTGACAGGAAATCACGAATGCAGTCACACAACTGAGGCAATATTCTATAGACATGCAGTTTGGTTAGAAGACGCTAGTGAGGAATGGTGTCGAAAGCCTTCTGGAAATCTAAAAATATGGAATCAATTTGACATCCCCTGCTGATAGCACTCATTACTTCATGGGTATAAGGAGCTAGTTGTGTTTCACAAGAACGATATTTTCTGAATCAATGCTGACTGTGTGTCAATATACCGTTTTCTTCAAGGTAATTCATAGTGTTCAAACACAGTATACGTTCCAAAACCCTACTGCAAATCAAAGTTAGTGACATGGGCCTGTAATTCAGTGGATTACTCCCATTTCCCTTCTTGGGTATTGGTGTGGCTTGAGCAATGTTCCAGTCTCTAGGTACGGATCTTTCTATGAGCGAGCGGTTGTATAATAATTGCTAAATGTGAAGCTATTGAATCAGCACACTCTAAAAGGAACCTGACTGGCATAAAACTGGACCAGAGACATTGCCTTTATTATGTGATTTAAGCTGCTTTGCTACACCGAGGATATCTACTTCTACATTTCTCATCCTGGCAGTTGTTCTTGATTGGAATTCAAGAATATTTACTTCATCTTCTTTGGTGAAGGAGTTTTGGAAAACCATGTTAATTAACTCTGCTTTAATCACACTGTCATCAATGACCTCACCATTGTTATTGCACAGTGAACGTATTGATAACTTGTTTCCAGGGCTCTCGGGTGTCCAACCAGATGCGATCGTTGAAGTCCCACAATATTTCGGCGAATAACCTTTCCACCATCATCAGGTGGTACTGACAGAATGGCCTGTGGGCTCATTGTCGGTGTTATTTATGTCCGTCGGTCGGGCTTCGATTCCCTACGTCGATGGTCCGGTTGCGGCTGCTGACATTCCTATTGCAACCACCGATGCTACGATTGTGGCCGCTGACAATCTGTTTGCGGGCACCAACTCAGGTCCGCGTCATCCCCGGCATCGCGCCGGGTGGTGGAAGATGCAAAATCCCATGGAGTGTCCCTGGCGGCCGTCGTGGAAACCCAACCAGACCATCGGCGCAGGGAATCGAAGCCCGACTGACAGACATAAATAACACCGACAATGAGCCGACAGGCTATACTGTCAGAACCACCTGATGATGGCGGAAAGGTTATTCGCCGAAATATTGTGGGACTTCAACGATTGCATCCGGCTGGACATCCCCTTGAAACAACATATACGCCGGGAAAGCCTCCGATCACATATAGTATTGATCACGTCTTCCCAATGATGTGCTTTACGTATGACCAGAAACTTTTTGGGTTTTCTGCCAGATTCTGAGACAGAGTTTCACTGTGGAAATTAATAAAAGCATCTCGCATTGAAGCACACACTATATTTAAAAATTTTGCAAAACTTTGGGATTTTGCATTCTTTTAAATTTGGTGTGCTTTTTCGTTGCTTCTGCAACAACGATCTGACCCGTTTTTTGTACCATGGGGAATCAGTACCATCATTTATTAATTTATGTGGTATATACCTCTGAATTGCCATCGATACCATGTCTTTGAAATCATTCCACATCTTTTCTACGCTTACATGATCCAAGTCAGAAGAAGTGGAGACTGTCTCTTAAAAAGATGTTAAGAGCATTTTTATCAGGTTTTTTAAATGGATGTACTTTGCATTTATTTTTGACGATTGTGGGTATTATGGTATTCAACCTAGCAGCAACTGCCTTGTGGTCACTAATCCCTGTATCCGTCATGGTACTCCCTATTTGTCCAGGATTATTTGTTGCTAAGAGGTCAAGTATGCTTTCACAACCAAGCTTTGAGTGGGCTCATGAGCTAATTGTTCAAAATAATTTTCTGAGAAAGTATTCAGTATAATTTCGGATGACATTTTATGCCTGCCACCAGCTTTAAACGTATAATTTTTCCAGCATATCGATGGTACATTGAAGTCACCACCGACTACAGTTGTATGAGTGGGGTACCAATTTGAAATGAGGCTTAAGTTTCCTTTGAACTGTTCAGCAACTATATCTTCTGAGTCGGGGGTCAGTAAAATGATCCAATTAATAGTTTAGTCCACTTGTCAAGTACGATCTCTACCCATACTATTTCGCAGGAACTATCTACTACACTTTCAATTTCACTATAATGTAAACTACTTCTGACAGCAATAGATACTCCACCACCAACTGTATTTAATCTATTCTCTCTTAACACTGTTAGGTCGTTTGAAAAAAATTTCAGCTGAACTTATTTCTGGCTTTAGCCAGCTTTCCGTACCTATAAATATTTGAGTTTGTTTTTTCTCTTAGGGCTTGGAGCTCTGGTTCTTTCCCAACACAGCTATGGCAATTTACAACTACAATACCGATTGTTTCTACAACTACCTTCCTGTGTTTTATCTGCCCCCTTTTAGACAGACGCTCTTTCTGTGGTTACCAGACACACCTCCAACCTATAAAATCACCCAGTACCTTCCACACAACCCCCACTACCCGTGTAGCCACTTCCTGTGTGTAGTGGACACCTAACCTTGGGATGCAGCAAGATGGGATATTTTTACTTCCCCTCTTGTTTTGCCTTCTGCCTCTTTAAATTTCATTTTTGACTAATTATCATTAACACACATGGGAGTAATCTGCATTTTCATAAAAGAAAAAAGTTGGCCCTCATTTTTAAATAATATAACACCAGATCTAATTTTGTGCTCAGTTTTATGTATGTAATTGATTTTCTAATTTAGGCCTATTTTGACTATTCCTACGTTAACATCTTTTATTATAGGATGAAATCAGTAACTATTTTGTAACTTAAATTCTATTGTTGATGTATAAACAAATATAAATTCTACACTAATTATAAACATTTGGAGGAACAACTAATAATATTCTTTAAGTACTTATTTGGCTCTATTCGAAAACATGTTAACAAAGCCAGTCCTTAACTGATTCCAAAGTAATTAACAGTTTTGTCAAAAGTATTGTTTGCATAATGATATTTGGTAATTTCATGATTCAAACAAATAATTCAGCCTAACTCTTTTAGAAGAAGAAACTACTCAAAAGAACCAATTTTTGGATGTATTCACTTAATTTAATGGGTAAAGTTTTAATTGTAATTTCTGTAAATTAAACATCAAACAATGTATAGTT
Source organism: Schistocerca americana (assembly GCF_021461395.2). Classification (NCBI taxonomy): domain Eukaryota; kingdom Metazoa; phylum Arthropoda; class Insecta; order Orthoptera; family Acrididae; genus Schistocerca; species Schistocerca americana. Next base: position 1,046,546,027 of record NC_060119.1, read on the forward strand.
TCAGCACCTGTTATTGTGAGGATATATGAGGTCCCAAATTTTGGTCCCGAGACAGTCAATCCACGGTCAAGTTTCAGACGAGGTGTCTGTATTGGTTACATCAACAACAATGTATCTGTGAAATAAGTGTAACACAATTAGGCCGTGTGTTAAAACAATGACAGTGTCTGTTCCCTAAGTACCTTATTATTCTACAAGAACAGTGAAATGTGTGGTTAGGCTTTTACTGCCCGTAAACGTTCAACAGTAAACTATTGTAGCAGTATGTGGATGTTTGCCTGCTACCTTCTATGAGGCTTATCAAAAGTTAAACAATAGTGCACTGGCCATGTAACTGTGTATTACTGGGGGGTTGTGAACAGTGAAAGTAAAGAACTGCGGAACGCAAATGTGCACTTGTCGGCTAAATCATTTACAGTAGTCAGTGTTGTACTTCCACACCCCATTTTTCAACCAGTGTAGCAACGCAGTACGTCGATACCGAGGACAATTAACTAAGAAATAAAGAGGGCGAACATCACAACCTATGAAGCAGAACCTGGAAACCCACCACCCGATGGTGCAAGTCAAGGAATCTACAGCCTACCGCCTGAGCCTCTGATTCGGACCCCCACCCCGGCTCTGCACCAAAGGACCACAATTGGTTTATCGACAATGCTGCAGATGGTGAGCTTCACCTTAATCTTGCAAGCAAGACTGGCAGTCTTTACCATTTCCACTAGCTGCCCGAACCCAGAGAGAATCTCCTCCAATCCAAAGGAACACATATCATGAGTCACCATCTGCAGTTGGCTGCACCCTGTACTCTTTATGGCATCCAGAAGCACCCTTTCCACATCTGGAACGACTCCTCTTGGTACGAACACAGAGTGCACACTTGCTTCCTTCCCCTCCTTGGCAGGCATATTTCTAACGGGCCCCATTACGTGTCTAATGTTGGACCTGTCAACTGCCATCAAACCCACCCTCAGTGAATGCCGAGACGAGTGCATCTGTCTTAGAGACTTCATCAGACACAGATAACTCCTGAAACTTATTCCTCAAATGAACGGGAGAGGCCCTATGAATGGCCCCTTGGAAAGTCTTTCGTTGCCTGCCAGTCTTTGGAATGATCTCCCACTCGAACACAGGTGAGGGGTCAACCTCAGTGCAGGCAGTACCCGGGGAGGGTACAGCAGTGGACCAATTGGGGGACACGTGGGACGTGCTTGACGTTCCATGCATCCCCGCGTCTGACCCCCCCCCCCCCCCCCCCCCAAATTGATGCCCCTTGGCAGCAGCCTCAAGCTGTGAGACAGAAACCAACACTGCCTGAAGCTGTGAGCGAAGGGTCACCAACTGAGCTCGCATCTACACGCTGCAATCACAATTCCTACCCATTACTGAAGTCACTCCTGTTTGAAGCTCAAAAAAATGTAACTAACGAATGGTGTAGTAGACTTATTAGCAGAAGGAACTCGAGGTGCTCTCTCACTGGTGTTTTAACCGACACTAAGCTACAATAACCAAAACAAAACAAAAAAAACAAAAACAGCCTGTATGATATGAGGGTCGATAGCAACTACGGCACCGTGCGCTACACTGTTATTAAAATAAAAGGCTGTGCCTAGTAAGCACTCAAACACACAAAAAATTACAACTAGTAACTACATCATCATCAGTTATCTGCTATATTAGCAGGTCCTTTGCCTCTCCATTTTCTGCGATCCATTGCTTCCTTCTTAAGGCTGCTGTATGTTGTACCGTCCATCATGTCATCCAGTATCTGGAATCTCTTCCTTCCTCGCTTCCTTTTCCCTTCTACATAACCTTCTAAAACTGTTTTTATCAGTCCGTCATTCTTTCTTAATATATGCCCAATCCAATTTCTTTTTCTTCTCTTTATTATATCTAGTAACTGCCTTTTCTGTCCCACTCTTCTCAGTACCTCTTCATTTTTTACTCTGTCCATCCAACTTATTCCTTCCATCTTCCGCCATGTCCAGATCTCAAAAGCCTCCAGCCTTTCTCTGTCTTTTTTCCTCATAGTCCATGTTTCAGCGCCATATAGAAGAACACTCCATACAAGACATTTTATGAGTCTCTTTCTGAGTTCTCTGTCCATACCGCTGCAGAAGATTCTCCTTTTCTTATAAAACGCCTCGTTTGCCATTGCTATCCTTGTTTTAATTTCTGTGGTGCACTTCCAGTCGGTGTCTATCCTGCTTCCAAGATACTTAAAATTTTGCACCTGTTCTAGTGTTTCTCCATTCAGCACAATTTTTATTTCCTTATTTCCTCCTATTGCCAATACTTTTGTTTTATTTGTGTTAATTTTCATTCCATATTTTTTCCCGTTAGTTGCAATGGTGTCCACCAAATCCTGTAATTCTTTTTCCCCTGTGGCTAGAAGGACCATGTCATCAGCAAATCTCAAGCACCCTACTCTTCTTCCTCCAATTTCTACTCCTTTGTCATCTAATGAGCATTGGTCAATCATATTTTCCAAGTACAGGTTGAAAAGAGTAGGTGATAAACAGCATCCTTGTCTTACTCCTTTCCCTAGTCTGATACAGTTTGTACTTTCTCCTCCCACATTAACTGAAACTTTTTGATTAAGGTACAATGAGTTTATAAGTCTTCTGGTTTTCCAGTCCACTCTCTTTTCCCTCATAACAGTCGCCAGCTTGTCCCAAACCACATTGTCAAATGCCTTTTCTAAATCGATGAAGCACATATATAGGTCTCTTCCTAACTACATAGATAACTGAAAATAAGTTGCTCCTGTTTGAAGTTCGTAAAAATATATAACAAATGAATGGTGTCCTCGCCTTATTAGCAGCAGGAACTCGAGGTGCTCTCTCACTGATTGTCTAACCGACGTACGGATGGAATCCCAGTTCGATTTTACAATAAGTATTCTACATCATTGGCCCTTATCAAGCCTGCATTTATCACGAATCTCTCGCCCAGCACAAAGTCCCATGCGACTGGAAAAAAGTGCACACGAGTCCAGTATATAAGAAAGGTAAAGAGCGGACTCGCAAAATTACAGAATACCCCTAACTTCTGTTTGCTGCAGAAGCCTAGAACGTATTGTCAGTTCAAGTATAATAAACTTTTTTGAGACTGAGAAGCTCATTTCCATGAATCAGCAAGGTTTTAGAAAGCACTGCGCAAGTGAAAGCCCTTTTCTCTTATAATATAGTGAGAACAGTGGATGCAAGGCAACAGGCAGATTCCATATTTCTGGATTTGTGGAAATCATTCGCCATGGTGCCCCACTGCAGGCTGATGATGAAGGTAAATGCATATGGAGTAAGTTCACAGATATGCGAGTGGCTCGCAGACACCTTAAATAATATAAACTAGTATGTTGTCCTCGACGGTGAATGTTCACAAGAGACAAGTGTATCATCAGGAGCGATCCAGGGAAGTGTGAGATATATACAGGGTGGTCCATTGATAGTGACCGGGCAAAATATCTCACGAAATAAGCATCAAACGAAAAAACTACAAAGAACGAAACTCGTCTAGCTTAAAGGGGGAAACCAGTTGATGCTATGGTTGGCCTGCTAGATGGCGCTGCCATAGGTCAAATGGATATCAACTGCGTTTTTTTAAAAATAGGAAACCCCATTTTTTATTACATATTCGAGTAGTACGTGAAGAAATGTGAATGTTTTAGTTGGACCACTTTATTCGCTTTGTGATAGATGGCGCTGTAATAGTCACAAACGTATAAGTACATGGTATCACGTAACATTCTGACAGTGCGGACGGTATTTGCTTCGTGATACATTACCCGTGTTAAAATGGACCGTTTACCTATTGCGGAAAATGTCGATATCATGTTGATGTATGGTTATTGTGATCAAAATGCCCAACGGCCGTGTGCTATGTATGCTGCTCGGTGTCCTGGATGACATCATCCAAGTGTCCAGAGCGTTCGCCGGATAGTTACGTTATTTAAGGAAACAGGAAGTGTTCACCCACATGAGAAACGACAACACGACCTGCAACAAATCATGATGCCCAAGCCTGCAACAAATGATGATGCCCAAGTAGGTGTTTTAGCTGCTGTCGCGGCTAATCCGCACATCAGTAGCAGACAAATTGTGCGAGAATCAGGAATCTCAAAAGTGTCGGTGTTGAGAACGCTACATCAACATCGATTGCACCTGTACCATATTTCTATGCACCAGGAATTGATTGGCAACAACTTTGAATGTTGTGTGCGGTTCTGCCACCGGACACAAGAGATGTTACGGGATGATGACAGATGTTTTGCATGCATTCTATTTAGCGACAAAGCGTCATTCATTAACCAACAGCGGTAACTTAAACCGGCATAATATGCAGTATTGGGCAACGGAAAATCCACGATGGCTGCGACAAGTGGAACATCAGCAACCTTGGCGCGTTAATGTATGGTGCGGCATTATGGGAGGAAGGATAATTGGCCCCCATTTTATCAATGGAAATCTAAATGGTGCAATGTATGCTGATTTTCTACGTAATGATCTACCGATGTTCCTACAAGATGTTTCACAGCATGACAGAATGGTGATGTACTTCCAACATGATGGATGTCCGGCACATTGCTCACATGTGATTGAAGCGGTATTGAATAGCATATGTCATGACAGGTGGATTGGTCGTCGCACATTCACTAGATCTGACGTCCCCCGATTTCTTTGTGTGGGGAAAGTTGAAGGATATTTGCTATTGTGATCCACCAACAACACCTGACAACATGCGTCAGCGCATTGTCAATGCATGTGCGAACATTATGGAAGGCGAACTACTTGCTGTTGAGAGAAATGTCGTTACACGTATTGTCAAATGCATTGAGGTTAATGGACATCATTTTGAGAATTTATTGCATTAATGTGATATTTACAAGTAATCACACTGTAACAGCATGCGTTCTCAGAAATGATAAGTTCACAAAGGTACATGTATCACATTCAAACAACCGAAATAAAATGTTCAAACATACCTATGTTCCGTATTTTAATTTTACAAACTCGCAACCAACGATTGCCTCGTCAGGAAAGAGAGAAGGAGAGGGAAAGACTAAAGGATTTGGGTTTTAAGGGAGAGGGTAAGGAGTCATTCCAATCCCGGGGGCGGAAAGACTTACCTTAGGGGGAAAAAAGGACGGGTATACACTCGCGCACACACACACACACACATATCCATCCACACATATACAGACACAAGCAGACATATACAGAGGCAAAGAGTTTGGGCAGAGATGTCAGTCGAGGCGGAAGTGCAGAGGCAAAGATGTTGTTGAATGACAGGTGAGGTATGAGTGGCGGCAACTTGAAATTAGTGGAGATTGAGGCCTGGTGGATAACGGGAAGAGAGGATATATTGAAGAGCAAGTTCCCATCTCCGGAGTTCGGATAGGTTGGTGTTAGTGGGAAGTATCCAGATAACCCGGACGGTGTAACACTGTGCCAAGATGTGCTGGCCGTGCACCAAGGCATGTTCAGCCACAGGGTGATCCTCATTACTAACAAACACTGTCTGCCTGTGTCCATTCATGCGAATGGACAGTTTGTTGCTGGTCATTCCCACATAGAATGCGTCACAGTGTAGGCAGGTCAGTTGGTAGATCACGTGGGTGCTTTCACACGTGGCTCTGCCTTTGATCATGTACACCTTCCGGGTTACAGGACTGGAGTAGGTGGGGGTGGGAGGGTGCATGGGACAGGTTTTACACCGGGGGCGGTTACAAGGGTAGGAGCCGGAGGGTAGGGAAGGTGGTTTGGGGATTTCATAGGGATGAACTAAGAGGTTACAAAGGTTAGGTGGACGGCGGAAAGACACTCTTGGTGGAGTGGGGAGGATTTCATGAAGGATGGATCTCATTTCAGGCCAGGATTTGAGGAAGTCGTATCCCTGTTGGAGAGCCACATTCAGAGTCTGATCCAGTCCCGGAAAGCATTCTGTCATAAGTGGGGCACTTTTGTGGTTCTTCTGTGGGAGGTTCTGGGTTTGAGAGGATGAGGAAGTGGCTCTGGTTATTTGCTTCTGTACCAGGTCGGGAGGGTAGTTGCGGGATGCGAAAGCTGTTGTCAGGTTGTTGGTGTAATGGTTCAGGGATTCCGGACTGGAGCAGATTCATTTGCCATGAAGACCTAGGCTGTAGGGAAGGAACCGTTTGATGTGGAATGGGTGGCAGCTGTCATAATGGAGGTGCTGTTGCTTGTTGGTGGGTTTGATGTGGACGGACGTGTGAAGCTGGCCATTGGACAGGTGGAGGTCAACATCAAGGAAAGTGGCAAGGGATTTTGAGTAGGACCAGGTGAATCTGATGGAACCAAAGGAGTTGAGGTTGGAGAGGAAATTCTGGAGTTCTTCTTCACTGTGAGTCCAGATCATGAAGATGTCATCAATAAATCTGTACCAAACTTTGGGTTGGCAGGCCTGGGTAACCAAGAAGGCTTCCTCTAAGCGACTCATGAATAGGTTGGCGTACGAAGGGGCCATCCTGGTGCCCATGGCTGCTCCCTTTAATTGTTGGTATGTCTGGTCTTCTAAAGTGAAGAAGTTGCGGGTCAGGATGAAGCTGGCTAAGGTAATGAGGAAAGAGGTTTTAGGTAGGGTGGCAGGTGATCGGCATGAAAGGAAGTGCTCCATCGCAGCGAGGCCCTGGACGTGCGGGATATTTGTGTATAAGGAAGTGGCATCAATGGTTTAAAGGATGGTTTCCGGGGGTAATGGATTGGGTAAGGATTCCAGGCATTTGAGAAAGTGGTTGGTGTCTTTGATGAAGGATGGGAGACTGCATGTAATGGGTTGGAGGTGTTGATCTACGTAGGCAGAGATACGTTCTGTGGGTGCTTGGTAACCAGCTACAATGGGGCGGCCGGGATGATTGGGTTTGTGAATTTTAGGAAGAAGGTAGAAGGTAGGGGTGCGGGGTGTCGGTGGGGTCAGGAGGTTGATGGAGTCAGGTGAAAGGTTTTGTAGGGGGCCTAAGGTTCTGAGGATTCCTTGAAGCTCCGCCTGGACATCAGGAATGGGATTACCTAGGCAAACTTTGTATGTGGTGTTGTCTGAAAGCTGACGCAGTCCCTCAGCCACATACTCCCGACGATCAAGTACCACGGTCGTGGAACCCTTGTCCGCCGGAAGAATGACGATGGACCGGTCAGCCTTCAGATCACGGATAGCCTGGGCTTCAGCAGTGGTGATGTTGGGAGTAGGATTAAGGTTTTTTAAGAAGGATTGAGAGGCAAGGCTGGAAGTCAGAAATTCCTGGAAGGTTTGGAGAGGGTGATTTTGAGGAAGAGGAGGTGGGTCCCGCTGTGACGGAGGACGGAACTGTTCCAGGCAGGGTTCAATTTGGATAGTGTCTTGGGGAGTTGGATCATTAGGGGTAAAAGGTATCCTCAGAACCTTAGGCCCTCTACAAAACCTTTCACCTGACTGCATCAACCTCCTGACCCCACCGACACCCCGCACCCCTACCTTCTACCTTCTTCCTAAAATTCACAAACCCAATCATCCCGGCCGCCCCATTGTAGCTGGTTACCAAGCACCCACAGAACGTATCTCTGCCTACGTAGATCAACACCTTCAACCCATTACATGCAGTCTCCCATCCTTCATCAAAGACACCAACCACTTTCTCAAATGCCTGGAATCCTTACCCAATCCGTTACCCCCGGAAACCATCCTTTAAATCATTGATGCCACTTCCTTATACACAAATATCCCGCACGTCCAGGGCCTCGCTGCGATGGAGCACTTCCTTTCACGCCGATCACCTGCCACCCTACCTAAAACCTGTTTCCTCATTACCTTAGCCAGCTTCATCCTGACCCACAACTTCTTCACTTTAGAAGACCAGACATACCAACAATTAAAGGGAACAGCCATGGGTACCAGGATGGCCCCTTCCTACACCAACCTACTCATGGGTCGCTTAGAGGAAGCCGCCTTGGTTATCCAGGCCTGCCAACCCAAAGTTTGGTACAGATTTATTGATGACATCTTCATGATCTGGACTCACAGTGAAGAAGAACTCCAGAATTTCCTCTCCAACCTCAACTCCTATGGTTCCATCAGATTCACCTGGTCCTACTCCAAATCCCATGCCACTTTCCTTGATGTTGACCTCCACCTGTCCAATGGCCAGCTTCACACGTCCGTCCACATCAAACCCACCAACAAGCAACAGTACCTGCATTATGACAGCTGCCACCCATTCCACATCAAACAGTCCCTTCCCTACAGCCTAGGTCTTCGTGGCAAACGAATCTGCTCCAGTCCGGAATCCCTGAACCATTACACCAACAACCTGACAACAGCTTTCGCATCCCGCAACTACCCTCCCGACCTCGTACAGAAGCAAATAACCAGAGCCACTTCCTCATCCTCTCAAATCCAGAACCTCCCACAGAAGAACCACAAAAGTGCCCCACTTGTGACAGGATACTTTCCGGGACTGGATCAGACTCTGAATGTGGCTCTCCAGCAGGGATACGACTTCCTCAAATCCTGGCCTGAAATGAGATCCATCCTTCATGAAATCCTCCCCACTCCACCAAGAGTGTCTTTCCGCCGTCCACCTAACCTTTGTAACCTCTTAGTTCATCCCTATGAAATCCCCAAACCACCTTCCCTACCCTCCGGCTCCTACCCTTGTAACCGCCCCCGGTGTAAAACCTGTCCCATGCACCCTCCCACCCCCACCTACTCCAGTCCTGTAACCCGGAAGGTGTACACGATCAAAGGCAGAGCCACGTGTGAAAGCACCCACGTGATCTACCAACTGACCTGCCTACACTGTGACGCATTCTATGTGGGAATGACCAGCAACAAACTGTCCATTCGCACGAATGGACACAGGCAGACAGTGTTTGTTGGTAATGAGGATCACCCTGTGGCTAAACATGCCTTGGTGCACGGCCAGCACATCTTGGCACAGTGTTACACAACACCAACCTATCCGAACTCCGGAGATGGGAACTTGCTCTTCAATATATCCTCTCTTCCCATTATCCACCAGGCCTCAATCTCAACTAATTTCAAGTTGCCGCCACTCATACCTCACCTGTCATTCAACAACATCTTTGCCTCTGCACTTCCGCCTCGACTGACATCTCTGCCCAAACTCTTTGCCTCTGTATATGTCTGCTTGTGTCTGTATATGTGTGGATGGATATGTGTGTGTGTGCGCAAGAGTATACCCGTCCTTTTTCCCCCCGAAGGTAAGTCTTTCCGCTCCCGGGATTGGAATGACTCCTTACCCTCTCCCTTAAAACCCAAATCCTTTAGTCTTTCCCTCTCCTTCCCTCTTTCCTGACAAGGCAACCGTTGGTTGCGAAAAAAGCGCTGGCAGGTCGATAGACACACAAACAAACACAAACATACACACAAAATTCAAGCTTTCGCAACAAACTGTTGCCTCATCAGGAAAGAGGGAAGGAGAGGGTAAGACGAAAGGAAGTGGGTTTTAAGGGAGAGGGTAAGGAGTCATTCCAATCCCGGGAGCGGAAAGACTTACCTTTGGGGGAAAAAAGGACAGGTATACACTCGCACACACGCACATATCCATCCACACATACAGACACAAGCAGACATATATGTCTGCTTGTATACCTGTCCTTTTTTCCCCCAAAGGTAAGTCTTTCCGCTCCCGGGATTGGAATGACTCCTTACCCTCTCCCTTAAAACCCACTTCCTTTCGTCTTCCCCTCTCCTTCCCTCTTTCCTGATGAGGCAACAGTTTGTTGCGAAAGCTTGAATTTTGTGTGTATGTTTGTGTGTCTATCGACCTGCCAGCGCTTTTGTTCGTTAAGTCACCTCATCTTTGTTATTATATATAATTTTTCCCACGTGGAATGTTTATATATATATATATATATATATATATATATATATATATATATATCTAAAAACAAAGATGATGTGACTTAACAAACGAAAGTACTGGCAGGTCGATAGACACACAAACAAACACAAACATCTACACAAAATTCAAGCTTTCGCAACCAACGGTTGCTTCGTCAGGAAAGAGGGAAGGAGAGGGAAAGACGAAAGGATGTGGGCTTTAAGAGAGTGGGTAAGGAGTCATTCCAATCCTGGGAGCGGAAAGACTTACCTTAGGGGGGAAAAAGGACAGGTATACACTCATCCATCCGCACATACACAGACACATGCAGACATTTGCAAAGGCAAAGAGTTTGGGCAGAGATGTCAGTCGAGGCGGAAGTACAGAGGCAAAGATGTTGTTGAAAGACAGGTGAGGTATGAGCGACCCGTTATCCGCCAGGCCTCAATCTCCGCTAATTTCAATTTGCCGCCGCTTCACTAAATTGCAAGGTAACAGTTCATGATGCTGACTTTTTGATTTTTTACGAATAGCATCGGAGGGTACACCAAAGTGCCAACCAAACAGTAGTGTATGGAATGCCGGTGCGACATGCGACTGCACGAGCGCTGACTTCCCCATGCATAAACGAACCTGCTACAGTCTCCATTTCTTCCTGAACTGCCTCAGCAGCATTACGCCTTGTGCTCGGTCAGCCACTATGGGGTCTATCATCTAAACAACCCGTGGCTTCGAACTTTGAAATCATTCTCGTCACAGCTGCATTTGTCAACGGATCTTTACCTGTTCGAATCCCCTTCCTATGGCGATAGGATCGTAGTGCTCAACTAGCACATTCCCCATTCTGATAATACAGCTTCACTAAAAGCGCCTTTTCAGGTAATGTCAACATGCTGCGACTGCTGGTGCATCTGATTCTCTCTCTCATTACAGCTCCTTTTATACATGATTGTCATGCGCAGTCACTGACGTTTTGCTGTCCAGCACCATCTGTCGGACATTTTGTGAACTTCGTTTTTTTTTTTTTTTTTTTTTTTTTTTTGTTCTAATTACACCCCGTGTCATTCCAAGCATGTGTGTCTATTTTTACCTCTCTATCTACATTATTCCGTGGTTTATTAAGTATTCAAATTTATACTGACTTTTTGATCACCCGGTATGTACAGGGTGCCCGTGAAGGGAAATTGTAATTTGGAAGCTATTAGAATCGTGGCTTCTTGTAAAATGTTTAGCAGGTCTGAGAGTATTTTCTCCTTTGTTCTTTGCTGCAGATTTGTCTTGGAGTACATCAAAATGGTGACAGACCAGGAGACAGCATAGTGTGTCACCAGGCATGCAGAAGCCAAATCTATGACAACAACACTGCGAAATTATTAAGGCAACTTTGGGAGAACACCATTCGCAAAAACAAGAATATTGAGATGTTTCAAAAATTTTAAAGAGACAGGCAGTGTCAAACTTCCTCAAACTGGACATTCCCTGTGTCTCAAGCACATGTTGGACAGAGTGTGAGCTACAGTTGAATGCAGCCCTCAGAAATCAATTCGTTGAGCATCTCTCAAATTGCGGGAAACTTGATCAACTGTCCATAAAGTGTTACATGAGTGGCTATGTCTTTTTGTCTACAAAGTACGAAGGTATGCTGGAAAGTAATGCATGCAAATTTTTTATTCTGTTCTCAGTATCTGTTGAGATATTACATGTCATGCATATTATTCACTTGGCTTTCCCACTTTGCTGACACAAGTTGTAACACACTGCTGCTAAAGGGATCCGAACTGTGGCAGGTAACATGGCAGTGTATAACATAACTCTTTCACTGCATGAGAAACAGAGTGCTGTAATCAAATTTTGAATTTGATGAGTTCATCCACACATGGAGAACCTCTCCTTCAGCATTATGGTGGTAGACCACAGACAAGCACTGTGCCATCTGCAACAATATGATGCCTGGGTGCACAGTCATCAATCAACCTCCACACAGTTGTGACTTGGCCCATTCGATTTTCATCTGTTTCCAAAACAGAAAGGAGACCTCTGAGGATTTCACTTTGATAGTGATGAAGTGATGCAAGCAAAGGTGAGGTTGTGGTTCTGTCAACAAAGTTAAATATTGTACAGTTACATTATTCATAAACTGGTCTCTCGTTGGGAGAAATGAATTCATTGCCATCGTGACGACATTGAGAAATGTATACAAGGTGTGTTCAAAAAGTAAGGCGACTTCATATTTTTATGAAAAATATTTATTTATTCACCAATATTCATTTTGTACCCTTCAAAATAAACCCCTCAGATAAAATACCCTTGTGCCAATGCTTCTTCCACTCCTTGAAGCACTTCTAATACGCACTTTTCAGTACAGCCTTACTCAAGGCTGGAAGTACTCACTTCCAGCAATGCAATTTTCATTTCCTAAGTCTTTGAAAAGCAACGATGAATGAGCAGGTGCACTGCCGTGTCTCAAAAGCCATGAATTGATTTTCCACAATTCCGGATTTTTTTTTTTTTTTTTTGCTTCTCCCAGATGGCGCATAATGTCAAGGTAGTACTCCTTATTGACCGTATGACCTTGAGGCAAAAATTCATGATGCACTATGCCATGGTAATTAAAAAAACAGAGAGCTTAACTTTGACACCTGATTGAACTTGGCGTGCTTTTTCCAGTCTTGGCTCTCTGGGATGCTTCCACTGGCACGATTGGCCTTTGGTTTCGATGCCATAACCATAAATCCATGTTTCGTCGCCAGTTACGACCCTTTTGAGCAAATTAGGATTATCACTGATGTCATTCAAGAGCTGAGCTATGCTAATGCCACAGTTCTTCTGATCAAAATTGAGAAGGTTTGGAACAAACTTCACTGTCTCATGTCTCATGCCCAAAACATCTGAAAAAATTACACGACACAAGCTGACTGATATGCCAACATCCTCAGCAACTTCTCTTACGGTAATTCGACGATTTTCCTAAACAATTTTCTTCACAGCTTCGATGTTATCATCTGTTGATGCACTGGGGCATCCAGAGCAAGGTTCCTCACTGGCATCTTCTCGGCCATCTTGCAAGAGCTTCTACCACTTGTGAACATTTTTTTTACTTACAGCAGACTCACCGTATGCCACTGCCAACATTCAAGTGTTTTACAGCACTTGATTCCATTTTTCACACAAAATTTGATACAAATTCTTTTCTCCATTTTTTATAATAATCAAAAATCACCAAGCACACTAAAACACATCTAACCTATCTGTCAAAAACAAACAAAGTATGCTGTACACTTGAAACTGTGTACATATGTTTGGGACATGTGTACCAACATAAGTAAAAAAAAGAAGATTGATAATTGAATATACGTTGCTCACACAATTTGAAAAGTCACCTTACTTTTTGAACAGCCCTCGTATGTAGACAAGAAGAAGAGAGAAGTAAAATGTCAATAAAGTTTGTTTTATTTAAAAAGCTTTATGACTTTTCACATAAAAATTTGGAAGAATTGCTTTCCAGCACCCCATCATATAAATGGTCCTATTATTGCAGCTAAACGATTGTTGTCTGTGGTACGATTTGTGTGTTACATGCTGGTCTTCATACATGCTGACAATAAACACCTCTACTTGTTTCCAGATTTCTGAAGACATGAATTGCAATAACACTAGGATTAAGGGCTCCCATACAACACACCTGAACACATTCATGATAGCCCAAACCTACTGATATGGCCTAATACATGTCATGAGACATCGTGAGAGAGCAGAATGGGGTGCTCCGTGGAACTCATGGACTTTGAACGTGGTTTCAGGTGATTGGGTGTCACTTGTTTCATACATCTGTATGAGAAATTTCCACATTCCTAAACATCCCTAGGTCCACTGTTTCTTAGGTGACAGTCAAGTGGAAATGTGAAGGAACATGTACAGCACAAAAGCGTACAGGCCGAACTCATCTGTTGACTGACACAGACTGCCGACAGCTAAAGAGGGCCATAATGTGTAATAGGCAGACATCTATCCAGACCATCACACAGGAATTCCAAACTGCATCAGGATCCACTGCAAGTACTTTGACAGGCTAGATGTGAGAAAACTTTGATTTCATGGTCAAGTGGCTGCTCACAAGCTGATACTGTTTCTTCACCTGGAGTTACACTTCTCTTTCACAAAACAGTTCTTTAATTTGCTGTTGCAGCCACAGAGGTAACTGTATGAAAGCTTATAACCTTGTGTAATTACCCAATCTTTCACTGTGCCCATATTGAACATTAAATTTCATCATACATACTATAACTACTATGAAATAGTGCAGAACATAAGTTTTCATCATTTCACAACAGTAAAAGACATCAACATTTATTTTGCTTCCTGATGACACACCTTGATACAATGCTAAGCACACTTTCACCCTCCTTGAATGCTTTATTTTTCCATTAATTCATGTTATTTCAACAGATATTCATGAACTGGCACTTTTATGTAGAATTCATTTGGTTTCTGGGAAACAATTATTATGGGTATAATGGGTTTGATAATCTATACTCTATAAATTATGAATATTAACTTTCAATAAGATTACTTCAATTGTCAGTAAACAAACTCAGCAAACAACTAAATTTACACATGCCCATGTTTTCATTCATTATATACAGTGCATACCCCATACCTCATTGGCGACTTTCAAAAAGGTGCCCATTGAGGTAGAACTGGATGTACTGCATACTGTTCCTGCATTTAGTTTCATTCATATCATTAGGGAATAATACAGAGTTATACCTTATCACATATAGGGTAATATTAGATACTCACAAGGGAATGGTCCAATAAGTCATGTTGAAACCTACCCTGAAATTTTTATTCAGGAAGAAAATAATGAAAGAAATGACTGTCAAAATTTTAGCTCCTAAGAGGCACTGAAAGTATTTTAAAAAAATAATTATAAAAAATAGCTGAAATTTGCCAATTTATAGAGCGCAAGGCAGTGGTAGAAATGTACACCTCTACTGGCTCTGTAGCAACTGTGCATGTGCAGCTAGGCACACACAAAGCTGAGGTCGGCGGTACATTTGTGAACAGGAAACAAGACACAACCTGATCATAATTTGTAAATTATGCACTCAAGTAACATCGATTACAAATTATCAGTTGCGTTTTGCAATATTGTTAAGTACTGACAATACAGCAAGAACTGAATTAATATTTATTGTGCTTTCATAAGGCATGCCTGCTAATATACCCTTTTTATTCTTCCAGTTTCACAGTAATATGGAATCCAATCAACGTTCTCAATTTAGCGATGATGAATTATGAAGAACGTGTTTTCTACCCGAAATCGCATACTTCTCCTGAGGACGTACATATGTGTCATTTGTTAGTTGATTTCCTTAACATTCATTTGAAGGATATCAACATTTTGTTTGAAATTGTGGATACATAAGAAGAAATAGGAAATAACTGTGACTATTCCATGAATTGTGGTTCAGATGACGTTAGTTGTGCCAGTAACCGTTCTGAAGAAGAGTACCTTCCAAGCCTAAAAAAAAAACACGTACTTCAACAGCTTTCAGTGACAAATAAAGGCAGTGAAATATTGGTTAAGCGAAGGAGGGAAAAACTCTTGATGTTATGCAGTGTGCAAAGGTGTTATCGTCCCATAAAATCGGACCGTGAACTGGAAGAATGAATTACACGAAGTAAGAAATATGCATCAAATGGAATCCCGAAACCATCTGAATGAAAAACTGTTCGAAAGATTTAGAACTGCTCGAGAGAGACTGCACACCATTACTGATGGAGATCAACAAGACTGGGGGGCTCAGAATTGCATCTGACATGAACATTGCTAATTTTCATGCTTTGACGAAGTGCCTAGGTAGTTTCAAGAAATCGTGCAGAATAGGAAGTCGCAAAATTGCCAAGTTAATGTCACATAAACTTGTAGGGCAGCTGCCAATGATAGACAATGCTATAGAGGAATTCGTAGCTGACATAAAAATGGAACTTGCTGTTATCCCTGCAAATGCTATTTATAACGCTGATCAGTCAGGTTTCATGAAAGAACTGCGTGCACACTGCACTTTATCATTTCGGGGTGAAAAAAAGACGGAGTCGGTTGCTCAATCAATGATGCAATGACACATTCATGTATGATAATGCCAGTGATAAGTATAAGTGGTTTACTGTTTCCACAGCTGTATATGTGTCTTCAAGAAGTGCAAGGCAAATTAGGACCAAAAATAAAAAATGGACTGTTTATTTGCAAAAATTTTGTAATCGACATATCAAAATCTGGAAAAATGGCAAAGAATAATTTTCAACATTTTGTTTGAAATGTATTCTTACCAGCTGCAGAAACTAATTCATTGCTTTTGTTGGATTCATGGTCTGGACATAACGACATCTCCATTTTTGTTGAGGATGATGAAAAATCTGTAGAGATGTAATATCGATTCCGCTTGGAACTACAAGTGCGATTCAACATCTCAATAAAGAATTTTTTCGACAGTGGAAATAATTTTTCAGGAAATTATCAGACAACATAATTTCTGATACCTCTCTCTCATTTCAAGTTCATCAGCGGAACAGTATTCTTAAACTCCAGTCATTTGTGAATTACCAGTTTTCTTCGCCACACTTTAAGTATTTGATCAAGTATGCCTGATATGCAGCGCAATATGCAGAACAATGGCCAGGACCATTTCTGACTCCCTCCCAGTTCTGTCTAAATAAAACTAGTGGTTAGTGCAAAGTGCCTGACTGCATCAATTTTTCCTTTGTCCAGTGTGCCTGGTGCAAGAAAAATGTTTTTGTCTTCAATAGACACTTCTCATTTTTGTGACGACTACTGGGAATAAACAAAGAACTGTTTCACTGATAGCCAAATGACAACATTCAAACATTATTATAAGGAATGGTCTACAAGAATTGTTATAAAATTGCAAGACATATTTCATTTGAACAAATTACAAGTCCTGATTGAGGGAAGTCGTCTGTGACATCAAACACTGCCAAGATTTTATTTTCTCTGCTAGCTACTTTTATAAAAATTACATGAGCAAGAATTGAACTGTAGATATGAAGTTATCCAAAAAAATGTTTTTATACTTTAAGCCAGTTTTTCACTGGAGCAAATAAGTTAACAAGCATGAGCAAAAGAGAATTCTGTCTGGTGGACCCGGTAGGCCTCTTGCAGGTCTTTCAACTGGACTCCACTGCACTACTTACGTGTCCCTAACCTTCCCCAGTTACCTAATCAGAAAATGGAGACCTGCAGTTTAACGTGGAATCTGAACCACATGTCTTTCGTGGCCACTCGAACATCAGTGAAAAGTGAATGTTTGGTTAAAAATTGTGGTGAAAAAGTTGTGGGACTTGATCCTGCACACTCTAGATCACGCTTCTGACACTTGACTGTTACCTCTTTCATGGCCCACAGTGAGGGTATTAAGGTGAGGTTGGGGTGTCAGACCTTACACACAGAGTGGAAACACTAGCTGTGTCACCTCTTGAGATGATGCTCAACATCGGTAATTAGTGTTCTGTTTATAAATTTCCCCTCAATGGTAATGAGAAGCCAGGGAAAAGTGGCAGCTGACATATAAGAAAGATTTTGGACCAGTACTAAGGAGAGTTGGGTATGCAATTCCGTGTAAAGTGCATGATCTCCACGCATGTCACATTTCCACAGAAACTGAGACACTGAAATTCTTCCTTCCTTTCACCATTCTGCACACTTTGTCAAGAGCAGTGTGCTTGTCATGCAAAATAATCCTCACTGAATAGCAATGATTCGCACTGTGGCTCTAACAAGATAGAGTTGTGTCTGTATGCCAAATATTAGCTCCAAAAACTAATAATACGGCATTCATAGGCAATGTTCGCTACCTCGTGTTCTATTCCATTTCCTCTTATAAACAATTCCACCCATACACAAGTGAATGGTAGTGAATTTTCTGCAAATGCTCATTCACATATGTTCACTTCCATTTGCTCCACTGTAAATTGGTGTTTGTGAACTCCGGATAATTCTGCTATGCAGTGCTGTGTGAGTGATTCAACAAGTCGCACGCTAGATGAGCAAGGCTGTACAAATCGATGTTATAAGCTGTTATTCATGCCGCAAAAATGTGTATCTTCAACATTTTTTACAAATTACTTGCAGTGCCTCTTACCAGCTAAAATTCTGGCAGTGCATTTCTTTCATTGTCTTCTTCTTGGGTAAAAAATTTCAGGGTAGGTTTCGACATGTCTTACTGGACCATTCCCTTGTCAGTCCTTAAATGAAAACTGAGAAGACAACTGACAAGGAGGGTGAAGTGCAACCACTCACTTCTCACCCTTTAGAGCTAATATGGTCATTATTAGTTGGTCTAAATAAAGAAAAAAAAGGGGATTTGTAAACACTGGTCATTTACGAGTGATGTTTCTCTTCACAGGTCATAATAGATAGAACTAGAAAAAAAACATTAACATGCTGGTAATATGACAGGAAGGTCTTTTTCTTCTTAATTTGTAGCAAGAAATAGTAAACAACATCCAGTAACATATTTGGTGCTTATCAGCGGTTGTTACTATGCATAGAGTTGTACAATTTTCTTGACTAATATAGAGGGAAGGTCGTCACATTATCTGCTTGCTTCTCAGGAATTGTATTAAGAGAAGAAACATCACTTTCAAAAATGACCCAGAAGCCGAATGGGAAGAAAACTTGGCTTTGTTAAGGATGATGGTCAATATAAAACTACACTCTAAGAAAAACAGGCTCATAAGGAACATAATGGTTTTATGCAAGAATTTAGTTGATGAAGAATGCAAAGTTTTACATAAAATCTGCAAGTGAACTATATATAACTAGGTAAAGGATTATTCTTTTATAACTTGAGAGGTGTGCAAAAGTGTTGTTGGTTGAATCGTGGCCTTGGTTGTGGCAGTTGTCTTTGATGAAGACAGGGGTTCACGTAATGGAATGTTGCTGCCTCAATGATTTTTTTGGTGTGTGTATCTGTATATTGTTTCCATCATGTGCTTTTTTAAAAATTGTATTTAAACATAATGTTATAGAAATGTTCATGGAGCTAGTATGATTGAAATGATATGGTTCACAGAAAATACAATTACTTGCCGTAAAGGTTTGCGACATGACTATAGGGAACACACTGGAGTGAGTTAATCACGAGCAATGTCAGTCAACTCCTGTCTGGTAATCTATTGACATCATTGCAGCTGTTGAACAATCGATTAGAGAACAATCTTCTTCACCGATTTTTCACTTCTAGTTTCCTGGGTTCATGCAGCATTTGTTCAACTCCAGGTAATTACCATATTCAGTCACAACCACTAGGGATGGGGCAGTGTGACCTAGCAAAGCTATAGCTTTTTTTTTAACAAAAAGAAATTAACATGAACTCATGGATTAGTTAAGGGAGTCTTATTAAACATGACAAATGCACAACAGATGAAGAAACAAGCAACTAGTAAGTAACTGAAATGAACAATTGTAATATTTGCAGCAAGTAAATTTATAAGTGTCCTAATGGTTTTGTATGCTAATAGTCATGTTTTGACCAGCCTTTGAATACCAACAAGTTACAATGATCTTGTGGTTTATGCTCAGCTTAGGTACCATCTGCAGCGTAAGTGTGATCTGAGGATGAATGCTATTCAACCGGAACCACTTATCACCTAGTTGCAATTCCACTGTATTGTAATGAAGGCCATTAAAATTTATAGTAAAGTAATAAGATGTTTGTGAATAAAGAGACGACTCACCGGAAGGCAGAAGCGCTGCGTCATATACAGATACACAAACAAAAGGCACAGAGTTTTGCTTTGCTAGCATTCGGAATGAAATTCCTTTCTTGAGCTGTAGGACGGACACACACACACACACACACACACACACACACACACACACACACCTGTCTCCCTACACTGTGCTCAATAGACTGTCAGGCCTTTCATGGCCCACAGTGAGGGTACTGGGGTGAGGTTGGGGTGCTGTGTGTGTGTGTGTGTGTGTGTGTGTGTGTGTGTGTGTGTGTGTGTGTTTGTTTTTCTCTCTCCTGCAGCTTGAGAAGGGAATTTTATTCCGAAAGCTAGCAAAGCAAAGCTCTGTACTTTTTGTTTTTGTACCTGCTGACAATGCAGTGCTTCTGCCTTTTGGTGAGTAGTTTCTTTATTTGTAAATAATTTGTTATTCTCAACCAGAACTTTCTGTGCATTAATAAGTTATTCGTAGATAAAGCTGCTGTAGATTTATTCATAAATTTTGTAGCAAGTTTGAGATGACCTATAATCCTCAAAAGTTTTCCCAGAAATAAGAGCTTTTAACCTTTACTCGAATAACATGTATTACAAAAAATATTACAGGTAAGCACAAACCAGACAGCACACATACCTGCCTTTCTCCCAACACGTCATTTGTAATGTAGGTTTATATTAACACTACATTTAATATGCAATGCAAGCAGTGGGCAGTCATCATGTACTAATGTGCTACAGAACACTGTAAATAACAAACAAATTACACCAATTGCTTCAAATGTGAGCCGAAAATTGCACTAAAATTGCAGCATTTCTTTTTGAATGCATGCTGGTATGCAAATAAAACTATAAAACTGATGAAAACATGTTCTGCAGTGCTCTCTCCATGATAATTAGAAACCAACCAGTGTCAAGTGCAGAAATGATAGACAGTTGTGCTACGATCTACCCGAAGATGTGCACAGCTGTCTGTTTTCGACTGTGCGTGCTCTGATGTGACACTATCCCTTCTGACACTGTGATTGCTATATTGCTCACAGCGACAGGGCAGTATTTTTCTTCAAAATTGCATGTAGCATACTGCACAAGTGTAACGTATGAGGACTTTTTAAAGAACTGTTGTCATGTCAGTGCTGTGGGTGAGTGGTCTAAGACAGGAACTGGTAATCTGTGAACCTGAGTTTGATTCCCACTAATACCAACTCTCCTTTTAATTTTATTTTATTCCTCACAATGTTAAACTACTAATTAAAAATTTAAATATATTTAAACAGTTCAATTTATACAAGTAAAATTTAGAATGGAATGTAACAATATAATGAAAAGGATAGTTGCTACTCACCGTATAGCGGAGATATTGAGTCACAGCAAGACACAACAAAAAGGCTGTCACAGAATTAGTTTTTGGTCAACAAGGCCTTTGTCAAAATTAGACAAAACACACACACACACACACACACACACACACACACACACAACTCACATACATGACCACAGTTTCTGGTTCCAGCTGTTAGTTTAAATCTGACGAAGGCCTTGTTGGTGAAAGCTGATTGTGTACCTTTTTGTTGTGCCTTTCTGTGACTCAGCATCTCCGCTATATGGTGAGTAGCAACTATCCTTTGCATTATATCATAAAATTAATATATTCAATTTAGTTACGTTCATTACCCTTTTAAGTCAAAAGGCTATAAGCTGGATGGTGGTGAAACAAGCAAGTACATGAGGAAATTTAGTAGGAAGGTGTTTTTTGCAGAAGATTTGCTAAAGCAGCTCTTTCTAACAGATCTTTGGAGTAGAAAGTGAGATTTAAGTAGTTAGGTAGATGTAACTTAAATTTAACAGCAGAGAGGCGTAGGATGAGGCTCACTGATTTAGTTTATGTAACACTGAATATTTCAAAATATTTGTGAAATACTTGGATCAGCTTCTTAATTGTCCAGAACCAATACAGAAGCTCACATACTCAAACACTCATAAAAACCTAGAACAAGATTTACTTCCAACTATCAAAGAAATTGAAGTTATTGAAACCTTACAAAGCTAGTGGAGAAGACTCTACTACAGCAAAACTTTTGAAATGATTTTTTAAAAAAGGGGAAAGAAAGAAAGAAAGAAAGAAAGAAAGAAAGAAGAAGCTAAAATTAAACTTGGAAAATGAAAACAACCAGGAGAGGTGGCCTTCATAGATCCCATACATAACATAAGACAATAAATAGTATATTAACAGTCTGAAACCAGCTATGTGTAATATTTGCAAGATTATACTTAACAAAGTAGAATCAACAATGGAGAGTAATTAAGGTGAATATCAAGATGGTTTTAGGAAAGGCATGTCATGTTATGAACAAATATTTAATGTGGAAGATTGCCACAGATTACTGAATTTAAAAGGTCCATATTTTCCTTTGAAATTGGGTGTAGGATATTATGCAAGCACAGAGTATGAGAGATTTTTAAAGCGCCATTGTCACAACTCTACTGTGAATGAATGGCCTAAAGCATAGACTGGTAATTCGCAGACTAGGATTTGATTCCTGCTGATTCTATTTTCTTTTTAATTTTATTTTATTCCTCATAATGTTAAACTATTCATTATAAAATTTTAATATATTTAAACAATTCAGTTAATATACATAAAACTAATATATTCAATTTAGTAATGATTACTACCATTCCAAGTCAAAAGATTACAGGCCACCACACTGTAGCACACTGGTATAATTTTGTTGCGCTGCCACTGCACAATGATTTAATTTTTCAATGGGAACTTGATGTACAGTAAGTTTTTTTTTATCATAAGTAAGCTCCTTGTTACAAATGCAGAAAAGAAGTCTATATTTTAAACTTAACATATTTGGTCTTTACTTAAATATCATCTCCATAAGGTTTCAGTTAATTTTTCTTTCGTGTACTCTGACTGCGTGCTTCCTTTTAGCTCTTATGAACACACCACAGGTAATAAATAGTTGCACTGCACATTCACGTAATTTAGCATTTTATATTGTTATTGCAGGAAGTAGCCAAACCAGCAAACTTGTCAAACACTGTAGTTAACTTACAGTATAGAAGAAAACTAATAAATACATCTCTATCACAATTACATCACACATTCAACAGTGTTCTGAAAGTATGCATACACTCTCATGACTAGCAGGCAAAAACAAAACCACATACTACAACACAAAATAACAGTTCAACTGTAATATGGAAAAATAAACACATCTCAGAACAATTTAATATACTTTATATTAAATTCAACAATCTTCATTTGTACTGTTAGCATAACAGACAAATCTGAGCAATTTCTTACAGCAGGCATTAAGTAGCACTTTCTACAAAACTTAATCTTCCATAATTGTTGAAACAGCCTGTACACCTCCTAGTACTTTCTATTTTCTGTTACCTCATCTACATCTGTAGAAGCATAATTACTGTTTTCACAAATATCCCACACTAAAAACAAACACATAAAATATATTATTCCACCACAGCAAATGTGCACAGTAACTCTACCGTATAGTTAGACATAACGTACCAACATTTCATGATGTAGCTGCCGCCATTACTTAAACATTAAGTGCCAATCATAAAATGTATGAGTTACAGATACCTTTCTTGAGAGATATGGGGAAAGAGGGGCACTTTTGACAAAAAGGGTTGGTAAACAGATCAGAATTTTTTTTTTTTTTTTAAAAACAAAGGCAGATTCAAGAACAATATAACACAGCGAAGTTCTTCCAATGTTGAGGCATACAGCAGAATGGAACAAACATAAAAATAGGAAAATATTAATATAATGTAAAACTGAAAAATAAAAAATTCAGAATACTAAATAATTTTGAAAAAAATGTAGGCAATGAAGTCATCCAAATATCTCACAAAATGAAATTAATTTATCCCATTCATGTGTCTCTTGAATCCATGAACTACTTTAATGTAATTATTAAGTGAATGAGTACCCCCCCCCCCCCCCCCCCCATGATAAAGACAAAGAGCAATGGCCACATCAGGAATTAAAGAGAAGTTGCTATGGAGGTGCTGCAAATTTTTTGAGAGAGAGAGAACAAGTTTTCCATACTTCTGATACTGCACAGAGTTCCAAGAGCATAACAAATGGAAGCTCAAGTACGTGAATTCATGTCAACAATGAAATTATTAATGTTAAAGTGCAACACATCAGTGTTTTCCCCACCACTCACTACTTGATTTTTAAGACTTTTCTCATGCATTATTTTCATTCCATCTAAAACTTTGCATTAAGTGATTGATGCTTTTAAAATATGAGTTGTATTTCATATGTTTCTCAATATTAAAAAATAAACCATCTTGATCATGTTGAGCACCACAACTGATACTAATATTCATGATTACTAAAAACCAACTCAACTGTGTTATTACACATTTATTGTTTTACAACAACTATTGCTCATAGAATAGTTTCAGGTTGTCAAGTTGTGCAACCTGAATCTGTTCTATGAACGAAACTGGTCGTAACATAATAAATGCGTAATAATATAGCTGAGATGATTTTGATTAATCACTAATATATCATAAAGCATCTTGTTGAATTTCCTATAAGCTACACTTTACCTACTGTGTTTGAGGAATTATAAAGGAATTAATTTTTATTGTGCACCAATAACATACCAACAAACAGTTTGTCAATACCTCATCCCTCATCATCACTGCTGCTAATTTACAACTTTTTCTTTTCCTTTCTGAGCAAAAAATTTTGATTCCAAGGCTTAGTATTCATAGTGCACTTGATTTCCTGTTTTTCGGTACCACAACTCCACATGCCTCTATTAATCTATTAATATATAACATTTTCGTAACTTTCAGTCTTTATATATATAAATCTGTATATAGTGTGTGTGTGTGTGTGTGTGTGTGTGTGTGTGTGTGTGTGTGTGTGTTTTTAATATTAAAGCCACATGAAATTTAAGTCTAGTAATAAAAATACTTTCAGTTTTGCTTATCGTATTGTTTTGAATGAGCAGAATTACAGGCACATATTCATATTTATTAAATTTGGTGCACTAGGGCTGAAGAATGTTGTCCTGCATTCATAAGCTATAAAAAATATCGTCTCTGGTCAATACTTTTCTCTACATCCATACACTTTAAATAAAATATATCAAATTTCAACATGTATTTTTGATCATATTGTATATACAAAAAATTATAGGCATTATCTGAATATGTCAACATTAAAGGCAGCATTGTATAAAATCATAAACAAATTGCTCAAAAATCTCATTTGATTCTGGCAACAGCTAAGAATACGTCTACCTAAGAGCCCCCTTAAACTATGGAGAATCCCTCTGTTTGTTGAATAGCCTGAAGCAGTTTGTAACGAAGTCTTTCCTTTGTTTTGTATCGAGGTAAATCAAGCAGATTAAAGCATGTGTGTGCTACAGGAAGGTATTTGTCGTCATTCGTTGGCTGGATGTATATCTGTAAAAAAGAAGAAAAGAATGTTAATTAAGGCCAGGAAAGCCATTATAAACCGCAAAAGAAATGCAAAACTTATCAGAAAAGTTAAATAAGCATTGGATAAATTGAGGATAGTGACTTTTTAAATCAAGCATACACCATATCTGCGTAGCTATCTTCTTTTTAGCTCCAGACAGAATATAGTATTCATATATAAACATTCACAAAAATCAACATACCTTACCCTTTGCGACATTCCCACTTTTTCTCTAAAACCTTTAATGTCATTACCATTTTTATATGTGCGCCTATTGTTGCCCTTCAGGCTGGTAATTACAAAGGGCATTCAAAAAGTTTTGCAGAGTCGTCTCTAATTCTTTTATTTTTTGCAGGAGAATAAAATTTTTTGTGAACATACTTGGAACATTTAGGTATAAGTGGGTATACAAAAGTATTTTCTTTCATTTACAGGTGAGCCATAATGGACCATGAAGTAGATGTCAGGTTGTGACAACAGTCGGTGATGGAGTTCCTCTTCAAGACTGGCGATGACTCTGCCACATCGATTCACAGGAAGTTGCTCCCTGTTTATGGCGAGGACACAGTGGATCACAGCAATATACACACAGTGTATCGCAGCAGTATACAGCGGTGGTTGTAGAGGTTTAAAGAGGGTGATTTCTCTCTACTGGACAATCCACGATGCGGTAGACCATCGGCGGCAGTGAGTGATGTGAATAACGAGACCACTGCTAAAATAATCCAAAATGACAGATGTGTGATGACATGACAGCTTGCTGAAATGACTTGTTTGCCATTGGGTAGTGTGGTATCACTGGTACAGTCACTAGGGCACAGAAAAATCTGTGCACGTTGGGTGCCTAGATTAGTGACAAGAGAGATGAAAATGATGAGGAAGAATGTGTGCGAGGGTCTCATGAAGACCTTTACTGGAGAGTGGAAACAGTGTTTTGATGGCGTCATTACCCAGGATGAAACATGGTTGTTTCTGTCTGAATCCGAGAGCAAAACCCAATCCATGGAGTGGCATCATCTGGGTTCCCCTCGGAAGAAGAAACCAAGACTTTCACAAACAGCAGGTCGAAAGGTGATGGCCTCCTTCTTCTGGGATCAGTGTGGTACCATTTTCATTGACTTTTTGGGACCTGGCTGCACAATCAACTGGGACCATTACTGTTTGTCATTGGACAAGCTGCGAGGTGCCATCAGGACCCAAAGACCACAGCTTTAGGGTCAGCTCATCAGACTACACCATGACGATGTCAAACCCCATACAGCACTTATGACTCACAAGAAAATCAGGAAAATTGTTCCTCATCCTCCCTACAGTCCGGACTTGGCTTCGTCTGATTTTCACCTCTTTGGTCGTCTGGAGGCCCACCTATGCAGTAAAACATTTGATAGTGAGAAAGACCTTACTTCCTGTGATAAGCGATGGAATAAAAGTCAGTCCCCAGAATTTTACCAAAGTGCATTTACATCATGGAAAGAACGTTGGGCCAGATGTGTCACAGCTAATGGAGGCTACATTGAGTAGGCTCATTGTACAGCTAAATGTTCCAAGTATGTTCACAAAAAATTTCATTCTCCTCCTGCAAAAAATAAAAAAATAGAGACGACTGTGCAAAACTTTTTGAACGCCCTTTGTACATACGTCATTTATCTGAGGGAAAGTAATCAAATGTTCCAGGAAAAGGTAATTTTTAGCTATGACAAAATAGTGCCACGCAATGTGAAGAAATAAAATGATACATAAAACCTCCAAGGTTGACGCAATTTACTTTCTTCTATACTGGTCAAAGTTACTTCATCTTTTGGAGTAGGTTGCTGAGAAATGAAGCAGTCCTTTTTGTATTATTTCTCAACTAATCATTGGCAACAATTTCAGTGTGATGAGATACTAAACTGAAGAATTCTCAACACTAATTTCTGGCAAGCCATGGTAAGAGGGTGATGGATGCTCAACAAATATGCTGTTGATCTCAAAGTACTGGCAGGTTTTACCCAAAAATGAATATGCTTCATGTTTGTCAAAATATAGTTTTTTCTTTAACCTGCATAATTTAGCATGTATCTCACACTGTATAAATAACTAAGACAATGTGTCAATTTGTGTGCATATATTTCTTTTATGTTTATAAAATTGCCAATGAGATTTTGTTGTAACAACAAAGCATTTTTGAGGATCTTGCAAGTTGCCATGCCAGTGCAAAACGAAAGTAAACTACATTCATTTACTGGAGGAGCATCAAATTTCTCACCATATCCCAAACTATGCACTACATAATCAACTACTAGCCTCCACTGTTGACAAGATATTAATTTGACAGGTAGACTCCTCGTCTTTCAACAATTATTGTACCACTGCCTGTTCACCTTCTATTACACTGTGTTTATATTCTTTTATGAATGGTCTATAAGCCTGTTTTGTACCCCATATTCACATCTTCACACTCCTAGCTTGTGTGAAACATGCGCAAAATACTTATCTAATAATGCTGCCTAGCATGATCCATCATTTCCCTCTGTCCATCTCTCTGAACTTCATTGTTTTTTACTAACATCCAGGAAAGTGCGCAACACAAGCAAGGAGCCAATTTCACATTCTTCGAGAAACTGCCTCCAAAATTCAGATGCAGATTATATTCAAAATTAATATGGAAATGTTCAGTGTCTGGTAATTTCCACTAGTCTTAAAAATGGCCATATATTCTATGCCACAGGTCACCTATCTCTATCTGGAAACACGGGATTCAACTGACAGCAGCAGTGTTCTGATGCAACAAACATGAATTGATGCGACAAACATGAGTAGAAGCTTGCTAACACTGTCTCTCTCCTGCCTTGCCATCACAAATCCAGAACTCTGCCTAGCCTATGATGCATGATTGTAGTCTACAATGCCAGTGAACTGGAAATGAAAGTGATTTAAGTTTTGGTAACAGTAAAATATTTGTGTTGGTAGCTAGTTTCGTAATGGAAAAACATAAAAGGTGTTCATATAATGCAGGCTACAAACTGAAAGTAATAGCACATGCAGAAGAACATGGAAACAGAGCAGCATTTCAGACCTCCACAAATAGAAAAAAAATCAATCATGATGCACGCTAGTAAAGAAGAACTGAAAAAGGTTAGGAAGGCTAAATGTGCAAATAGAGGACTGAATGCAAAATGTTCAAAACTGTAAGATGATGCACTGAAATGGATTCAAGGACACTGTCAAAATGAGGTTGGAATTAATACAAAAATGATTCAAATACATGGTCATAAGTTAGCACTTCAGTGGAACTAACAAACTTTCTGGGTAGAGTTAGTTGGTGCAACAGGTTTATGAAGCATCATGGACTTAGCATGCAAACCAAAACATCTCAGAAAATGCCACAAGAGTATGAAGAGAAAATATTATCTTCCCATCACTTTATTATTCAACAATGTATGAAAACCATTGTGGAGATAACCTAAATAGCAAATATGGATGAAACTCTTCTGACATTTGATGTGCTGGGCAACACAACTGTTGTCATGAATGGTGCTAAAATAAAATAAAAAAAATCAATGAAAAAATGCAGTACATTGTTTTCTTTCATGTTGTGTTGAAGGTACCGAACTTAATCCAATGACCAAATACCACCAGGCAGTGATGTTCACACACATGAGAGGGGTTGAATGAATGAGGCTAGCATGACATTACGGATTAACAGAGTGTGGAGGCAAAGGAGGATGATGTACTGAATAAGATTTCACTTCTTGTGATAGATCAGTTCAGGAGTAATTTGAAAAATTCTGTGAAAGTGAAACTGATACAGGGAAATACAGAGCTTGCTGTTATTCTAAGATGACTTGCACATAACAGTTGCAACCTCTTGATGTCTTGATAAATAAATGATTTAAAGTGTATACAAGAGAGGAATGGAACAAATGGATGATGGATGAAACCCAACATGAACACACACCAAAGGGGGATTTAGAATGACCTACAATCAAACAAGTGTGTCAGTGGATAACACAGTCATGGTCTAGAATGAGAAGACGTTATTGTTAAATCTTTCAAGAACTGTGGCATACAACAATAACCAAGAAGAGAAAGAAGAAGAAAGTTCAGATGACGATTTACAGGGATTTTAAAGGACAGTTTGGTTTTATAAACTAAGAATTTATTTAGTTTTCATTTAGTCCAGAAGAAATGTGGTACCCCTGGATAGAACTGAATATGTTGTGTCTTTTTAAAACAGAAGGTGAGCCCATTCACAGAAAAGCAGTCAATGATACTTTTAAGAACACTGTTTACCATTTCTTCCGTTGCCGTATGCATGCTTGAATTGATTACAATACTAGTGCCATCTGCAAAAAGAACAAATTCTACTTATTGTATATTAGATGGTAGATCGTTTGGGTATATGAGGAACAACAGTGGACCTAAGATTGAGCCATCGGGAACCATGTAAGTGATTTCTCCCCAGTCAGAATAATGTCCCTGGACTACACTGTTTGAATTTCTTAGCACAAATTCTTGCATTCTTTTGGTTAGATGTGACATTGTCTATTGGTTGGCTATACCATCAATACCATAAAACTTCAATTTATCTAGGAGAATACTATCAGGTGCCTTAGATAGGTCACAGAAAATAACAACCAGCAGTACTGTATTATTTAATGTTTGTAAAATCTGTTGAGTGAAAATGCAAACAGCATTCTCAGCAGATCAACTCTTCTGAAATCCAAACTGTGATTTGCTGAGGATTTCATTGTTACTCAGGTGAGATACTATTCGAACACACAATTTGGCACATGAATGTTGTTTACAACTCAGCACAAAGGAATTAACCAAATGAGATGGAAATTGGTAGATGTGATGTACTTCTACAGACAAACAAACAATTACAGTTTCAGAGAAAAGTGGAGGATTTATTCAAGAGAAAGAGCTTCACAAACTTAGCCAGTCAATAACGTGTTGGTCCACCTCTGGCCCTTATGCAGGCAGTCATTTGGCTTGGTATTGTCTGATAAAGTTGATGGATGTCCTCCTGAGGGACAGTGTGGCAAATTCTGTTCAAGTGGTGCTTTATACCATCAAAATCCCATGATAGTTGGAGGGCCCCAACCAGAATGCTCCAAATGTCCTCAGTTCAGGAGAAATCTGGATACCTTGCTGGCCAAGACAGGGTCTGGCAAAGCACAAAGACAAGCAGTAGACATTGTCGTTGTTTGCAGGTGGGCATTATCTTGCTGAGATGTAAGCCCTGGACAGCTTGCCATGAAGGGCAACAAAACAAGGTACAGAATATTATAAACATATTGCTATAGTGTAAGAGTGCCATAAATGACAACCAAATGGGTGCAGCTAAAAACAGAAATGGCACCCCGGACCATCAATCCATATTGTCAGAGCAGTATGGCATGTGACAGATTGGTATCCCACTGCTGTCCGGGATGTCTCCAGATACTTCTTCACTGGTCATCAGGGCTCAGTTCGGCTCACTGCTGAAGACAATTCTACTCAAATTAATGAGATTCCAGGCCAAATAACTGCTTGCATATGGGCCAAAGGTAAAAAAATGCATTATTAACTAGCTCAATTTGTGAAGCTCTTTCTCTTGAATAAATTATCAATTTTTTCCGAAACTGTAGTCATCTGTCTGCACAAGTACACCACATCTACTGATTTCCATCCCAAGTGGATAATTGCTGTGTGGTGCGTCCCCCCCCCCCCCCCCTTTTTTTCGTATTAACCATATTTGAGTGAAGCTTCAAGGTATACGTGACATGTGCTGCAACTTTCTGTGAATGACATTGTGCTCTGGTTCATTCGATTGAAACATATAAATTAAAGTTGTCGATACTCTTATGTGAGTTTCAGGTAAATCAGGTTATTTTGTATTTACTCCAATTTGACATACCAACAACAAGTGCACTGATTTGCCAATAGTGTAATTTTAAATGTTAAATCACAGTTTATAAAAATGAAAATAATCAATTTCTGAAAATGTAAGTAATTGGAGAGAGAAAAAATCTACTTACCAAGCAGTGGCAGAAGCACACACATGAAAAGTATTATGTTTGGAAGGTTTTGGAGCCAGTGGCTCCTTCTGCTGGCAAAGGGGGTTGAAGGAGAATGAAGAGGGCCGAAGGAAAATGATTGGTGAGGTTAAGGAAAAGGAGCAGAGTTGGGAAAAGCCGCCCAGAACCCCAAGTAGCTAAGTCTCCCCCTGACCTGGGCACCCGAAACACATTTTTGTGGCACCTCTGTCGAGAGGTAATTTCAGTAATCTACTGATCATGGACCTAAATTATACTACATTTTGTGTCCTTGGGTGATGACTGCCACTACTAATAATAGTAACCATGCTTTTGATGTCCAAAATATATCCAAAGACAGCTTATTTTACTTCACTATAAAGATACAAGAAAACATTAGTATGTTGTTAATAATTTTATTATTGCCAAACCATTAATTGCAGTGCAAACTAGCACCAATATGAGTTCCTTCGAACATGAACAGTGTAGCCATTATATTTCTACTAGAAAGTACAGATCTGATGAGAGACCGTATATTTATTTTTGTGAGAATATTTTTACTTCTTTGTGGTATGATTTTATCTCCACATTTGTAGTGTTCAGTAGATCATGAAAAACAATATCTTGTTTAGTTTGAATGCACTGGCTCATGTACTTTTGTTTCTGTTTTATCACTGAATGACAAATGGACTTGTTAATATGTGGCCGGTATGGATTTTTATTAAAAATAACCAAACAATTGTGATCAAGATAAACATTAATAACTGTGTAGAAATAATAGCAACTAATTTCAGTTACATGATGAATAACTGGTGTCATAGGAAAAAATACACATTATATAGTCTGAAGGGCTCTCCAACACACTAATTAATTATTTCCAAGCCAATGGAGAGATGCTGTGAACTGATTCCCTGTTCCTCCGTGAATGCTCACTACATCTGAAGCTCTTAAAATTTGCCTACACAGCTTGGCAAAAGTTTTTTTAATTTTTAAAAATTGGAGTGCTTGCACTGAATTAATTATTTAGACAGAGCAGAGACCAAAAGAAAGGTATGATTTAGCATGGTTAATCATAACTTTTATTTCACACAGATGGTTCTGTTGTCAAATCAAATGACTACTACATGCACTGGATTGCTATGCTCCATTTCTCAACTGTTTCAGTAGATTCCGGAAAAATGATTTCAGTTTTTTAATCAGAAATTTACTAAAATATTGTCCGCATAATATAATACAAATGAATATGTAACTAAAATTTAATTTCAAAATACCTTTATAGCTTTCATTCCTTGGACTGGAATCCGGTCGCTTCCCGTCAAATATAATAGGAATTTTTTCTTTTGTTCTGGAGTGAGCTCATGGAAAACTTCCCAAAAATATTTTATAGTTTCATCAGATTCTGTGTATCCATTCTTGTACTGTGCATTTCTCTGTAATTCCTCCCAATCATAATTTTCATTACCTAAGAGACACAACAACCATTAAATTATGAATTTTTTATGTCAATGAGGAATCATAATGTAGTAAATTACAGTTTTAACAATGAGAAACAGTCCAACTGCAGTTTATGACATGTTCCAGTTGGTACTCAAAGCAGCTTCAAATACTGACTGCTCACATCATCTGAGCCTCTGGTCTGAAAATGATCATATAGACAGAGACTGGTAACTGGAATCAAAAATAAATAATTTATTGTAATCTGGCTGTTTTTCTTTGTCAAATCACTAAACCAATATTCCTTATTCAAATACAGGATTGACTTTAGTGTGCACATGCCTGAGGACCCAAGTGTACATGGCATACAAGTATGCACAGGTTTCACTTTATTATTAGGGCTGTATGAGTGCATGTGACTGGAAACATTATTCTGAACTACAGGGTATTATATTACCATAAGGATGAAGTCATTGCTTCAAAAACTGCAAGGAGCATCGTAATAACAGAGACCAAAAAGCAAGAAAACATTCATGAAAAGCTTTTAATTCAAGCACAAATTTGTGAACAGGCTTATAGGAGTCTGCTCAAAGTGTCTTTGACTCCAGCTGTCAGTGGATACAAGGTGTGTGTGATTTTAATTAATGGTTTAATCAAGTGGTAACTAAGAACATGTAAAATTTTTGTCGTGTGTCCCAAATGTTCTGAAAATTGCCTTTAAGGACTGCCATAGAAAGTGTTGAATACTGTTATATGATTGTATTTTACGGTTTGATTACTGACATATCTACACAATGGAGAACCTGTGGAAACCTTATCTTTCCATGGCATCATCCACAGTGGCTTGAGTACTCTATTTAGCTTCAGAGCTAACTTAACACTGGACAAAAATTAAATTGGCATCAGGACCCATCCTGAAAGAAAACAGTTACTGAACATTGTGCATTACCTTGTATAATGTACGATATGAATAAGAGGTTCCTGACATCAGGCTGCAGAATACACAGATACAAAACAACTGGATCTACAAATAATAGTTTTGATGGTTACAATTTCAAAGTCTACACTGAAACACAAGAAAACATTTTGAACTGTCTGATAAGTGTGAATAGAATTTTAATGAGGAAGGAACATTCTCCCCACCCACATCTCATTCCCTTTGCCCATACTAAATTCTTCATAAGAATGTCAATTCTTCAAAATGAGTCAATGCCATAGTAATTAGAGTTATAACGATTTTCATACACATTGTTATAATAATAGGCATCACATTAAATTGTCTTTACAACCAATTCATAGATTTAAAAAAATGTGTGTGTAGATAGCATAATTTTCATAAATGGGTGACAAAGCATACCATTTAAATTTGCAAAAACTACTTCTTTTTCGTTCTGTGTTGTAAAATAGTGGTTTCTATGAGAGGTAATAAGTGAGGCCTCAAATGGCAATAACAATCAAACTGCAATTGCACATGACCTACATAATGTGGAAAAACTACTTCTTCCACCATTGAACCCATCTGCCAGTACATGTCCATGTGGAGTCTCACTTACAAGTGCTCATGGATGTCAGTCTCAATTTGTTTTAGATTTTGATACAAAGTTATACTGAACTATTTTAATTCACCCACTTCCTTTACGTTTATTTCTCCTCATATCAGGTTTATCAGTTGTTTGTTACATCAGTTCTTTTGTTATATTCACAGCTCTGCATTTCTAACTAACAGACTGTCAATCTTACAACTTTGTACCAGTTGAAGTGTATACACAAAGACATAATGGCATTTTCCCACCTTCCTATAAAGTTTTCATTAATGTACAGATCATGAAATGTTAGAAAACTCATCATGATTCTTCAATGGACAATAAACTCAGCTGTCATGGTTACTGCTAACATAAAACTGGATCATATGACAAAGACAGATATGACTGCTTTTTGATTAATACTCATTGGCAGACACTCAAATCTGAGAAAAGGATCCTCTCCTGCCACAAAACACACTGAAATGCAACATCCCTTGGAGACCAGTCTGTGCAGAAATATGCCTTCAAATACATTACACCTAATTCTAGGTGTAAGGCATGGTTAGATTTGATGTCATTTATACCTAGGTCAACTCTCCACTTCCTGCTTTCTATGATCTAGTTGAAACATATAGATTCCCAGTGAAGCTCATCGAGTGACAGAACTTTTCATCTTCTCCTATAACATACCAAATAACTGAATTAAAGCTTTTACACTTCAGGGTTAACATTGCTACACAAATTGAGGCAATTTTGTTGATGAAAAGCATGATAAACACAAAACTTTGGACGACAACTTAGCAATATGAGGTTTTCCAATACAAAATATTCATGCACTGCTTTCTAAACTTTTACAAAATCAGTTCAAACTCGATTTTTATAAAAATGAATCACACTCAATTTCCTTTTAAAAAATCTGTTTTCCATAACTAATTTCAGACTAATCAGTTGAGAAGAGTATGTCTTCAAACATTCAGAAAACCACATTCGATTTCCCAGTGTACGCTAACAATACATGAAAATGGCGGACGACTTTATGGGAATATGCCATGGCAAAAGGCTACATTGCAGCAACCTGTTGTTCGTGTATTGTTGGATGTGGCTTTTGTTTTTAAATTGAAACATAAAACCTCAATATATTGTGTTGATCCGTGGTGAAATTGTAAGTACCCAGCAAGCCCATCACCATTGGGGTCATGTCCAGTGGCTGTGCAGTATCAGCCACTGGTGTGTTTCTTTATCCAGGTTCCCAAGCCTCTAATTTGGTTTCTTAATTTAGGTTCTAAAGCCTTGTGGTGGTATCAGTCTGCCGACAAACGAATTTGCTAAGTTTTTTTTCTCCAGTTCTGAAATCTACAGGAGTATCTCACACAGGCGGCAAGCAATAAATAATATCAATTTTGATTTTAAACTTCTCAGCATTAAACACTGCCATACCAATGGACCAAAATGAGGCACTGATAAAGTTTACGCATCCTCAATGTCCGGCCAATTCATTTTAATAGCTCAAAAGACAAGATGCTTATTAGGTACCAGAACAACACCTCATTTCCATGCTCTCTCTTCCTTCAGTATCGTCAACTATGATTAGTCTGAAATGAACAGCAGAAAGTGGCCCCAAAATTTCAAAAAATGTAAACTGCAATGCTGAGAAGTTTAAAATCAAAACTGATATTACTTTTCTGCCTACATGAGATACTCCTAAAGATTAGAGAAGGTACTTCGCAAATGGCTTTGTAAGCACACAGGTACCACCACAAAGCCCTGGAACTTCAATTCAGACACCAAATTACATGCTTGGGGGACCTGAATGAAGAAACCCGCCCATGGCTGGTATTGCAGAGCTATCGGGTGTGACTCCTAAGGTGATGGGATTGGAAAATTGAGTGTTATTTTCTGGATGCTTGAAAACATACTCTTTCCAACTGTGGTTAAAGTAGTCTGAAATCATTTATGAAAAACAGATTTTCTGAAAGTAAAGTGAAGTGAATATGTTCCATTTTTGTAACTTTTATGAAAATAAAGATTCAACTGATTTTGTTTAAATTTAGAAATCAGTACGTGACTTATTTTATATTGGAAAAACTTATGCTGCTAAGTAGTTGTGTCCAAAGTTTCGTGTTTTTCATTGCCTCAATTTATGTAGCATTGAAGCCAATATTGGAAATTTTGCCCACTGTCTTAAAGCATGTTGTTTTGAATAAAAGTGGTTTGGAAGCTTTACCAGAAAATTGTACATATAAAAGAAATGTCAAATATACAGTATTTTCAACTTCTCACAATGTTTTGCATTTGTAGGTTATCTGAAAACTGTACGTGAATGAAATTTTGTATTCCACATCTTTGTACGACCAAGCTATTGCGTATTGTGTGTTTATGAGATATAACAATCCAAAGTTTACATTTTTTTCATGCCATAATTTTTGCACACAACATTGATTCAAATTATCTAGCATTGTTAGTCACCGATGGATAATCAAATATACTCTTTTAGGCATTTAAACCATGCTCTTTCTAATGAGCCCAGTTTGGAGAGTTTTACAGAACACAGTTTTGTGCAAAATTAGATCAAAATTAGCAAATTTTTGAGCTCTTTTACAAAATATTGAAATTTGCATGTAATTTATTTGGCATGGGAAAGAGATACTGAAATAGTGTATTTGAGAACCTTGTGTTGTTAGGTTACTGCATGCCAAGTTTCATGTTCATCACATCGTTAGTCCCTCAGATGTAAGAAGTCAAACTCTGAATTTTTTTTTGGGTGCCAATTTTTTCGAGCAATTTTGCCTTTCTATAACATCTCAGCCAGTATTGCTTCAATGAATGTTAAACTTTACCAATGTTCATCATGGACCTGTGTGAATGTTCACATAAAATTTCAGCGAAATCCACGACGGTCAAGCAGGGAGGCCTAAGTGAGTTAGCACGGAGTGACACAGGAGCAGGAGGATTATTTGGAGAAAGTTGTTGCAATAATAGTAGTAATGAATTACAACAATCTGCTTCCATAAACCATTAAAAAGGAGCACAAGGACATAGGTCAACAACAGATTATGAGCTAATAAATGAAAAGTTAGGTTCAAAGATGTGCATGATTTCAGAGGACGCAATATTAGCTCAGACCTCTATATACGAATAGCAGAGTGTGACCTGCAGAAAAAGTGGAAGATACAAAAACCTCATCAATGCAGTCAAATCAATGAAGAGTAAACAGTGAACTTATTACATTAAAAAATCATAAAACAGTTTTATGCAAAAAGAAGGAAGCATTATCTATTAGGAACTTGTACCGAAAATAATCTGGAGATGCAGTGGCATAACGAAAACAGCAACAGAAGCCCTTGGGGAAAAAAAGAAATAAGAAGTAGAAGAGGTCTGAGGATATGGAACGAGGAAATCAAAGAGATGTTATAACAATATTTGTTTATGGTTCATTTTTATATATTTGCTTAAAAATTCTTGCATATTCATACTATATTTTCGGTATATGTAAAGTAAAGTGCATTATACTGGAGGTTGAAGCTCTTTGTATTGTATGTGAATAATGTAAGTAATACACTATGTAAAT
Organism: Schistocerca americana; assembly: GCF_021461395.2. Lineage (NCBI taxonomy): Eukaryota > Metazoa > Arthropoda > Insecta > Orthoptera > Acrididae > Schistocerca > Schistocerca americana. The sequence continues at coordinate 1,046,583,615 of NC_060119.1, forward strand.
TGTTTATTATGTTACATAATTTTTTGATGACCTTTCGTATCTAAAAATATTTTGTGTTTATAAATTGTTCATGTTGATGTAAATTTAACAATTTAAGAAATGGTCACCCTTAGCAATAATATAAGAAATGGGTGTGTGCTTTTGTTTGAAAGGAAAGACACTCTGGGGAGTGGAAAAGGTGACAAGGGTGCATTCGCATGCTATCTAGAGCAAAAGTAAGACACGCAGTCTGTAGGCAGCAGTGACTGAGGCAACACCTTTGCGGAGCAGGAGAAGTTTTGCCTGCAAATTCGTCCAAAATGCCTCAAATGGAGACTACAAATGGCTTACGGCTATTCATACTGTGTTTCTATTTAACTGCTGGGTAAAATCTTAGGAAAGAATTGAATAATCTGATTTAGTTATCCATAAGACACATCACATGGTCAAATCCTGTAAAAAAGGTAACTCTATTTGTGACAAAGCAAGCTGGGATATTTTTACTTCCCCTCGTTTTGCCATCTGCCACCTTAAAATTAATCTTTTTCAATTTTGACTAATTACTATTAACACATGCGAGTATAATCTGCATTTCCATAAAGAGAAAGGTTGGCCCTTAGTTTTAAAGAATATAACACCAGATCTAATTTTGTGCTTAGTTTTATGTATGTAATTGATTTTCTAATTTATTTTGACTATTATTAGTTAGTATGTTTCATTATAGGGTGAAATCGGTAATTGTTTCGTAACTTAAATTCTATTGTTGACTTATAAACAAATATAAATTCTGTACTAATTATAAACATGTGGGGGAATAACTACTAGTATTCTTAAATGATCTATTTGGCTCTATTTGAAAACAAGTTAGCAAAACCAGCCATTAATTAATTCCTAAGTAATTTTCAGTTTCGTCAAAGGTATTGTTTGCATAACTATATATGTTAATTTCATCATTTAAACAAATAATTCAGCTTAACCCTCGCAGTAGAAGAAACTGTCAAAAAGATGCAATTTTTCTATGTATTCAGTTAACTGAATGTGTTAAGCTTTAATTGTAATTTCTGTAAGTTAAACAACGAACAATGTGTAGTTTCAGCACTTACTTTGAGAGGATATATAACGGCCCAATTTTTGGTTCTAAGACAATCAGTCCACGGCCGAGTTTCATACAAGAAACCTGTGTTGGTTAGAACAACAACAATGCATCAACTTAGCTGTGAATAAAGTGTTACACCAACAGGCCGTGTGTTAAAGCAATGACAGTATCTGTTAAATTTATTTGGAAGACTGTGAACTGTGTGGTTAGGTTGTTACTGCTCATAGACGTTCAACAGAAAACTATTGTAGCAGTATGTAGACGTTTGCCTGCGGACTATTAATCAGGCTTATTGAAAGTTAAATAATAGTGCACTGGCCATGTGACTGTGTATTACTGGTGGGTGTAAACAGTGAAAGTAAAGAACTGTGAAACGTAACTGTGTACCTGTTGGCTACATTATTTACAGTAGTCAATGTGGAAATTACAAACCCCATTTTTCAGCCAGTGTAGCAACGCAGTATGTCGACACTGAGGACAATCAATTAAGAAAAAAAGCAAGTGAACGTCACATACTGATTAGCTTTTCCTATTGACAGGAATATTCTCCCATAGTGCACTTGAGTTGGAAACTAAACCTAATTTTAGTCAGAGGGTTATACGTGGCTTTTCCCATAACATGATTATTTGTTCTGTTGGGGTATAGTATGTGTGACAACATATAGACAGGGTTTTATGTTATTTAGGTAAAAGCATACTAAATTACTATAGTAGAGGTAGGGTTATACGTGGCGCCTGGTGACAGTACCATTTACAGAAGTTAAGAGCCCATACATAGTTAAGCACAATTATAAATTTTACAGACAGGTAGGATTCTTGTGGAAGAAGTATAAAGGTCTCAGGGGCACGAATTTGTTAAAGCAGTTAAAGAAAAGTACAGCAGTATAAATTATTATATATGTGGTTTAAGCAATTATTAAAAATGTATAAAGATAAGTATATGCAGTATAGAGAAGTGAAGCAGGACGACAAGAGTGATGACACTTCTGTAAACAGTGATCAGGAGCAGGACAGAGAGGTATCAATTTTACTGATGCAGGTAGAAAATATTGATTTGGGGAATGAGACTTCTATGCTGTACAACCCATCTCAGATTAAGAAAGAAGTAGATTCAGAGGAGGAAGACAAGGAGGTAGACAATAATCAACAAAATGAACAACAACCGATTGATTTGTATGCATTATTACACAATTTGCATACACAGCTAATAGCACAAAACAAGAACACTTCAATTCTAAGCAAACAAATGTCAGCACAAAATAACTTGCTGGCTCAAAATGAAAAACTTGTGAAAACACAGTCTAAAAACACTTAAGAAACAGAGTGAACAAATGGAAAGGAATGACCAAAAGTCATAAAAAGTTAATAAAAAAAACAGGTCTTCTGACGGGGGAACTTATATTAATATGAAGAAAGATGTGAAAGATTTAGGTGAATCTGTTAATAATATACAGGCAGAAATTGTGGACATTAATGACAGGTTTGAAACCAAAGTAGAGAAAATACAGAAACAGGTTGAGCCTATGGTAGAGTCAAAGGTTGAGGAAAAGTTTTCCTATGTTAAGAAATCAATAACGGAAGTGAATGAAGAACAGATTTCTCAACTGAGAGTGACTGTTCAAGTGACTGAGAAAAACCTAGAAAGGAAAGTAGAGCTTAGCGAAGAGAAATGCTGGCAATAACACTTCTAGTATACAAGAAAAAATCAGTGACATAGAAAGAAAGATTATGTGTAATGGCCCTTATGTGGTAGACAGAACACCAATTTACAAGGTACTTGAGGGCGAAGAAAAATTCGACACTTACCAAAAACACAGTGGATTATCCCCTGTGGATTTTATTAAGGACTGCGAAAGGCTATTTCCTGAAAATATCTCAGAACAGGCAAAAGTAAATATCATAATTAGTGGTTTAGAAGGAGATGCTAGACGATGGGGAATTACCTCAAGCACTAAAGCAATGACCTTCAGTAATTAACTGAAGGAGTGAAGAAATGACCTTCAGTGAATTTAGACAGAAATGTTTGGATGAGTATTGGTCCGAGTAGATATAAAATAGCCTCTGGCACGAGTTTTTTATGGTGAGAATGTTCGAAGGTAAAGGCCAAATGAACATTAAAGAATTTTGTGTCATGGTATAGGAGATTGGCTCACTTAAGGAATTTAAGGACTGATTCCGAAATCATATGGGAACTCTGGAAGATATTACCTGAATATTCCAAAAGATATGTAGACAGTAACCACCAAACTTTCTTTTCATTTTTAGAAAAAGTGACTAACAAAGACCACTGGCAAGAAAACAATTTTCGTCAGAATAATAACTGCCGGAATGAAAGGAACGATCGGAATAACAGCAATCATGAGCAACGTGATAATCTGTATCAGTTTAATACTGTTCAAAGAGGAAGAGGAAGATTTTCCTCTAACCATCGTGGAAGAGGACAAAGGCCGTGAAATAACTCCCATACGGAGTAGTTAAACTAAATAATGTGAACGTTGAGCGTCGGATGGACGCGAGAACAAGATACAGGAGGCCCAAACGCAAGAAATATTCTTAACGAAGACAGAGAATCTTCGATACGCTCAACTATGGTGCATATGAGAGGCCGGGCACTAGGCCTACCACCAGAAAGTATCAATTATTAGTCCCATTGATTTTTGGTGTTTAGAGCAGATGCTGTTGGAAGTTATGGAGGAAAGGCTGCCCTCTGTTACAAATTAGCTCACAAAATTAGGCAAACATTGTCTAATACAGCACAATATGAATTAGTGGCAAAAACAGTACTTTGGGTGCAACATTCTGGAGAACCATTGAAGGACTATGTTAATAGAATTAAAAATGGTGCTCAAAGTTTACAGAGGAACAGATCTTGAACTACATACGTTGAAGTAATGTACCAAACTGATAGAACACGAACAATGTTCAAGAGTCATCCAGGGAATTTTGTACAACTAGATCAATTGATTTAGCAAGTTGAGGCTGTACGGAAACTTGATAGGAAGCAGTGAGAAGGGAATGGTTCGACATTATCAAAGGAGAAGGATGAAGGACCTCTGGCTATGGAGTAGACTTGGAATACCATTAGATTTGTTGGTTGATTTGTGGGAGGGGACCAAACAGCGAGGTCATCCGATCCATCGGATTGGAGAAGGATGGAGAAGGAAGTCGGCTGTACCCTTTCAAAGGAACAATTCCAGCTTTTGCATGAAACAATTTAGAGAAATCATGGAAAATCAAAATCAGGGTAGCCGGACATGGATTTGAACCATCGTCCTCCCAAAATGACAGTGCTGTGTGCTAGCCACTGCGCCACCTAACTTCCAGGAGTACCATTAGATGATTCAGCTGTTACCAAATGGACATCTAGCTGTGGACTGTCGGGTTAAGGGTAAAAAGAACAACAGACAATAGTGGAGAAAGAGTGCTGGGGTGTTAGAGGATTATTTCAGCACCGAGTTCTCGCATCCCTTTTAGTTGCCATGTTCCTTTTACATGTGCTAGTGATCAATGGAGAACCAGTATGTGCACTGCTCCATATGAGCAGTTCTGTGATGGTTGGTTGGTTGGTTGGTTGGTTGGTTGAAGAGAGGGGGGAAAGGGACCAAACTGCTTGGCCATCAGTCCCTTGTTCCTAATAAACAATTCCACAAGGGAAAGAAGAAAACAAAAGACACATACAGCACAATACCGAAAGGAAGGAAAAACCAAAAGAATGAAGCAAAGGCAACAAACACTTAAAGGAACAAAAGAGGACAAGAAAACAACAGAGAAACACAAGAAACAGTTAGAGGAGATAAAACAAGAAAGCAGATTACCATGGCTGGCCATCCACAACAATAAAAAGAAGAAACCAGCCACTTCACAATACATCAAAACCGCCAACCTTAAAGCACTAGGGGAGAGATAACAGAGGGACAAACGATAAGTGCTAAAACTTATATAGAAGGATAAAACACCCCCCCCCCCCCCACGCATAAAACCTAAAAGTAGATCAGCCGATAAGGCATTGTCTGCTAAAATTAGCTGTAATGAGTCCAGTAAACAAAGTTGAAGATGTAGGGCAGCCAAAGCAGGACAGCTTAAAAGTATTTGGGCCACTGCGAACCACGCATCGCACCGTCACTGAGTTGGTTCTTCACAGTGCAGGAGGTAGCTGTGGGTCACCCGAGCGTGGCCAATGCAGAGCTGGCAGAGAACCACAGAGTCCCTAGGAGAGGCCCTGACTTCCACACATTCTTAGTCTCCTTAATGGCATACAGTTTGTTGTGCATACTGAGGTTATGCCGTGCCGTCTGCCAAAGCTGAAAAACCTTGCAGTGTAATAATGAACGTAGATCAGTTACAGGGATGCCAATCTCCAGAAGTGGTTTCCGTGTAGCCTGTTTGGCCAGCCTGTCGGCAAGTTCATTTCCTGGAATTCCGATGTGACCTGGGATCCACACAAACACCACTGAACGACTGAACCGTTTTAAGGCATAGATGACCTCCTGGATAGTCGCTACCAAAGGATGGTGAGGGGAGCACTGGTCAATAGCTTGGAGGCTGCTCAAGGAATCAGTACAAAGAAGAAATGACTTGCCAGGGCATGAGCGGATGTGCTCAAGAGCACGAGATATGGCTGCTAGCTCTGCAGTGAAACCACTGCAGCCATCTGCCAAGGAGTGCTGTGCAATATGTCCTCCATGTACATACGCAAAGCCGACGTGACCATCAGGCAGCGAGCCGTCACTGTAAACCGCTTCATGGCCCCGGTACATGTCAAGAATCGAGAGGGAGTGACAGCAGGGAGAGCCACAGAATTAACTGAGTCCTTAGGGCCATGGGAAGGTCCAGGCGAAGCTTCAGCCTAGGTCTACACCATGGAGGTGTATGGGAATGGACCTGAAGTACAGGTGGTATAGGGGAGGACTCCAGTTCAGACAGAAGGGACCGGACGCAAAGCGCAATCATAAGCCCTGACCTGGGCTGCCGATGGGGGAGTTGAACTGCTGTGGTTGGGAAAAGGAGACTGTAATTCAGATGCTCAGAAGAATTATGTGCACGTTTGGTCTGCAATGGAGGAACTCCAGCCTCCACCAGTATGCTTGTCAATGGACTCGTCCTAAAAGCTCCTGGCGCTAAGAGAACTCTGCAGTGGTGCACTGGGTCAAGTAAATGCAATGCTGAGGGCACTGCCGAACCATAAACCACACTCCCATAGTCAAGGTGGGATTGAACAAAGGCTCTGTAGAGCTGCAACAGTTAGAGCGGTCTACACCCCAGTTGGTGTTGCTCAGGCAGCAGACGGCACTGAGGTGCTGCTAGCACTTCTGCCTAAGCTGATGAAGATGAGGAAGCCAAGTCAATCGAGCATCGAAAACTAGTCCTAAGTATCGATGTGTCTCTACTGCCGTGAGAGGATTGTCATTACGGTAAAATTCTGGTTAAGAATGAACGGTACGATGGCAACAGAAGTGCATGACACACAACCTAGGGGTTGAAAACTGGAAGCCGTGGGCTAGATCCCATGACTGCACCTTGTGGATGGCTCCCTGTAGGTGATGCCCAGCTACACCAGTACTGGAGGAGCAGTACGAAATGCAGAAGTCGTCTGCATACAGAGAAAGTGAGACCGACAGCCCTACATCTGCCACTAGACCATTTACGGCCGCTAAAAATAGAAAGACACTCAGTACAGAGCCCTGCGGGACTCTATTCTCCTGGATATGGTCGGCAATATGGGAGGCACCAACTTGGTATGGACAGTACGGAGCGACAGGAAGTTTTGGATAAAAAGCGGGAGTGGCCCCCTGGGACCCTACTCATATAAAGTGACACGGATACGATGTTGCCAGGTTGTGTCACATGTTTCCTGTAAATAAAAAAAAGACAGCAACCAGGTGTTGGTGCCTGGAAAAGGCAGTTCAAATGGCAGACTCAAGGGACACAAGATTATCAGTGGTAAAGCAACCCTGGCGGAAACCACCCTGGCATGGAGCCAGTAGGCCACATGACTCCAGGACCCAAACCAACCACCGACACACCATATGTTCTAGCAGCTTACAAAGAATGTTGGTGAGGCTGATGGGCCGATAGCTATCCACATCAAGTGGGTTTTTATTGGTTTGAGCACTGAATGATGGTGCTCTCCCACCATTGCGATGAAAATGTGTCACGACACCAGATCCAGTTGAAGACGATGAGGAGATGTCGCTTGTAGTCAGACGAGAGATGTTTAATCATCTGACTGTGGATCCGGTCTGGCCCTGGAGCTGTATCGGGGCAATGTGCAAGGGCAATGAGGAGCTCCCACTCTATAAATGGGGCATTATAGGGTCCATTGTGGTGTGCAGTGAATGAGAGGACTTTCCCTTCCATCTGCCATTTTATGGGGCAAAAGGCTGGGGTGTAGTTATCCAATGCAGAGGCGCGAGCATAGTGCTCAGCAAAGTGCTAGGCAATCGTGTTGGCTTTGGTAGATAACACACCATGATGTTAATGCCAGGGACACCTTTAGGGGCTCAGTACCAGAAAACACGTCTGATCTTCGTCCAGAATTGGGAAGGTGACGTATGGCACCCAATGGTCGAGACGTACCTCTCCCAACACTCCTGTTACAGTCTTTTTATAAGCTGACTAACACGGGCACAGAGCCGTTTAAAAGCTATTAGGTGCTCCACAGAAGGGTGCCATTTATGTCGCTGTAGAGCCTGCTTACGCTCTTTAATGGCCTCAGCAACTTCCGGTTAGCAACAAGGCACTGTCTTTCACTAAGGGCACCCTGAGGAACAAGGGATCACATTTTCCGCTACAGAAACGATTGTTCTAGTGACCCTCCCAACCACCACATCGATGGTACCATGTGGGGGGTACTCAACGGTGACAGCAGAGGTGAAAGCTTCCCAGTCTGCCTTATTTAAAGCCCATCTGGGTAGGCATCCATGGGCATGATGCTGGGGGAGTGTCAGTATGATGTGGAAGTGGTCACTACCACACAAGTCATCAAGGGCTCTTCAATAGACAGATGGGAGAAGTCCTGGGCAGCAATGTGATAAGTCAATGGTCAAGTAACTACCATGAGCCACACTGAAATGTGTGAGGGCCCAGTATTTAAGAGACAGAGGTCGAGCTAACACAGTAAATTTTCGACATCTCTACCCTGGCGAGTAAGCATCGTACCACCCCACAAGGGGGTTACGAGCATTAAACTCTCCTAAAAGTAGGAAAGGTTTACAGAGTTGATGAATCAGTGCAGCCAATACATTCAGGGGTACTGCAACATCTGGAGGAAGATATGCGTTGCAGGCAGTTATTTCCTGCGTCCTCCTCATTCTGACAGCCACAGCTTCAAGAGGAGTTTGAAGGGGCACAGGTTCACTACATACTGAGTTCAGGACATAGACGCAAACTCCACCTGACACTCTATTATATTCGCTATGGTTCTTGTAATATCCCCTACAGCCGCGGAGGGCAGGGGTTTGCATTGCCAGAAACCAGGTTACCTGGAGAGAAATGCAGAAAGCAGGTGTAAAACTTAACAGCTGCCATAGCTCAGCCAGGTGGTGGAAAAAACCGCAGCAATTCCAGTGGAGGATGACATTATCGTGAGGCTGGGAAGGCATGAAGCGCTCAAGGAGGCAGTTTGCACCTCAGGGCCACCTGCTGCCACCAACTGAGTACCCGTTCGATCAACAGCCATTGTGTCTGAGGGTTCAGCGAGATCTAGATCCGCAGGGGACGCCAGAATCTCCACGTCATCCTCAGACACAGAGCTTGTAGGCAGTGGTGGTAGTGATGGTATTGGTGCCATCGCAATGTCTGGGATCTTCTTCTTTTTAGGTTTCTCTCGCTGCTCCTTTGGTTCATCTCGCTGGGAGGGCTTCACTGAGTCAGTCTCAGGGACTGAGGAGGACCATGAAGCCTGGGATCTTCTTCTTTTTAGGTTTCTCTCGCTGCTCCTTTGGTTCATCTCGCTGGGAGGGCTTCACTGAGTCAGTCTCAGGGACTGAGGAGGACCATGAAGCCCTATGACAAGCTGCCTGTGGCTGCTTCAGCCACTGGTATGTGTTCGCTTTGCCACTGGTAGGAACCTGGGAAGGGAGTGACCCAAGGGGACCCCTTCCTAGCGAGAGGACCTGAAGAAGACTAGTGCTTCTCCAGCAGAGAAGTGGGGACTGCTGTCCCCAATGGTGCTGGAGCAACAGGAAGGGAAGTGCCCACCATCATCAAGGGGGCCAGTGTTGTCTTATGGCTCTGAGAGCCAACTGCAACGGGTGAAAAAAAAGTTCAAATGGCTCTGAGCACTATGGGACTTAACTTCTGAGGTCATCAGTCCCCTAGAACTTAGAACTACTTAAACCCAACTAACCTAAGAACATCACACACATCCATACCCGAGGCTGGATTCGAACCTGCGACCGCAGCGGTCGCACGGTTCCAGACTGTAGCGCCTAGAACCGCTCGGCCAACCCGGCCGGCAATTGATGCAACAGATGGGGCTGGAAGAGTAGTTATAGCGGTGGCATAAGATGTCACGCGCACAGAATGGAGGCTTTCAAAATTCCTCTTAGCCTCAGTGTAGGTCAGTCAGTTCACGGTCTTGTATTCCATGATTTTCCTCTCTTTCAGTAAAAGCAGTCTGGCGAGCAAGACGAATGATGCTCTTCGCAGTTGACACAGATGGGAGGTGGGGCACATGGAGTATTGGGATACAAAGGACATCCACAATCTCGACAAGTGATGCTGGAATTACAGCGGGAAGCCATATGGCTGAACTTCCAGCACTTAAAGCAATGCATCAGGGGAGGGATATATGGTTTGACATCACAGCAGTAGATCATCCCCTTGACCCTCTCGGGTAATGTGTCTCCCTCGAAGGTCAAGATGAAGGCACCAGTGGCAACCTGAGTATCCCTTGAACCCCGATGGACGCACTGGATGAAATGAACACCTCACCACTCTAAATTGGCAAGCAGCTTGTCGACAGACTGCAAAATAAGGTCCCTGTGGAATATAATACCCTGGACCATAGTTAAGCTCTTATGGGGTGTGATAGTAACAGAAACACCCCCCAGCTTGTCACCAGCAAGTAATGCCTGTGACTGGGCAGAAGTGGCTGCTTTTATCAAGACTGACCCTGACCACGTTTTGGACAATCCCTCCACCTCCCCAATCTTGTCCTCTAAATGCTCTACAAAAAACTGAGGCTTCATCGACACAAAGAGTTCTTCATCAGCTCTCATACATATTAGGTACCGGGGTGAAAAGATATGCTGCCATCCTTAGCCTGGCGTTCCTCCCATGGTGTGGCCAGGGAGGGGAACAATTTGCAGTCATACTTTCGTGCATTAAATTGAGCCCTTGAACACTTAAAGAGACTGCTGGTGGTTGAATACTAGCAAGACATGATGTACTATGCTTCATGGTGTGTCATCTGCCCTGATGCCATCCATTCCTACCAGGGGACCTCACCACGGGTGCCAACCAGCCGCAGCAAAGGCCACATGGCAGGATGGCCATTGCTGGGAGTCCCGAGACCCCAGGGTGATGGGCATCTACTCCTTGGCATGCATGGTGAGTTAACAGTGCAGGCATCAGCAGAGTGATCCCTGTGTGGTCAGGGGGCTAAAACCAACAGAGTACATGGCAGTCCCACCACAACGGACTGGCTACCGTGCTGGATATCGGGTGTCAGCAAGTAAACAAGTCCATTATCATTGACAGTGCAGAAAACGATATACTACACAGTGGATGGAGGAAAATGCACCCAGGAGGGTGACCTCACCCAACAACTGGAGAATGAGCGGAAGTGAAGATCCACGTCGACAAAGGATGTGAAAGGTCTCAGTACACGATGTACACGATGCACCACATAAGACACCCTTCCCCCATTGGCTCATTCTTCAGGAAAATTTAGAAGAATGGAGGTCAAATCCTACAGGGAACTGTCACATAAAGGACGAAACATGAGAGACTCCTTTTAATCACCTCTTATGATAGGCAGGAATTCCTCAGGTCTATTCTAATCCACAGGAGGGAGTTCTGTGACTTTTATCAGTTAGGATTTTTATATGTTGCCTAAGGTTATTTGTAAATTTTTGGCATTATCCAGGGGAGGTGAACCGCATAAGATGGCCAGTTCTAGCAAAATACTGTTGTTGGGTGATCTGATTCTCAAGTTTCATACACATTATTTCACAAGGCTATTTAAGATCAAGGTCACTCAAGGCACTATCAGTTTTGGTAATTTCTGGGACAGATTTTGTTCATCATGTATTGGCACAAGAAAAGATTTTTCTTCGACTTTGCATCATGAACGCTTACATAATTTAATTAACATGTTGGTTACTCAGATGAGCATCCAGTAGTTAAGAATATTGCTATTCTAGTGTCATCTTATGACTTGAGTCATCTGAATCCAGGGCAGTGTTAACTGTTGGAAAATTTGTGCAAAGAATTTGGAGATATTTTTACTAATCGCCTCAGACTTGTAAGGTGCAGGGAGCGTAAAAGCAAACTAACTGACACAATTCCAGTCAAGCATATTCCTTGTCAATTGTCTCTCCTGCGAAAATGACAACTAAAGGTTGCAGTTGATAACATGCTATGGGAAGGAGTTATAAGACCCTCCAAATCTCCATATTCTTCAACTATTTCCCTGGTCCCAAAATCACATGGGGTGGGGTGCAACTTCTTGTAGACTACTGCACCTTCAAAAAGAATATTGTTCTACAATTCTTTCCATTACATAACACACCCATGTTTTTCATGGTTTCAAAAAGCAAAAGTGTTTACCACCTTAGATACTAATCAGGCTTATTTCCAACTGCTCTTGGCTGAAGAGCCAAAGCCAGTAAACACTTTTACGGCAGATCAAAATATTTTTGAATTCAACTGGGTCCCCTTTGGCCTGCTGACTGGAGTGGTACTGTTATCTCATATTTTGGATACGTATTTTCAATATAAAGCCTAACTGCAAAGATGATCTTGTAATTTCTGATCAAAATTTCCAGGAGCATCTAGGCAATATGAGGGAGGTTCCTAAGTGATGTGAGAAGCTGAGCTCACAGTTAAGTCATCTAAAGTACAACTTGCTAGTCCAAGATCTCCTTTCTAGGGCAATGTTTCACCTGTGGGAATTAACATCAACCAGAGATGGATAGGAGCAATTTACATTGCCCCTGCCTAAGAATGTGAATGCGGTGGCTTACTTCATAGGCATGCCAAACTTTTTCCAGAAATTAATCCTGAATTTCACCTAGTTATTCATATCACTTAATGAGCAAAAGAAAAAGTGGAGAAAATTTGAGATGAGTACTTCTCAGAAGGCACCATCTGAAGCCTTCAAGGCCATGCTGGCAAAAGATCCAATTCTCGCAATGCCCAATTTTGAGAAGGAATATATTGTCCAAGCAGATGCATCTACATCTGGGCTTGCTGCTGTGCCCCCTTCAAAAACATTCAATCTGAAGGCACCCTCTGAACTGTGTGTCTCATGGTTTTTCCACTCTGGAAGTAAAATACTCCAGGTATAAATTAGAGGCTTTGGCAGTGTTGCTTGCCCTAGGAACATTCAAGATGCATTTAAGGCAACAAATATTCCAACTAGAAACTGACAACCAAGGACTTACTTAGATGCTCATGATGTCAACGCGCATGGAACATATTGCCAGATGGGCATTAAGGATCTCAGAGTTTCATCTGAAAGTTACACACATCTGTGGAACAGAAAATGTAGCTTATGATCTTAGTCATATGCTTAGAGAGGGATAATTTGAGGGATACAACGAAATTCAGTTCACTGACACAGAATCAGACAATTTTGATGAGGCATCAGTTCCTCCTCAAGGATTAGCAGCACAAGATGTCAACCCAGAGCTGTCTCCAATTAAGGAGTGGTTAAAAAAAAAGGGCAAATCTGTAGGACCATATCTTATAAGGGGGAAAAATCTTGTGTTGCTTGGCTCAGGGGTGTCAGGGAGATAAGACTGTATGACCATCTGAATTGGAGGCACCCAAATGAGGCCACTTGGGCAATTACAAAATCAGGATGACGACTCACGAAAACTTTATTTGGAAAAGTATGGAGAAAGAAATTAGGAAGTTAATGCAATAATTTAAGGTGTGTTGTTTGCCTACTCTGAATACCTGCCAAGGACTGCTGGTCTCTAGCCTCTTGAGTGCTGATGTATAAAATGTATACTGATTATTTTGGTCGATTTTCATAGTAATGGGAGGGGAACCAATTTGCATTAGTTTGTTAGATGCATGTAGGCATTTTTGTTGCTTAATTCCCACTAAGAATGTCATTGCACCGAACACTATTAAGTGTTTTCAGGCAATATTCGATATCTTTGGACTACGTAGAACTTTCGTATCAGAAAATGTTACTGTTTTCAAAGTGGTTGAACTTATGTGCAATGCTCATGAACATCACTCTAAGTGGGATAACTTATTTTCTGGGCTAAGTTATGCGTTGAAGACAAACTATTCATGAGACACACAGAAAAAAGTCTGGCAAACTTTACGTTTTCATTTAAATCCAACTTCCCCACTCCCAACTATGGCCCCTCAACAATTTATAACCAGAAAAGATCAATGCTATGCAAATCTGTGAGATGCGGGTATGAAGATAGAGAAATCTGAAAATGAGCCATGAAAAAATGTAGGCAGACAGACCACAACACTGAAGTCAAGTGATTAGGTATTTATAAAAAAGTTTTGGTGCTGTACGTCAAGGGGCAGATAAGGTTATGGGCGAGCTTTTTCCAAGTTTTGTATGTGCTGTTCAGATCGTTAAGTTTCTCACCCAGATCACAAGACACACAAAAGGCAAAATTTGCAGCGCACTTCTCCCAAACCAAACATATTTAGGGGTGGCTTCACCTGAATGGAACTAAAATGTGTTATGTGGGTTCATGACTGTAACATCTGTCTCATGAGCTGAAGATTCCTTAAACAGTTTGTACAGTGTAATTTATTACCTCTAGAAGTGGCTGCTAGCAATGATGGGATAATCCTTGTTGAATATTTTAGAGGCCCAATACATGGAACTTTATTTTTATTCTTGTATTTAATGGCTCAGTTTTGTTTAAAATTCATACTTGTAATTTACTGAGTAATTTAAGCCAATTGTGCACACTTGTTAACCCTGTCTTGTAAGGAAGGAAGGAAGGAAGGTAGAAATGAAGACTGGGTTTAATGTGCTATACACAGTGAGGTCATTAGGAGTAGAGCACAAGCTTGGATTGTGTCAAGGAAATCAGCTGTGCTCTTTCCTGGCATGATTTAGGGAAATCACAGAAAACCTAAATCTGGATGGTCAGACGCAGGTTTGAATCATCGTTCTCTCAAATGTGAATTCAGTGTGCTAATCACTGCGCCACCTAACTCATTGCTGTCTTGTAAATCAGCTGGCAGCGTTAATTTGCTGTAGCCTAATACGGCGAATTATATAAACAAAGTCAAACAATGGAAAATACAGAATGGAATTATATAACAGACTGCCTTAAAGATTATGTCTTCTTGGTTATTGTGACAACAGTAAAGGTACTCCCCCTGTCTGTTGTCAACTATGATAATTACTAAGCAATGGACCAAGTTAAACAAATTACTACAAACATTTATATTTTCAGTAGGTTATTTAAATTGTGTGGCTCCATATTGCATATTTTTCCTGGCAACTAATTGGGAATCTTAAGCAATTATTAACGGACCTGTGAGACATCTCAGCCTGATTCTTCCCCCTGCCCTTTGGAGCATATGACAGGGAGGATGTCACAACCCTGTGGCAATTTGAATGCCATGCCAATGTGACATGCACACAGTGGCAGTAGGCCACTGAGCTTCGCTGTGTGGTGGCACTGATAAAGCTTGTCCCTGAGAGTGTGCTCTGGAAAACAAGGTTTTTGGATGTGTGCCAAGCACTGAAGTGGATAGACAGCTGCACCCATGCAAGGACAATGGCGTGAAGGACACAACACGATGTTTACAAATTATAGGAAGCTGATTTCTTGTGCCTTGGGATTAATTTATTGTCTGGATATCCTATATGGTTTGGTATATTTCATAAACAGTTGGACAATTGTGAACTCTGTTGGTTAATCGAAGGATTTTTTGTATGTAATTACCACAATTGATTATAATTTTAAATTCTGATTTGTAGTTGAGGAAATGTCTTAACTCATTTATCCTATGATATTTTAACTGATATGTTAAAACTAGCCACTGTAGCCGTATTTGAGTAACCAACAAGCTCTCTGTCCGCATTAATGGCCACCGACAAACTGTGGCCAAAAAACAGGTAAACCACCCTGAAGCTGAACAAGCTGCCAAACATGATACCCCTCATCTCAACGACTGCTTCACAGCCTGTGCCATATGGATCCTTCCCACCACCAACACCAGCTTTTCTGAATTGCGCAGGTGGGAACTTTCCCTGTACGTTCCTGTAACCCTCCAGGCCTCAACCTTCGTTAGTCACTGTCCTCACCCATCCAGTCCCCACCCTGTTCCCAGTCCAGCTCTACACAGCCGTCATTTCAACGCAACCCAGTCTTTTAATTTCTTTTATTTATTTTTTTTTATTTCTCTCCTTTCCGCTACTTACCCCCTCCCCCGTCCACACCTTCTCTGCTTCCCTCCGTCTAAATTGCAACACATCACTGTCCGCCACTCCCTACACACTATCCCTCCCCCTTCCCACCCCAGCCTCCTCCTTACCCCCACCCAGTCGTCTCTCCTATCATGTACTGGTGCTGCTGCTCGCAGTGTAGTTTCAGCTCTCTGAGACTGCAGATGTGTGCGCAAGTTGCGCTTGCGTGAGTTTGTGTGTGCATGTGTGTATGTGTGTGTACTGCTGACAAAGGCCTTAATGGCCAAAAGCTATGATTGTGTGAATCTTTTTATTGTGCCTATCACGGCTCGGCATCTCTGCTATATGGTGAGTAGCAACTTTCCTTCGGAAACTTTCCTTCTCTCGTATTGTTACATTCCATCCTGGATTTTCCATTGTTTGATTTATGAAAATTTGTGTCTTTATGATGCGATTCACTCTTTATGTACTATTTTTAGACAGGATTGCTTGAGGATGAGACTGGAAAAAAGAAAGAAAAAAAGAAATATAAATTAATAAAATAAAAACAAAGTGTAGTTTTGGAATGTATATTTCCAAAAGAATACTTTATTAGCTATGAATCCATAAATAAATTCCCCTTCAAAAGTAATGCAGAGGATTATAAGAGATAATAGTGTCAGAGGATGGGAAAGCAGTTAAGTGGCAGGCCGTGCAAGCACATTGGTTATTTGAGTGCCCGCAGGCAGCGCAACCGTCTGATTGACAGTTGCCGTGCTTCAGTTTACAAGCTTCAGAAGAATTGTCATTTGCATACTGCAACTATTGTCATTCTTCCTACAGATGTCTGGCACAGTTAAAATTTTCTCAACCAAATTTATCCATCTTCTCTTCTTTCCTCAAGGATTCAGCTTTGACAAGCTTTGCCCTCTACTCATTCCTTTTTCAGTTGTTTAATGTTTTCTCTTCCCTGAGGTTTTAACTACAGCACCACTTTATTTTGGTATTCCACAAATCTCCACCCAATGAAGCCAGTGACTGTCATTGATACCATAAATACTAAATTCATGATGGAAGTATTTCTCCTTATTTGTTTTGTACAAACTTTAACAGATCTTACAAATCTCATTTCTACTATTTGTATTTGTTGTTTTTCTTTCTTTCTTAATGCCCAAACTTCACTTTCATATAATACGGTAGTTACTGCCATTGTTTTACAGAACTTCAAGCAACTTTCTCTTAGGACTTTATCTGTAAGTAGCTTTCTTTTTGCACAAGAAACTAGTTTATACTTATATTATTAGTGCCATTACACCTGCTAAAAAAGATGTCGTTCTAAATGTAAGTGAACAGTTATTACTTTAATATTGTTTGTAAAGAGTTTTAACTTTTATTTGTTGACAACTGTTCTCAGATGAAACACAAGGGCCCAAGGGCCTGCAGCTAGTGTTCTGTCCTTTTAAGTATTATTTGGTAAAACAAAAGGGTACTTTAAAGACTCCTCATGCCCAATTTTTAAAACCATTGTGTTCATACTTCAATTCTCAAAGGACACTGTTGATATAAATATTAAAAAGCACTGGTGACAGTCTATAGCCTTGTTGGAAGTCCATCTTTGTTGTTATTGGAGGACTCAGTCCATCATTCCATTCCATTACAAACTTTGGGTTGGTACACGGGCCACAGCTAACAAGAATACGGGGTATCTGGTGTATCTCTTTTCCTTTAGTATCCTCCACATGTCTTTCCTTCTTAAAAGGCTAAAAGCCTTTCCATTATCTATGAAAGCCAGACAAGTTTCAATATGAACTCCCAGGGATTTTTAATTATACAGTTGACTATCAAAATACTGTCTTCATGTAAGTATCTTGGACCAAAACCACATTGTTACAAGATATCCTTTCCTAAAAACTGGAAAAGTTGAACTGGAAAATCTGGACAACTTTTCCACAATTAAAGAAAAATTACCACACAAAAAGACTATTTAAAGAGAAAAGCTATGGATGTCCTGAATCAAAACTGAACCCAGTTTTCATAATGATGTCAATAGTACATGTCTTGTGAAGCTCAGCCACCCAGTACAGGTAAAGGAATGTTTGTATTTACATGCAACCTAGTTTAAAGCCATTTATATTTGGTAATTTCTTGGCAATTATTCATAATAATGTTAGACAAGACCTCTTTTGTGCAAACATCAAAACACAAAGTTTTTACAGTTGTTGCGCACACTATTTTCTTTCGTTTGCCAGTCTCAGATGGTCCTGGAAGTTCTGTGTTATTACAAGTGCTAAAATTTATTCTCCTTCCTGTGTAACTAAAACTGCCCATACAATGCATTTTCTCCTTACTTTTGTAAAGAGAATGTAGGCCCTTGAAGAGGCTTATGCAGGATAGAATATTATGGAGAGCTGCATCAAACCATTCTTTGAATTCAATCCCATAGTAATGATACTTTCTTCCAGGTGTGCTAGTCTCTCGATGAAAGCATGAGAACTGTGAAACTTAGAAGGTAGGGGAGAGGTAAAGCTAAGAGGGAGGGTTGTGAATTGTACATGGTTAACCAAGCCAATAGAACAACTGCCCCAAAAGACAGAGATTCTGGGTTTGAGTCTAGGGAAGGCACACAGTTTTAATGTGCCAGGAAGTTCCGTATTAGTTTAGAGATAAAAGAAGGATAGGCTAGAAGAGGTCAGAAAGGAAGGGCATGTCATTGAGACCCTGGGATGAGATGTCCCCTCCTCATTCTAGCCACCAAGTGACCTACCCTTCCTTTCTAACCTATTTGCTTTCAATGTAATATTAATCTGTTAGCAAGTTTCTTTACCCACATTATTGTGGTAGATGCTTGCTTCTGTACAGGAATAATTTTGCTTTCTTGGCAACAGTGTTTCAAATTTACTTTGAAATATTTTTATTGTGACATTTTTAATTACAATTATTAAATGCAGAATAAAGGAATACAAGTTGTTGTACTTACCAATAATCACAGCCATAAGTTCATGAGAATGAAAAAGTTTCAATATTCTGCCTCCACATACTTTATGGAAGCCTCCATTAAAGGCAGTAAACTGTTTCTCTACACTTTTATTGAGTATGAAGTCAACATACAAGTCAACATATTCACGCCTGATGCATTAGAAAAAAAGAAGAAACATTTTGAATTAAACAATAATATAGTCATACATACAAACATGCATATTTAATAGTTCAATACTTTTGGAAAGATGTAATATTACAACATATCAGTTAATATTAAACAGAGGGAATTTCAAACAATTAATTAAATACTTATCAAGTTGCTGATACAGACTTTGTTTAAGTCCACTTTTCAAGTGGATCTGAAAATGGCCTCGGTGTGAAGGCTGAAACCAGTCATTCTCTGAATGCTGAGAAACTGATAGGAATTTCACACGATACAGAGGAGTCTATACTATCATTTTGAGCCCAAGCACCTTTACTGCACTAGGAACAGAATAATAAGGTGGTATAGTAAAAAAAATAATGTGAAATTATCCTCAAAGCCTATGAAAATGATTTGCTGAGATGCACTAATACAACAGAGTAACATATTTGTGGTGAATATGTTATAAGCAGACTCCTCTCAAGGTGAATTACCAAGTTCTTTCTAGCTACAACAACATTACAGGCTCTGTTTTGCAAAGGAAAAGACTGTACTCATTCAGATTGTGCAACATCTATTGTACAAAGACTAGTAACCTTGCATTGTAAGGTAACTACAGCCATAAATTTTGACACGTCATTCACCTATGTATGTACTGACCCAATACATCCTATTTACAATTTCTAACAATTAGTTTCACTTTACTGACTTGTTTGTGTTCTATTACATTTAAAGCTAGGGAGATCACCATTCTTTAGTATCATGATAAAATGTGTGTGAAGTGTCCCAAAATAGATTGTAATTTAGCCATTTAAAAATAAGTAAACTGTAACATTACTCACAGTCAGGAGGCAAAATTCCAGGACTATTAATAGATATATTTAAAAGTAAAGTAATTATTTCTGGGTTTCAGTGGTATCAGTTCCTTCCTCAAAGGAGAAAGAGAGATACACTTTGGAAGATTAGCAGGGAGGGGCAGATCAATCAGACCCAAGCTTTGGAGGTGTCGCCTGTTGTGACAACCAGAGGAGACAAGGATGAAGGGGGAGGTACTACAGAGAACAGCTATTCCTGTGCCTTTTTTAACACATTTTATGTTACAAAACAGACCTGAAATCACTACAGCCATGATTAATTTTATTTTTACAAGTGAAAATTAGTGGTCCTTACATAGAATTATTTTTCTGGAATGCTACTCTCATAAAGCAGTAATCAAACAGAAGGTTGGTTCACACTCGATGGCGATGTACTAGGTATATAGTCACCATAAGTCTATCTGCTCTGATTTGTCCTCGGAACCTCAGCTCATGTAGTCAGATTTCTATTTAAGCTAATTTAAACTTGGAACGATCTATAATTTAAATTGGAATTCAGAATATAATGCAACTTCACTTTTCACATATATAAAGTATCACTGCAAGGAAAAGTAACAAACACTATATAACATTTAACCACTGAAGCTACCAAGCTATAGTTAGTAAGAAAACATCTTAACCCAAGCTTATGCCAGAGTGAACACACGTTAATGGGCATCAGCAGTGAAGCATTTTCTCTGGTGTAAGCAGTAGGCAAATATGATGAGATGTTCCCTAGTGTTCCATAGGTTGTAGATCTTTAGGCAACTCAGCAAGGGAAGTTAACACTATCTCTCACCAGGATTTTTCTCTGTGTGAACTGTACGCAGAGCATTCAATGCCACAGCTTCCCCGTCCCCTCATGCACTAACTTTGTTATTTAATGTGATTTCTGCAAGCATGTAATACTGTCAGGAGAATAACATATTATGTCAAATGAAAACTTTACCTCAGACCTGCTGATTCCCACAGCACAGGTTAAGGTACCCATAAGTACATCACAGTTGTATCGCTAATTCTTTAAAACTTGGAACACAGTGTTAGGGTGCCTACCATAATACATTTCATAGTTGAGTAAATGCCCCAGCATTTTCCTTTATACATTGCTTTGCTTACTTATTTACTAACTACATACTCACATCTTGTCTCAATAAAAATCAAACCTATCTGCTGGTGGC
This sequence comes from Schistocerca americana, assembly GCF_021461395.2. Classification (NCBI taxonomy): domain Eukaryota; kingdom Metazoa; phylum Arthropoda; class Insecta; order Orthoptera; family Acrididae; genus Schistocerca; species Schistocerca americana. The sequence continues at coordinate 1,046,604,394 of NC_060119.1, forward strand.
CTTATTGAGAAGGGGGCGGGGGCCGATGCCAAGTTCATAGTGTTCACATGCTTTGATCATTTTCCTGTTCACTCCCACAGTCCACGCTACAGAAGATTGTTTACTGGCACAAGTGAATGGCTGTGAACACTAAGAAAAAGCTTTGGGAATGTCCATTCACACGATTTTTAATGACAGTGACAATTCTTTAAATGTTCAGCAATCTCCACATTCCAACAGATTCAAATAGTATAATTTTGATTACAAACAACACTAACTTGTTCTGTTGAGTAACTGGTATATTTGACCCATCTGCTTTCAAAGGCAAATTTTTAACTTCGCCATAAACTTCTCTTGTGATTTCAAATGTGAGGCAAAAGACGTCCTCAATGTCAGGCTCTTCATAATCCAGAAGATCTTGTAGACTCCTACAAAGAAAATTTAATTATCAATTTTACTTTTCTTTCATTTCAAATTAATTTTAGGACAAAACACATATCAGATGCAGCATCATCATTTGTAAAACAAATGAAATCAGTGTTGTTTGTAATTATGATGAAGCAAAAATTACTGACGAGGCTTTCTTTATACCTCCACAGGACAGGAACAGCCCAAGGGCGGTTGACATTCTATCAAGGGTTTAAAAAATTATAAACCAACTACTTCACTAAGACTAGTGTAAGCAGCACCAATCCTCCAACATATTAGACTGCAATGGATTTAGCCACTCTCCAACAACAGAAGAGAGAAAGAATGAAAAATTGAATAGAAAATTTAAAATTAGGTGTACAGAAATGTAAATAAGACAAAAGGAAATCTAAATAGTAATTTAGGACACTACTGTGTTGCTAGAAATTTGAAAAATAGCAATTACTGAGTTTTAATGCAATCCTGGAAAACTGTGCGTGGAATATACAAACTATGGGAGGATTAAAGATAGCCGACTTAACTACTTACCATGTAGTTTAGGTGTTAAGCAGTAGACTGGCATATAAGCATAACTAGGCTTACACACACACACACACACACACACACACACACACACACACACACACACACACACACACAGAGAGAGAGAGAGAGAGAGAGAGAGAGAGAGAATGTTAAGTGTTAGTTCTGAGGAAGTACATTATCTAAAAGCTTAGCTAGGCGTTCACGTATGTTTATGTGCCTGCCTTCTACTTAATGTTTTAACGGTAAATTTTTAATTATATAGTGGGTGATTATCTTTATCCCCTCCACTGGTTGTATTCCACGCAGGACTTCCCAGAAATGTATAGAAGTAAATGAACCGCTGTGACTACCTCCAATCCTGCTCAATGCTCTCGGCCATTCCCAGAACATCTTCCCTGAATCTATTTCCTGCCTCACCCCTACAACACCCCACACACCCACCCTTCTACATGCTCCCCAAAATCCACAAACCCAACAATCCTTGATGCCCCATTGTGGTTGGTCACTGTGCCCTCACTGAAAAAATTCTGGCCCTCACTGACCAATACCTCCAACCAATTGCCCACAATCTAGCCTCGCATGTCAAAGATACCAAGACTTTCTTCACTGATTCTCCACCATCCCCACCCCTTTGCCTTCTGGATCCCTACACATCCCTCATATCATGGTCCGACTGGTATTGAACACTATCTTTCACAATGTTCTTCAGACCTCAGATCCACTACCTCATTTCTCTCATGCACTTTACTAACTGTATCCTAACCCACAACTACGTCTCCTTTGAAGGAAAGGTATACAAACAAATCCACAGATCAGCCATGGGCTACCAAAGGCACTCTCCTATGCTAACCTGTCTATGGGCCATGTAGAGGAGACCTTCCTAGCCTCCCAAAATGCCAAACCCTTAGTCTGCTTCAGGTTCACTGATGATATCTTCATGATCTGGACTTTGGGCCAAATCACCCTACCTTCCTTCCTTCCCTCACAACCTCAACACCTTCTGTCCTACCTGCTTCACCTGATCCTCCTCAACCCAGTGTGCCACCTTCCTAGACGTTGACCTTGTTCTCTCTGATGGCTCCATCCACACATCTGTCAACATTAAATCCACTAACTACCAACAGTATATGAATCCCTTTCATATAAAAAAAAAAAAAAACCTCGAATACAGCCTGGCCACCTGGAGATGGAATGTCTACAGAGACAAGAACTCCCTAGCTCAGTAAGCTGAGGATCTCATCGACAGGCACTATCCCCCGGACCTAGTCTGCAAACAGATCTCCCATACCCTTCCCCTCACACTCCCAATCCTCCCGCCACCTCCAAGAACAAGCCACAAGAGTGTCCCTTTTGTCACCCAGTACCACCACTGACTGGAACAAATGAACCTCCTTCATCAGGGCTTTCATTGCCTACCTGAAATGGGGGACATCCTCATACACTCCTTCCCATTCCTCCAAAAGTCGTGTTCCACCACCCACCCAAACTCTACAATATCCTAGTCCATCCCTATGCCACTGCCAATCTCAACCCCTTGCCAGAAGGGCCACAGCCTCGTAGAAGACCCAGTTGCATGACCTGCCCAATCCACTCACCAAGCACTTCCTATTCCAGTCATCACACGTTTATCTTACATCAGGGGTAGCCATGTCATTTACCAGTTCTGCTGCAGTCCTTGCACAGCCTTTTATATTGGTATGACAACCAATCTGTTGTCCACCAGGATGAATGGTCATCACCAAACTCTGGCCAAGAGCAAAGTAGACCACCCTGTGGCAGAACATGCAGCTGAACATAAAAGCATGATTTCAATGGCTGGGCTGCTTCACTACCCAAGCCATCTGAACCCTTCCCTCCATCACTGTTTTCCTGAACTGTGCAGATGGTAGTTATCCTTAAAACACATACTCCACCCCCATAATTATCTGGGGTCAACCTGTGGGAACATACTGTTCCCACACCCTCCACCAACAGTTTCCACCCCCTCTGACCTATCATTTCCTCCCTACCTATCCTCGTCTCTCACTCTTTGTTTGCCACCCTCTGCCAATGCATCTGCCCATCTTTCCCCACTCTTTCCTTTTCTCCTCAGTTTTCTCCACCTCCCTGCCCCACAACCTTCTGATGCTGCACCTGTTGGTATTCTAATCCCTGCACACTCCACCAGACTGCCCCTCCCCCTCCTCCCCACACACAACATACACTGCTATCCCTTCCCCTTCCCCGCCCCCTCCAGATTGCTGCTTCCATCTCATGTGATATACGCATTCTGACCTGAGCTGCTGGAGTTGGCGGTCATGTGTGCATGAGGTGTGCTTGCTTGTGTGAGTGAATGGCATAAGTCTCTTTTTCTGATGAAAGCTATGGCCGAATGCTTTGTGTAAGTGTCTTCTGATTGTGCCTATCTGCACCTTAACATGTCGTCTTTATGGTAAATAGCAATCTACCTTTTCCTAAATTGTTGTAGAAGTAAAATTGGTTAAGATTTGAAATTACATGTGGCACCATTTGTAACATGTTATACAAAGCAAGACTACATACGAAACAAGAGTAAAATTTTTGCAAAACACAGCTCTTTCAGTACTCCTCAATGAAAATGGATGCTTGGTATCTGCAAAAGTAACCTACAGTAAAATACAAAGTGCATGAGAACAACAAGTGGTTGCTCCAGGGAAAACCACAGAAGGAATGAAAAACTGTGAAATGAACCAAACAAATGAAAAATGCAGCGTAAGTCACAAGTAGAATCAATTGAACAATCACCACTCAGGAGATACGAAGAAACTTGATCAGGGCCTCTACTACCTCCAATCATGTCACAAGATCAGAAATACACTATCCCAAAATCCTTCCCTCATCCCTCAGAGTAATATTTAATCATTCATGGAGACTATACAATATTGTAGTCCATCTGTGTGTCAATCCTGCTACCAATACTGCACCATACAGGTCAGGATGATAGCCCACGTGTTGAGAGATCTGGGACTAATTTCCGTGGTACTAGAGTACGCTGTTTAGGGAAAAACTGTAGGAGAAGTCAAAGACTGGAATACAACCAACAAATAACTGAGGATTCTATGTGAAAATGCTACTCTGACGTGAAGTCGTGGTGGACCACATCAAACCAGTCAGAAGGCTGATGACCAAAAACAGATGTCATTCAACTGTGGGGGTGACTCACATAAAGGGCCTAACCTATACACCCACCTACCATATCTTAACACAGTCCAATTGCAGGTATGTACTACCCTACAGAAGGCAGGGCAACAGGGAAGAACAATTACCTTAGATATGAAATGAACTACAACTATTGTGGTGGGCTGTGGCTAACTGCAAACTTGTCCAATCAGTTGCTGAAATTATGATGGTAGTCATATATTCTCGATGTGTACCAGAATTGCAGACATGAGCCTACATACAAACAAAAAATTAATTATGTAACTTAATTTTTTGAGGTGATGATTAGAACTTTATGACTACTCCTCATAAAGCCCTTCAACAACTGCTCTAGTAAGTGAGGCATCTTTTTTTTTTTTTTTTTTTTTTAAAAAAGCAGTATTGAAATGGGACACTGCTATTATTTCAAAATTAGTCATTTGTTACTGTTAAAACAATGGCAGTCCAGAAATTTACCTAGTAAATTTCTGACAGTGAGCATTTAAATTTCGTCAGTGTAATTCTTCCACATGTGGTGAATTTCCTGAAGACAAGTAAAAATGACTGTTGTTTCAAATATATCGATTAAGCACATCACATGACCGAGAAGGACCAACATGTGACTTACTGGGAGACTGATGCATCCTTAGGCATGTCAAAGACTGCAGTACATTCTATTATGCATGAATATTTAGGCTTGTGTCACTTGCAGTAAGGAACTGTAAAATTTGTACGCAACATCATAACAGGAGACAGAACCAGAATATGTTTGGACGAGCCACAAACTAAGCTTCAAATTAACATTTGGGTGTTCCAAGATGAACAAAAAGCAACAAAAGCGGTTCTTTCATGAAGAATTTGTGAGAAAAACTTGCATGTTTCTTTGGCACAATGGACAAGTCATTGTCATTGCTTTAGATGACCAAATAACAGTTAATAATGAATGGTATAAAACAATTTTATTTGCCATAAGTCATCAATTAAACCAAGAAAAACTACAAATTTTTGCATCGCTCTTCACAATAAAAATGCCATGTGTCTCACACTGTGTCAAACAACAGATTATTTAAAAAATAAATATAACAAATTAATGCTCATTGCCTGCATTCACCCAGTTTATCACTGAACAACTTATTTTTGTCACTTTATGTTGTAAACAAACGTGTGGGTGGTGATTTTCGGTACCTCAAAAAATTGTTGTATCCTTCAAAAACCATGTCTTTGAGGCACCAATACCATAGTGGAAAAAGTGTTTCCACAATTGGTTTGTACACATGAATAAGTGCATAAATTTTAAAGGTGAATATTTTGAGGAACAATAAAATTGCGTGTACAAAAAATGTTTTTCTTTCATTGTTTTTGCAAAAGCTTAAAAGTTGGCTCTCATACTTGTGCCATTTGGATCCTTTGTTCCCACATCAATTCCTCTGAACTACAGATGTGGAAACAGCCCATCTGGCATACCCTCTATTCACACAATCCTCCTGGTGTAAAGCTCCAGCAGTCCTCTACCTTCACCATAACTTTTCCTCTTTATCCTTTTATGCACCACTCCTTGCATGTCCAAACTTGGCATCACTGCCTTCCACTTTTCAATATTTATGTCTCTCAGTTTAGTAACTGTCAGTTTTTCACTTCTCATTGTGCTACCTATGTTGACAGCCACCACCTACCTTCCTCTCTGTCATCCTCTTTAGCTCCCCATGCTCTTTCTCCCTCTATATCTTTGCCTCTCCCCAAATGCCTTTTAGCCTCAGCAACTACCCATAAACAATAAATGTCGCCTTTGGTACAGGTGAGTGTCTGTGTCAGCATGTGTACTTCTTGTTTCCACCCCAGAAAGTATAAAGCCTAGTACATAGGCTTACATGTTTAGATAACTTTCACCATACCATAATCTTCAAAATAATAAAATACCTTTCCTCACATAAATAAAAATATTAATAAAAGTTAAATTTAACAATGGCAAGAAAGGAATGCATGACTGACAGATATTTTCATAAAAGAGGTGATAACTTAGAATCATTTATTTATCTAATTAGTACTAACAAGTTTCAGTTATTTCCTTCACAAGGCTATAAAGAAAAAAACACAAAGTCTTTACTATCTATATCACCTTATGTTTTTGTATTAAGTTGATAATGCTTACTTGGCCATTGATGGTGATAATCCTTTAAGATCCTGGAGCGAAACAGGTTCATTCAAGAGCTTTTTATAAAGTGCCAATGGAAAAGGTAATGCAATGATGATAAAGTTATATATAGCCAATCCACATATGAGACCTGTCAAAGAGATAACCACATTACACATGAAATGTTTATACTACAATCCATTGTCTCTACCTTCCTTAGGAGAGTAGTCTTTTACATGAAATTAATACTGAAGCATCATTTAAAAATCTACAATGACACTCTGCACTTTAGAGAATGATCACTTTTTCATTTTTTACAACAGTCACATGTGCATATCACAATGCAGTATCTGGTTTTAACCAGCCAAGTGGTTGTCTGGATAACACAATGGCAACTGCTTGCAGCACGTGCATTTGGACTGAAGATAATCGCTGCCTGGCTGAAACCGAATATGGCATTGTAAAATTCTCATGCGATTGTGTTGCAAAAAATTTATAAAAAAAGCAAAATAACATAAGTCAAACATTTAATCTCAAACGCAACATGTAATTTTTTCCAAAGAATGAAATTAACAATTTATTATTATTAATTGCAAATCTATCCTCTACAAATATAATATTAATAAAAAAGTTACCATATACTACTAATATTCATCAATTACTTCTCAATTGGGCCCGCAGCATATGTAAGGACAAAATATTACTTTCTTTTGCAGCTAACTTTGTAGAAGTTGAAAGAAAAGTCATGTTCATTACTAAAAACAAGATTATCCAGAATCCATAGTTGCAAATGATCTGTTCATAGACATCTGCTATAAAGATAAATCTTTACACCAAACAGATGAAGAAGTGGTTATGTGACTAATACTCCGAGTGTGAAAGGAGCATTTGTTATGTTCATTATTACATATGATGATGCATGGTTCTGTGACTGAATTACAGCAATAGAGAACTTTCCTTTTCCTCATTTAGCAAGTGAACAAGAAACCCGACAGAAACATCACCTTGGGCATCTCATGTTATCAAAAGTCACGAGCACATCTATCAGTTTTTTGCTGATGACTATTTCTTCGTTTAGTTAAAAGACAAATTCCAATATGCACTGCATCCCACAGTTGTTCTGGACATATTGCATCGAAAAGAAGCTGAATTTTTCTGACAATGGGCTTGTATCACAGACAAAATTAACATCTTCATAAGAATCTGTTATCCAGGGCTATTCAAAAGGAAGGAATAGATTTCAATCATTTATTGCTTCCAAACTACGAAAGCTGGAAACACAATTCTAATGTCCCTGAAAAGAGAAAAGTTCAAATTTTTATGCATTCAATGTGAACACCATGTGTTACATGACAAATATCAAAACGGTGGCTCATTTCCTGCCACACATGAAGCAGTTGGTCTCTGTTATTGAATTCATGGATTCAACAATGTGATGTCACTGACTTTGGTTGGTTGGTTGGTTGGTTGGTTGGTTTGGGGAAGGAGACCAGACAGCGTGATCATCGGTCTCATCGGATTAGGGAAGGATGGGGAAGGAAGTCGGCCGTGCCCTTTCAGAGGAACCATCCCGGCATTTGCCTGGAGTGATTCAGGGAAATCACGGAAAACTTAAATCAGGATGGCCGGACGCGGGATTGAACCGTCGTCCTCCCGAATGCGAGTCCAGTGTCTAACCACTGCGCCACCTTGCTCAGTACCGACTTTCAAGAGTGTCAGGCATAGGGGGGGGTAAAAACACAGTCCTTCACGTAACCCCACAAATAAAAGTCCCAAAGTGTGAGGTCTTGTGACCTGGGAGGCCAACTGGCAATGAAGTTGTTCAGCTGCTCCTACTCTTCTGATCCAACATTCTGGAATGGTGTGATTCAGGTAATGTCGGACACATGGCCTCCTGTCAACTTCCGTCTGAGTCAGCACGCAGATACACATTGGGAAGTAGTCATTGGAACGCAAATTTGTAGCCACTTTCCACTGAATTGAGTCTGCAATAGCTGTAGAGCAAAAAAAAAGGTCAGTGTCTGAAAATTACCCTGTAGATGTAGAAAAGTGTTATCCAAAATCAAAAAGACACCTACTCTCCAAATGGACAGGGCACTCAATAATTTGACCCTTGGAGATGTAGTAGCCAAGCCCCTCAGCAGATCGTGTGCACACAAGTCGTCTATGAGGAGGAGTGGGCAGGGGAGCACTCCGAGAAGCTCTGTCAGTGCACCTGCATCCAATGGACCTATGAGGTGCAACACAAAAAGAACATACTGCGATCTTAATGGGTGTGAGAACTTCCACTGCAACTGCTTACCTGGCTATAGTAAAAGGGACAGGAGAGGAGTGGCATCTGTCATCAATGAAAACACCCATCCCACCTTCAGTCCTATCTCCAGTAATATCACCCTTCCTGTAAGAATGGTAGTTCCTTAACTCAGCCACATTTGTAAGCAGACGCAGAATGGCCTCTCCTGGGCCAGTAGTTGCAATCCTTTCAATTACAATTGGTAACCATTTAAGTTCCACAGCAATATAGAAGACCCTGTGGGAGGAATTGATTAGTATGGTCTGCGTTTTTGTGGAAGCATCATACTTGGCAACTGGATTCTTAAAGGCAGAGAAAGCAAAAGTCGCAGGAAATGCCGGAGGCTGCACGGCTTTGAAAGCTTTGTTAGCTTAGTCATATGGCATGTGTCTTGTAACTTTCAACTGCTGTAGTTTCCTTTTCTTCTTGCAAACTTCGCACTTCTTGCACCCTACCAGATGATCCCTGATACATGAGCTGGATCTCTAAGATATAGCCTGCAAGAATATATTCAGGGGTTATTATAAATGCTGCAGTGTTTTCCAATATGCCACTGACTTTGCTCAGATAGTACTGCAGTTCCATAACATCCATTTCTTCCATTCTGCACGTAATTCCTCATGGTCCATCTCCATTATATTGGAGCAGGTAAACATGTCTTAAGACAAGTAAAGGGTGTTATGCAACTCAGGCAGAACAGGATAGCCACCTAAGACTTGGCAGTACAGAAGCTTGAATAATTGGTGTGACAAGGCAGTTTCAACTAGAAGTGTTCCGTTATGAAGTCATTTAATGCTTTTTAATGTCTTGGAAATATAGAAAGGGAATACCTTCTCTAAGATTTCTTCTGCCCTCTTGATTACAATCAAAGTGTTATGGCAGAATACTGTCTTGTTACTACAATGTGTAACAAAAAGGTATGGCCAAACTTTCAGGAAATATTCCTCAATGTGTTGTGTGGACTGGGAATTAGAAACACTTTATTTCCAAGTTAAAGCCCATTTCCTCCTCCTCTTCGTAATCACATTAATCAAGAAAAAGAAACTGCAACAAAACATACCAGGATTCCTCTTGGTTACATTTGGTGACAATGTATGAAAAGCTGTAATACTTAGGTTCACTGCCAGTGTTTGAACAAAAGTAATGTTCACATGTTACTCACTTCATTGCTTGTGTTGACATTTGACTGATACCATCGCTCTACTAGCACCAAGCACATAGCATCAATGGTGCAGTGGTCATCATGGACTTTGTTTCCAGTACACTGCAATGGAAGTGTAAGCAAATGCGGAGTTGGCACATGCTCATTTTCTGTATGAATTAGCAGATGGTAATAACCATGAAACCCAATGTTTATATTGTCAAAAATCAAACAATGGAAAATCCAGGATGGAATGTAACAATACCAGAAAAGGAAAGTTCCCACTCACCATATAGCGAAGATGCTGAGTCGCGATAGGCACAACAAAAAGATTCACACAATTGTAACTTTTGGCCAAAAAGGCCTTTTTCAGCAGTAGACATGCACACTCTCGCGCGCGCGCATGCACGCACGCACCTGTGTGTGCGTGTGTGTGTGTGTGTGTGTGTGTGTGTGTGTACTGCTGACAAAGGCCTTTATGACCGAAAGCTACAATTGTGTGAATCTTTTTGTTGTGGCTATCGTGACTCGGCATCTCCGCTATGTGGTGAGTGGCAACTTTCCTTCTCTGGTAATGTGAGAGATTTCCAGAACGACAATGTCCCAACGGGAGTACATTGGAGGAAGCGCAGTTGATGACAGCCCTAGTGTCAGCCAATTAGTTGAAATAAGTAATGCTGACCACATGACAATCTGGAAAGTGCTTCTTGAGAACCTGCTGCATCCATACCATGTACTGCATATGCAGCAACTATCTGCAGCTAAGTTTCCTGCATGGGTATACTTCTGCCAATCATTTTTTATGGAGGTGTGCACCTCGCCTGCAGTCCAGGCAGTGAAGCCACAGCAACCGTTCTCCTAAACAAACAACATTCCACTGTCACAACTAACCGTAGTCCCTGAAGTATCCCCAGAGTTAACAGCAGAAGCAGTCTGACGGCACCGGCCAGTCGCCAGCTCAGGAACCCCAGGGTTGCAGTGCCCATGCCCAACCACTGCTGATGGAGTTCCCTGTGGAAAAAAGAAGCAGCCCTCTCTTCCCCAAGTTGTGGGACACTTTTCGGCAGACACCTTTGCTGAGGCCTGTCTGCTCCGGGTGGTCCTGCCAGTAGCTAGGCTACCATTGCCATGATAGTCAGTATCACTGAGGCATGCTAACCTCCCTGACCAGCACTGAAAGTGCCTACAATAAGACAGTGTTCCCCAGGAGGGACTAACAATAGAAAAGAATGATACAACATAGAACATACATATTTTGTACATCACGGCCAAGGTAACTGTTTCAAAAAAGAAGGATTAGGAAACACTCTGATGCTGTAGCATTTACATACAATGTATTGTAACATTTGAGCCATAAATACACCATGGAAGAAAATATACTGAGTGTGGATAAGAAATGCTATGCAAGATATATTGTTTTAACTTGATTGGGCCACCTGTGGACAACAGTTTCTGTTGTAGGTGTGCTGTTGTTTGCCACTCCTGGTGTTCTAGTTGAGGTTTAAACATTTGTCTTCTTTTTAGCACCTTGAGATTTTCTGTTTTCCAATTTTACTACTGAACTCAATTTTTCATTCTTCCGACCGTTTCCTGGTTTCACTGTGGTACTTATGTAGGGGATATTAGGAAGGGTCAGGTTTCATTAGGTAAATGGTAGTCGCCCCTGTTACTTATTATGTCTTGCCTCGTATGATGTTTTGCAAGGTACTCCTCTATTTGCTTGATCCACTGGGATTCAGTGATTTTACTCTTGTTAGCTGCTCAGAATATCTTACAGAACAGCTTACAGGTTTATTTTCCCTCCAGGTGGCAATAGAAAGATCATTGCCTTCTTCTAATAGCATTGTTGTTGTTAATAGAGTTCACAATCAGGTTTGTACCATTGTCTCCAATCTAGTAGGATCTTTGGTCCAACTATCTTTCACATAAATCTCCTTTCTTGTAATCTGAGGACTCTTCTTGGTTAGGGATAGGCACATTGCTGCACTGAGGACTGGCTGTCTCACTACTGTGTTATATGTGTTAGTTTGATACGCATGTAGAGATATTATGTGGCATACGTTTTTCTGCAAGCACAGTATGCCCTATCTAGTTTGATTTTCCTTTGTTTGAGAGCTACTCTTTCACTGAGATCCATTCTCCAAAGCACTTTATGGTTCAGGCTTTCTTAATATGCTTGATAACACTGACACTCACCACTCTAGGGCCATCTTTAATACTGGTAATTAACTCAGTCTTTCCGATGATGAACAACAGACCTGATTCCCTATTATTAACTGCAGTGTTTGGAATTGCACAGAAGACCCTTGCACATTGTTTGCCAGTAATTTCAGGCCATGTATGGGATCCTTATTTGACTGCTTTGATACCCATCCTTCATCAGGTGTTCGGTGGGAGAGATCTGATCCAGTCCCTGACAGTTTTTTCCCAGAGCACAGTTAAATAATATATATGAAATATAGTCTCCTAGTCTCACCACTTTACTTAGGATTTGGCACAGTACAAGGTGGCTGGCACCAACCTACTGAGTTTTTCATTCAGTGCTAGTTCTCTTAGTATTCAGAGAGCAGTTCTACCCACAGAGTCGTATACCTTTTGGAAGTTCTGCTGTCTGGTTTGTTTCTTGCTCTACTGGAGGATGGTCTTGAGGTTTTGCATTTGTTCAATGCAGGACTCTCTGTGCTCTGGAATCTGCTTGATATTCCCCTAACTCATTGTCCAGCTGCCTCGTTAAGTGTCGTTCAAAAATCTTGGAAAAGATTTTGTGTGAGATTGCAAGGAGTGATACTCCTCCGTAATTACCGGGGTCTCTTTTGGTTTCTTTTTTTGTGAACTGGGTGGATAATGGCTGATGTCTAGTTGGCTGACAGTTTCTTGTTAGGCCATGTGTCCAAGACAGCTGTATGGTGTGTGTCCAAGACAGCTGTACGTATATGCCTATCTGCATTTTCTCCTGCTAGTTTCAGTATTTCTGCCACTAATCCAGTTTCCCAAGAGCTTTGCTCTTTTTGAGGAGATTTACAACCATTCTGACTTCTTTGTATTGGGAGGAGGGATGTGCTTGTTGTTGGGATCATTGGCTTCTCTAACTTGGAGGTGTGAGTAGGTTCTTTGGCATTTAGAGGTTCCTACAAATAGTCATCTAGTGTTTTTGTGCATTCACTATTACTGAGGAAAAGTGATTCGCCTGCTCACTGAAGATATAAAGAAGAAGGTGTGAACTGGGTCGTCTGAGGCCCTTGTATAGATCTCTACAGTCGTACATTTGAAAGTTCTCCACTGCATGCTAAATCAGTTGTTTTGCTTCCTCTTTGCCCCGCTTAAGACACTGGTTGTGGTCTTCCTTTATGTAATAAAGGCTTGTAGATTGGTGGCATTCTTGTGCTATTTCCATTTTACCCATGCTAGCCATTTGACCTATATAGCATCATCACATCTGCTGGACCACCAGGGGTGTTTTATCACGAATATTTAATAATTGGTTGCCAGAATATTTACTTGCATTATTTACATTTGATGTGTTTGAAAATTATTCCTGAGATGTGTGTGTTACTAGTATTTACTGCAGGTGGCCTCTGAAGCATTTTGTAAATCAGAATAATTTGTTGAATCACTGCTTATGACAGAGAGGTGTACTCAACACAAATGATATCCACACTTAGAACAACCAATCTTCCAACACTTTTGTACAGCAATTTAAGGGATAATACACAAACTGAAATCTAATCTGCTTGACACCTGCTCCATAGAATTTCTGAATGTGGTGTAGTAGTAGTAGTAGTAGTAGAAGTGGTTTGCACACACACACACACACACACACACACACTTGTGCATGTGTGCGTGCACTCTTTTTTTTTAAGAGAAGTGGTGAGACAATGAACAAACAAAATGTGAAACAATGTACACGTGTAAGAAGGAAAAAACCAAGACATTATGTAAATGATCAAGTTGCCAGTTTCCACAGAGATTTCCTATAATTGTAAAACTGACTTGTTCCACATCATTAGCAAGAGCCCTGAGACATGTAAAAATCTAACAAACATAAAAAACAAAATGATCCCAATTCAATTCACACATTTCCTATGAGTTACTCTTGACACTAAACAGCATTTAGTATTATTCCTGCTACTTCAAGCAGTATTATTAAGAATTCCTGCCATACTATCACAAAAAATTCACTCGAATGTTTGTAGTTTTGCACAAGTAAATCAGTAAATGGCAGAAGCACCATGTATATACATCAACACAATTAAAATGTTGATACAGAAAACACTCATAGAAATTTCACTTCTCATTTACCACAGGAGGACTTTGTATTCACATATGCCACCCATCAGATATCATACATGAAATACACTAGGTTCACCTTCTTATATACCTCATTCCATTCCACTCAAATAGTTGTAATTCTGTATTATTTTCTGTAAAATGTTAGCACTTTAATCATGGATAATACTTAAGGTTACAGTCAGCTATAGAGTAAACTGCACATTTAATGTTAATTTGGAGAGAGCTGTACGGAAAGCTGTCTCCCGTCTAACATTCAATCCAACCCCATGGTGCCTGGAGAAAAGAATAAGTGACATAATCAATTAAAACGATTATTGAAATCAGTAATCCAGAAGCACAATCCGTCTGAAAACCTACCTTGTCCTATACAGCTGAAATTCAACCAAATGTGCTGTGATCCTTCACCATTACACCTATGGGGTTGGATGGATTCCACTAAGTGAGACAGTTGTGCATAACGAATTCTGCTGTGGTAATTTCCAAATGCCTGGGATCAATTTATGCAGCCATTCATGAAGTTGTCATCTGGTTTGAAGGCTGGTCAGTCGACTGTTGAAGCAGTGAATTTCAGCACAATGAAAACTGCAAATAATCCATATATTTGTAGATTTTTCTTTGCTTATATCAATTTTGTCCTTGTTGCCTTATTCCTAAAGCAATTGTCCAATTTTCTCAAGTTATTGACTGTGACTGCTCAACAGGTTTGTTTACTTCATTAAATTCTGCACCATGCTTAGATGTGAAATATGACATGTCTAGACTACTTATATCTACAATGAAAACTGATGGTTAAATTTCCATGCTGTAAATAAAGTCAAATATCATACACCACAACAGGAAGACTTTCAACTTGGGCCCATTCCATAATTTAGCCCACGATACAGTTCACTGTAAGTGAGGCTCTTATTATAAACATTATTACTTTACTCGCCAGGGAAGCAACAATGTTAATATTGTTTATAAGATTACAATGAAGCAGACTGCCTTAAACAGAGTTACTGTCAGTGACTGATGCTTACATTATGTCACATAAACACAAAGTATGATGGTTTTATGATGTACTGTGACTACTTGACTAAGTGAAACTTTTATGTGATAGTACAAAACAGTAAGCATTTCTGAAATATCTAGGTTCATTCAATATATTTCACCTAACAATGGTGACGAAAGTCAGCCAATTATGCCTTGGTACCTTAACATGTCAGGGGACAAGACTGATGAGACCAGATTTTCAGACGGAGTTTCAATAAATCTCACAATTTGCAGCATTTTCCACAGAACTGATCATGGTCCCCTAGTTCTGCTTTGCGTGGAAGGACTGAACCAGAGACTTCAAAAGTTGTGTGACAAGCAAGGCTGCGACTTCCTGGACTTGCACTGCAACCCAATCCCGCCTCAAGGACACTCTCTGGCGGCGCGCCAAAGAACTTAAACCACACAGAGGTGCCTCACACTGAGAGCATCCCAGAGTGCCCCAGAGGGCTACAACACTAAGAAGAATCGCTTCTCGGCTTTTGACAAGATCAATGTAGTTTTTTTTTTTTTTTTTTTTTTTAATAAAGGAAAAGGAGAAAGGATAAGAGAATCTTTATTTTAATTTCTATAATAATGTGTTACATCTCCAGTAACTTGTACTTTAGCACATCTTCCTGCACCTTTAATCCACAGACACACACTCTCCTGTTCACTTATTTTACGATGATTCCTTGTTCTGAACGAAAACGCCTGGTTAGATATGAAGTAGGAAATACCCAAGTACCTATTATACACTTCTCCAACATGAAAAGTGCGGTAGGCTATAACATCTCTTGCATTAAATGCTTCCAAACCAGTAACATTCTTCGCTTGATTACCATCATAACGAACAACAGCAACAGTAATCCAACCATTACCAGCTTGATGTGCATCTAATTGGGTAAGTGTAAAATTAATAATACAACCACAAAACACAGATGGACCTTGCAAAATAATCTGTGCTCCTTTGTTAGCAACTTTGAGCTCCAGATCTTCTAAGGCCTTATAAACAGTTAGACGCGAACCCTAAACATGTTAGGTGTGCACAACACGTCAGGTAGTCGACTGTGTGTGGGGTGCACACAATGATTTTTTAGATTAGGTGACGCTCCATCCAGTCCAGATAATGACAGCTGCAAGTGACCCAAAACTATCTGTCACAGTAGACAACAAACTCAAATTCACCAAGACAGAAACTGAACCTGCACACAAGACTGTTTGGGCAAGACTCAGAATCAGCAGTGGCCATAAAATTGTAACTGGATCTTTCTACTGACCACCATACCTCTTGATGTAACCAAAGATTTAACAGAAAACCTCTGTTCACTTGCTTAGGTTCCCTGATCATGCTGTGATCATCGGTGGAGACTTAAATCGTCCAACAATCAGTTGGTAACACTAAGTTTTCTTAGTTGTGAGTGTGTCTGCCCCCCCCCCCCCCCCCCCCCAGTAGCTGAGTGATCAGTGCGACAGAATGTCGCTCATAGGGGCCTGGGTTCAATTCCCGGATGGGTCAGAGATTTTTTCTGCTCAGGGACTGGGTGTTGTGTTGTCCTAATCATCATTCACTTCATCCCCATCGACGAGCAGGTAGCCAAAATGGCGTCAAATCGAAAGACTTGCACCCAGCGAATGGTCTACAGACAGGAGGCCCTAATCACACAACATTTACATTTTACAGTTATGAGTGTGACAAAACATTCTGTGAAAAGTTACTGAATGCCCTTTCTGAAAACTACTGAGACAAAACAGTTCAGAACTCCACTCATGATGGAAATATATTAAATTTAAATGCAACAAATAGACTGATCTCTTTGAGGATGTCCACATTGAAACTGGTATCAGCGATCATGAGGCGGTCATGGAAACGAAGAGTACCAAAGTACAGACGGCAAATAAAATGTGATATATCCCAGATGGCCACTGCGTGAGATCACAGGTATTTTCTTCGTCAACTAAAAGAACTTATTTAAGAGAAAATAGTGTCAAATTTAAATTTTCTTTATTTTGTATACTTGCTGTAGTGTCTGTTCTTGTCACACAGCTGAATGTTAGCGTCCCAGCAAAGCTTGTTCTTGAAAAAACTTGTTCTTTAGCTGAAGTCCCGATAATCGCGACATAACCCGAAATTTTGCGTGACAAACACAGAACATTCTACTTAAGTTTTCTTAATAGCGCAAAATTCATTTAAAACAGACAGCTACTAGTTTCATCAGTTTCTATTGTCGCAATAAAAGCGTAATTAAACATTTCTAAATTGTATTTAATTAACATGTTTCGTATTTTTTACTAGTAAGATAGACGCGATCTAGGCCTAAATTTTCTGAATTATAAATGTTTAAAAACCTGACCAAACATGCCTGATAACGTAAATTCTCTAAAAGTACAGTAATTAAAAATTCATTCTTCTGTCATTGTATTTCTAAATCAATACAAAAACAATAAGCACCACACAAAAGACCTGTGTGTCGTGTTTTGTTTACACGCAGTCAATCTTGCGTCCTTGGCAAATTTAAAACATTCTTTAAATTTAATTATTCTTTCAAAACTGACCATGAGTGAGAAATGTGGGGGCTGTTATAGGGTTGTAAGTAGAGGGCTTTGTTGCCAATCTTGTAGGAAATATTTTCACTGGGGGGAGGGGGGGGGGGATGGGGTGCAGTGGGGAGAATGTTGGGAGAACAGAAGAGGCTCTCTCCTGGAACTGCAGAGTATGCAGTAGGAACATTTTGATTAGGAAACAGGAAAGGAAAATCTGTGCCCTTCAAGCACAGTTGGAGGAAGCAAGGAAGGAACTGATAAGGATCAAGGGATATAGAGGGGAAGAGGGTGGTTGGGAACTGGCAGCTGGTAGGAGGACAGGAAGAAAGAGGACACGGTCTGACTGTTTTATCATCAACACCAAAAACAGGTGTCTACCACTGCTAGAGTTAAGTGGAGATGAGCCTCAGGTAGAATGAGTATCAGGAAATGTGCAAAACACCTCAATCGAGGCCAAGAAGCGTAGGGATGTACAAAGTGTTAGGAAGAAGAAAGTGCTGCTACTAGGTAGTACCCATGTGCAAGGTGTAGGCTCTCAGTTACAGGAAAGTTTAGGGGCAGCGTACCAGGCCATCAGTATTTCCAAGCCAAACGTAGAGCTAACACATGTGATAGAGGACCTAGGGTCTTTACGTAAGGCCTTTACAAAAGAGGACCATGTAGTGATAGTGGATGGGGTGGGAAACAGTTTGGACAGGGTTGGGGCATAGGACATAGGTGGTGACCTGGACAAGAAAGCTCCCCTGACTCATGGCACTAATGTACACTTTGTTGAGCTGTTCCAGCATTATGATTGATCACATCTTGATTTAGCTGTGAGGCGAATCAATGTGGGGTTAGGGATGGCTCTGAGGGTAGCCAACTTTGCTCATGTTTCTCTGGTGCCCGTCGGGACTATCAACAGATGGCGTTTCACTAGGCATGGCCTAGACCTAAACAGGACTGGGAAGGGAAGATTGCTACAGCTGATTCATGAAAGTATAGGGGGTGGATCTCGGGCCACACATGGTCAAATACCCTGTTGTCATAGGTAGGAAAAGTAGGTCTTTTTTAGGATAAATCCAGACAACAGGTTCCCCTGTCTAAAGAGCATCTCCAGCAGTTTAAAAAATACTGAATCAATCACTCACAACACATATTTTAACACTTCAAATATCACACATACCAGATGTCACAAAGAAAAACAAACAATTGCAAAGAGTAACATGGGGCATTTCACAGACTTAACAATCCTCCATCAAAATATGCAATCATTAAAAAATAAAATACAACTATTAGAAGTTGAGCTCCAATCTTTGAACAACACAGTAGTTTGTATTACTGAGCACTGGTGTAGAGACACATAAATCCAACATGTAGTATTATCATTGTACGAAAGGGCAAACTCTTACTGAAGAACTACTTCAAGTGGTGGAGGATCATGCATTTATATCAGAAAAGGAACAAAGTTCAAATCAAGACATGATCTCAGTACAGTAAGTGAAGACAAACACTTTGAAATATCGGCTATTGAATTAACGGCACTTGATATCACCAAGAAATTAATCATTTTGTGTGTGTATAGATCTCCTGGTGGTAGTGCAGGCACTTTTTTCAATAAATTATCAGAAGTTCTAGATAAAGTCTCGAGTACAAAGGTCAACATAATTGTGTGTGGGGACGTTAACATCAACGCTAATATCATAAATGAATCCAGCAGCACCTTCAAAAACATCCTTCAAAGTTTTGGCATGTCCCTAATGGCCAACAGTGCAACAAGGGTTACCACAATGACTTCATCAGTAATTGACCATGTGGCCACAAATATGGACAGGGAAAAATGTGATGTAGCTGTAAAAGATCTCGGACTATCAGACGATCTCTGTCAAATAACAACACTAAAATCAAGCATTGAATCATTTCCTGAACTACAACCCTATAAACGTCACCTATCAGAAATCAAAATAAATAATTTTTCAAAGGAACTACAAAAACGAAGCTGGGATGAAGTGTATAAGGAAACCAATGTGAATATGAAATTCTCTAAATTCTCCACATTGTTTAATATGAACTTTGAAAAGGTGTTTCCAAAAGTATGCATGTCTGTATCAACATCTCACAAAAACAGATGGATAACAGCAGGTATTAAGAAGTCCCTCTGAACACTTAAACACCTCAGTTCAATGAAATAGATTCGCAATGATCCACAATTCTTAAATTTCTATCACAGATGAAGCAAGATCTATAGGAAGGTGCTGATTGCTGCAAAAAAGTCATTTAATGACAAAAAAATGCAGAGAATAAAAGCAAAGCTGTCTGGGATGTTATAAAAAAAAGAAAACGGGGAGAGGCAAAAAATTAGCAAAATAACATACTGCTAAGGGAGGGGGATAAAGTAATAAATGATCCACAGCACTTAGCTAACTATGCAAACAAGCATTTTTCAAGTATCGCAGAGAAGTTACAGCAAAAATTCTCCAAAACAAATATAACACCTGTGAATAATTTTGCATTAAATACAATGTTGTTACTTCCAACCACAGGGAATGAAGTCAATAAAACTGTTCCAAAACTAAAAAATAAAACGCCAGTAGGCTTAGATGAAGTACCAATGTGTGTACTGAAACAATGCATTGGGATTATACACTTCCCTTTAACAAATATAATAAATTAGTCCTTCACATCACATCAGGAACATTTGCAGGGCAGTTAAAACAGGCAAGAGTTGTACCTTTGCTTAACAAAGGTAATGCAGAAGACATAGAAAATTACCGGCCCATTTCCCTGCTGTCAGCATTCTAAAAAATAATAGAAGCAATTACAAAAGACAGATTAATGAATTACCTGAATAAATACAATCTTTTAAGCGAATCACAGTTAGGTTCCGAAGTGGCAAATATACGAAGTCAGCCAAAGTAGAATTCACAAAAGTTGTAATTGATGCTCTTGATAAAGAGGCATATTTTTGGATCTTTCTAAGGCATTTGATACAGTCAACCACAAGATTCTATTAAATAAATTAGAAGCATTAGGAATAAGAGGGGTAGCTAATGACTGGTTTCGTTCATACCTAGCTGATAGGATACAAAGAGTAGAGATAACACATACTTCAAACAGATCTAAACGTTTAGTAAAACACTTATCAGAACCAAAATACATTAATATAGGGGTTCCACAAGATAGCGTATTAGGACCATTACTATTCCTGATACAAATTGATGACTAGTGTTATTCATGGTGAAAAAAATCCTCTTCACTGATGACAGCAATATTATAGTCATTGAGAAAACAAGAGAACTCCTTGCCGAGAAAGCAAATGAAACTCTCAAGGAAGTTTACGATTGGTCAATAAGCAATAAAGTGACATTGAACATAAAGAAAACTAATACCATGAATTTCAGTTTGAAGAGGAAAAATGACATTGTTAAATTAAATGTAGATGGCACCTCTATAGACTGTGTAACAAATGCAAAATTTCTAGGAATGAATATCGATTCTCCGTTGAATTGGTGTGAACACACAAAGGTACTTGCAAACAGAATGTCATCAGCATGTTATGCCCTTAGAATCCTATCATCAGTGTGTAACATCTTTTAGTTACATATTATTCATATGTACACTCAATTCTTAGCTATGGAATTCTTTTTTGGAGAACAAATGCACAAAGTATGAACACAATTTTCAAACTCCAGAAAAGAGACATAAGAGTAATAACCAAAAATACCAGTCGAGCTCATTGTAAAGATCTCTTCAGAACACTGGGGGATTTTAACTGCTCCATGTGAATACATTTATCAGTCAGCTGTACACATCAAAAATAACATTGGTAATTACTGCACAAACAGCTCTGTCCATGACCATGCAACAAGAGATAGACTCTACCAAGAAAAGATAGACATAAAACTCGAAACAGCATTTTCTACCAAGGAATAAAACTGTACAATAATTACCAAAAGAGATTAAAGAAATTGCAAAAATACACTTACTTAAAAGAGCAGCTAGAAAGTACCTATTATGCAATACGTTTTATACATTGAAGGATTACTTAGCTAAAACAGAGTAGGGGTTTCATAAAAAATGTTATACAAATAAATAATAATGATTATAAAATATCCAACATTCCACATAACACCTTCACTTTATGTTTTTTCCATCCTTTTTTTTTTCTTTCTAGAAATTGCTTACCCCCAAGCTATGCATGGCACAATACTAACACCTCTTCCTCTTTCTGAGCTCAACATCTCACTCATTGTGGAGGGATGCTGACTCACTTTTTTCAGGATAGCAAATCGGAAGTTGTGGTACAGAATATGGCCCAGACATCACCAGCGTGTGTGTGTGTGTGTGTGTGTGTGTGTGTGTGTGTGTGTGGTGGTATGAAACAATGGGTGTATAGTGTGTGCAGTGACTGATAGTGAGATACGAGTGAACAGTGTGACATTACATTATTTAATAATTTTTTCTACAAATAAGTATTGAGTACCAGGAGTAAATCTAATGATTACGTCTAACTAGAAGTCTGTAAATACCGGGTGATCAAAAAGTCAGTACAAATTTGAAAACTGAATAAATCATGGAATAATGTAGATAGAGAGGTACAAATTGACACACATGCTTGGAATGACATGAGGTTTTATTAAAACAAAAAATAAATAAATAAATAAAAAGTAAAAAATAAAAAATGTCCGACAGGTGGCGCTTCATCTGATCAGAATAGCAATAATTAGCATAACAAAGTAAGACAAAGCAAAGATGATGTTCTTTACAGGAAATGCAGAATATGTCCACCATCATTCCTCAACAATAGCTGTAGTCAAGGAATAATGTTGTGAACAGCACTGTAAAGCATGTCTGGAGTTATGGTGAGGCATTGGCGTCGGGTGTTGTCTTTCACCATCCCTAGAGATGTCGGTCGATCACGATAAACTTGCGACTTCAGGTAACCCCAAAGCCAATAATCGCACGGACTGAGGTCTGGGGACCTGGTAGGCCAAGCATGACGAAAGTGGCGGCTGAGCACACGATCATCACCAAATGACGCACGTAAGAGATCTTTCACGTGTCTAGCAATATGGTTGGTTTCAATAAAACCCCATGTCATTCCAAGCATGTGTGTCAATTTTTACCTCTCTATCTAAATTATTCTGTAGTTTATTAAGTTTTCAAATTTATACTGACTTTTTGATCACCCGGTATTTGTGTATATGAATTAGCTTATTTTAAATTGGTCTAAACTTGTAAATACTTTGACATGTCCTATATCCTTGTAAAAAGAGATCTACGGATGACTAAAGCTACTATAAAAGTGGTGTGATATCTCGATGAGGAACTTGATACTTTTAGCGTACTACAGGGGCATGTGGAGGAACTATAGCTCAAGTTTAAAAGAATAGTTGACCATGCATTGGATAGATATGTGCCCAATGGAACAGTCCACAATGGGAGGAACCCTCCATGATATACAATCACTATAATGAAACTTCTGAAGAAACAGACGCTACTGCATAATAGGTGTAAAACAAAGCATAGGGCTGTAGATAGAGAGATACTAAATGAAACACATTTGGCTATCAAGAGTGCAATGTGTAAACCCTTCAGTGACTACTGTAGCAGAATACTGTAAAATGATCTATCACAAAAACCAATGAAGGTTTGGTCATTTATAAAGGCTGTTAGTGTACAGATCCAAGTGGACGAGACGAACTGAAATTGAGGGTAGCAAAGCAAAAGCAGAAATGCTTAACTCCAATTTTCAAATATTCCTTTACAAAGGAAAACCCCCAGAAAGATGCCCCAATTTAATGCTTGGACCACTGAAAAGTTGGGTGAAATGAATGTTAGTGTCAGTGGCATTGAGAAACAGCTGAAATCACTGAAACCACTCGAAGTTCCAGGCCCAGTGGAACCCGCATCACATCCTATGCTGGATTCATGGCTCAGTTAGCCCCTCTTTTAACTATACTCTATCATAGATGTCTCAAAGAAAAAACTGTGCCTAGTAGTTGGAAGAAAGCAAAGGTAACACCCATTTGCAGGGAGGGTAGTAAAAGTGATCCACAAAACTACCGTCCAATATATTTGACAACGATCTGTTGTAGAATCTTAAGATATATTCTGAGCTCTCAAACAGAATGACCTCCTTCATGCCAACCAGCATGGATTATGAAAACATAAATCTTATGAAACCCAACTTGCACTTTTCTCGCATGACATACTGAAAGCTCTGGATCAAGACAATCAAGTAGATGCAGTATTTCTTGATTTCTGAAAAGCATTTGACTCTGTACCACATCTGCACTTACTATCCAAAGTACAATCATATGGGGTATCAAGTGATATTTGTGACTGGATTGAGAATTTTTTGGTAGTCAGGACACAGTAATTTATCTTGGGTGGAGAGTCATCCCTCACCTGATACAGATCTATAGAAAGGAAAGTTAAGTGTTTATTTTTTCCGGTCTTTTCCTCATAGCATATTTATTAAATTTCAAGCATGTTTCTGTTTAAGAGTTGTAAGCTCGCATTTTGTAAGTTCAAATTTGGCAGTCTGTACTGCAGGCATCAGCATCCATTGGTGACACATTGTGTATCTAGGATTCTGTCTGTTTTTATAGTTTACATCTTCAGTTAGTTTTGATAGGATGGGTAGGATGTGTGCATGCTGTGTGTTGATGCAGGAGGAGCTGGCCGAACTTTGTGAACAGCTTAATGCACTTCTGGCTACAGTCAGACACATTCAGGCTGCTGTCTCAGGGTGTAGCGATGGTGGAGAACCTGGTGCACTGCATGGGACATCTCAGGTGTCATCTGTTTTGTCCATGTGCTCTGCTACTGTGGCACCTACTAGTGTGCTCACACAGTGGATCCGCTCTCTTAGCTTAGTGAGTGGCAGGTGGTAATGCATTTGCTTTGCTCGAAGCGGAGGCCCAATATGAAGACTGGTCATCTAGTCTTGTTCATTCACACTGTGACTGGAAAGGTGGCCACTCCTTCAGCAAGGTCCGAGCAGGCAAATGGTGGGAGGGGTTTACTAGTTATCGGGAGCTCAAATATTAGGCGTGTTATGGAACCCCTTAGGCAGGCAGCAATCAGGGCTGGAAAGAAAGCCAACATGCACTCGGTATGTCTGCCGAAGCATGGCATCTGAGATGTGGGGGGTGGCATTGCCTGTAGCTATGGAGCATCCAGGGTGCAGCCATCTGCAAGTTGTGGCTCACTTCGGCACCAAAGATGCCTGTAGCATGAGTTCTGAGGCCATCCTCAGCTCACACCAGTGGCCGGTGGAAGTGGTGAAGGATTCGTTGACTCTATGACGGTCTTGGCTGCACATTTCTAGATCTTCGTTGTCAGAGGGGCATTTGTAGGACTCCCCTTGATAGGTCAGGGGTGCACTACACAAAGGAAGCAGCTACTAGGGTAGCAGAGTACCTGGGGTGTGCACATGAGGGCTTTTTAGTCTAGGCAATAAGTTTGAAGTACTCTGATGAACACTCGCCAGTCAATACTCAGCAAGGGAAGTCAGACCACGTTAAGTGTAAAGACACTTTGACTGTCAAAACTTTATCAGTAAATTGTCTAAGCAGTCATAACAAAGTTCCTGAATTTACTGCACTCCAGGAATGTTCTACCACTCAAATTATTCGCGGGACTGCAAGCTGGCTGAAACCCAAAGTGGAAAGGTCTAAGATATTTAGTGAGTCAAGGAACGTATATCAGAAAGGCCGATTAGAGACCATAGGAGGGGGAGTTTTCACTGCAGTTGACAAAAACATTGTATCTATTGAGGTCAAAATTGTGAGTCACATATAAAATTTCTAGGTGTTACCAAGCTAATAGTTGAGTGCTTTTATTGGCCACCCGGCTCTGCTGTGGCAGTTCTAGAGTCATTCACAGAAAGCCTATGCTCAGTAGCACATAAATACACAGATCATGCATTACTAATGTAACACCACTTTAGCCTACCGAGTATAGATTATGATGTTTGGGGAGGATTCACTGCAGGAGGTACTGACAGATAGTCATGTGACATGCTTTTGAACAAGTTTTCTGAAAACTAACTTGAGCAATTAGTTCAGCGGCCCACACACAATGAAAATATCTTAGAGCTTGTAGCTTCAAAAGGGCTAGACCTTGTCAACAACGTCAGTGTAGAAACGGGGACTAGTGATCATGATGTAATTATAGCAACTATAGTTATGAAAGTTAATAATCAGTTAAGAAGGCTAGGAGAGAGTTTCTCCTATAAAGCGCAGATAAGTAGTTGTTAGCATCTCACTTAGACAGTGAACTGACATCACTTAGTTCCAGTAAGATGGACATAGACGAATTATGGGCAACGTTTAAGCAGACCATAATTGCGGTCTGGAGAATTATGTGCCTAGTACGTGGATTAAGGACGGGAAAGACCCACCATGATTTACTAATGACATTTGGAAAATGCTGAGGAAACAGAGGCTGTACCACTCTCAGTTCAAAAGAGAACACGCAAATGCCGACAAGAACAAAATTCATGCATTTGTGAAAAGATGCAAAGCATACAACATCTACTACCATCATACCTTAACAACAAACTGAGAAAATTCTGGTTCTGTGTGAAATTGCTGAGTGAGTCTACAGCTTTAATCCAGTCACATGTTGACCAGCCTGGCATGGCAGTCGAAGATACCAAAACTAAAGCCAAAGTTTTAAACTTTATATTCAAGAAACCATTCATGCAGGACAATTGTATAAGTATACCATTTAGAGGCGGGCCGCTCTGTTACTGGTATGTCCGAACAACATGCAAGTTTATTACGAAGATGCTTCAGGAACACAAATGGGAATTCCTGGAGGGAAGGCGACATTCTTTTCGAGGAACACTGTCGAGAAAATTTAGAGAACCGGTATCTGAAGCTGACTACAGAATGATCCTCTTGGCTCCAACACACGTAGTGGGTAAAGAGCATGAACATAAGATATGAGAAATTAAGACTTTCATGAACGCATATAGACATTTGTTTTTCTCTCGTTCTTTCTGCGGGTGGAACAGGAAAGGAAATGACTATTAGTGGTACAAGGTACCCTCTGCCACGCACGCACCGTAACTTGGATTGCAGAGTTTTGATGTAGATGTAACTTCAGGTGTACCTCAAGGATGTGTACTGGGACCCTTACTGTTCATGTTTTTTATTAATGACCTTGTGGAAAATATTAATAGTAACCTCAGTATTTTTGCAGATGATGCAGTTAACAATAATTACGTACTGTCTGAAAGAAGCTGCATAAATATTCGGTCAGGTATTGATAAGATTTTGAAGTGTTGCAAAGATCGAAAACTTGCTTTAATTGTTCAGAAATTTAAAACTGTGCGCTTCTCAAAACAAAGAAATGTAATATGCTTTGACTGTAGTATCAACGAGTCACAGTCGGAATTTGTTAACTCGTACAAATACTTGGGTGCAATGCTTTGTAGGAACAGGAATGAGCACACAGGTGTAGTTGGTAGTAAAACAAGTGGAAGATTTCGGTTTATTGATATAATACTGGGGAAATGTAATCAGTCTACAATGGAGATTGTTTACAATTCACACATGCGACCCATCCTAGAATACTGCTCAAGTGTGTGGGGCCTGTACCAAATACAACTAATAGGGGATATCGAAAGTGTACAGAGACGGGCGCAAATGGACACAGGTTTGTTTGTTCCATTGGATAGTATTACAGAGATGCTGAAGAAACTGAACTGGCAGACTGAAAAAACTACAAAGAACGAAACTCGTCTAGCTTGAAGGGGGAAACCAGATGGCGTTATGGTTGGCCGGCTAGATGGCACTGCCATAGGTCAAACAGATATCAACTGCGTTTTTTTAAAAACAGGAACCCCCATTTTTTATTACATATTCGAGTAGTACGTGAAGAAATATGAATGTTTTATTTGGACCACTTTTTTCGCTTTGTGATAGATGGCACTGTAATAGTCACAAACGTATAAGAACGTGGTATCACATAACATTCTGCCAGTGCAGACGGTATTTGCTACGTGATACATTACCCGTGTTAAAATGGACTGTTTACCAATTGCGGAAAAGGTTGATATCGTGTTGATGTATGGCTGTTGTGATCAAAATGCCCAACGGGCGTGTGCTATGTATGCTGCTCGGTATCCTGGACGACATCATCCAAGCGTCCGGCCCGTTTGCTGGATAGTTACGTTATTTAA
Source organism: Schistocerca americana (assembly GCF_021461395.2). NCBI lineage: Eukaryota > Metazoa > Arthropoda > Insecta > Orthoptera > Acrididae > Schistocerca > Schistocerca americana. Next base: position 1,046,632,070 of record NC_060119.1, read on the forward strand.
GGAAACAGGAAATGTTCAGCCACATGTGAAACATCAACCATGATCTGCAACAAATGATGATGCCCAAGCAGGTGTTTTAGCTGCTGTTATGGCTAATCCGCACATCAGTAGCAGAAAAATTGTGGGAGAATTGGGAATCTCAAAAACGTCGGAGTTGAGAATGCTACATCAACATCGATTGCAACTGTACCATATTTCTATGCACCAGATATGGCGACGTCTTTTAATGTTGTGTACAGTTCTGCCACTGGGCACAAGAGGAATTATGAGACTATGAGAGATTTTTTTCACACGTTCTATTTAGTGACGAAGCATCATTCACCAAAAGCAGTAATTTACACCGGCATAATATGCACCATTGGGCAACGGAAAATCCATGATGGCTGCGACAACTGGAACATCAGCAACCTCGGCGGGTTAATGTATGGTGCGGGATTATGGGAGGAACGATAATTGGCACCCATTTTATCGATGGCAATCTAAATGGTGCAATGTATGCTGATTTTCTACGTAATGTTCTACCGATGTTACAACAAGATGTTTCACTGCATGACAGAATGGTGATGTACTTCCAACATTCCAACATGACAGATGTCCGGCACACAGCTCGAGGGCAGTTGAAGTGGTATTGAATAGCATATTCCATGACAGGTGGATTGGTCGTCGAAGCACCATACCATGGCCTGCACGTTCACCAGATCTGATGTAACCGGATTTCTTTCTGAGCGGAAAGTTTAAGGATATTTGCTATCGTGATCCACCGACAACACCTGACAACATGCGTCAGCGCATTGTCAATGCATGTGCAAATATTACGGAAGGCAAACTATTCGCTGTTGAGAGGAATGTTGTTACACATATAGCCAAATGCATTGAGGCCGTCAGACATCATTTTGAGCATTTATTGCATTAATGTGATATTTACAGGTAATCACTCTGTAACAGTATGTGTTCTCAGAAATGATAAGTTCACAATGGAACAACCAAAAAAAAAAAAAAAAAATGTTTAAACGTACCTACAGTCTGTATTTTAATATAAAAAACCTACCTGTTACCAACTGTTCGTCTAAAATTGTGACCCATATGTTTGTGACTATTACAGCGCAATCTATCACAAAGCGCAAAAAGTGGTCCAACTAAAACATTCATATTTCTTTGCATACTACACAAATATGTAATAAAAAATGGGGATTCCTATTTAAAAAAAACGCAGTTGATATCCGCCATCTAACTGGCCAACCATAGTGCCATCTGGTTTCCCCCTTCAAGCTAGACAAGTTTTGTTCAATGTAGTTTTTTCGTTTGACATTTATTTCGTGAGATATTTGGCCCGTTCACGATCAGTTGGGTTACTGTGGCTCTTGTACGTGGTGGTGAAGTGGAGACTGTACGAAGGCTGGAGACTTAACAGCCAAGAAGTTATTGCTTATCGTACATTTCACATATGTGAAGTGTATAACAGAGATAATGGTACATCTTATTATATGTCTACAATGCCATTGGTTCTTAGGACGAGGAATCGTCGTAAAGTAAATGAATCAGGGGCTGTGTTCGTATGGATTAAAGGTGCACTGAATTGTGCTAAGATTAAAGTTGTTGGTATGTATATATTAAATGTGTTTTCCTCTTTCTTTCTAGCAACTATTCTGAATGTAAAATTTTACTATATTATGCTAATCACACCGGATATGAGGTGTGTTCAAAAAGTTTCAAGACTACATTTTTTGTAAATTATTTTATTTATTTCTCTACATTAATGTTAAGTCCTTTGAAGTAGTCCCGATTGAGATATTACACACTTATCCCTGCACTTCTTCCAAAATTCTGGAACTTGATCTCTGGGACAGCACTTTCAGTGATTGCTTGTAATCTCATCTAAGCTTTAAGATTCTCATCTAAGCTTTAAGATTCTCTCTAATTTTAAAAATGGAAAAAAGTAGTGTGGGGCCATGTCTAGCAAATACAGTGTTGTTTTTATGCCAAAAATTGAGGAACAGGCAATGAAATTTGAGCATGTGCATTATCATGGTTTAAAAGTCACAAATTGTTCACCACAAATCCAGGCATTTCATACCCAAAACATCCGAAAAGATTTCATAGCACGAACCAACTGATATGCCAAAATCATCAGTAACTTCTCCCATTGTGATATGGTAATCGATGATGATAATTTCTTTCACTTTTTCATCAGGTGTTGATGTGTTGGGGTGTCCAATATGTTCATTACTCTCAACTTCTTTGTGGCCATCTTGGAAATTCTTACACACTCATAAACCCTTGTTTAATTCTTAGCAGACTCACCAAAAGCAGTATTCAACACTTTCAAGACATTGTTACATTCTATTCCATTTTTATTGCAAAATTTAACCTCAATTCTCTGATCCATTTTTAAAACAAATCAATAATCTGCACTCTTAAGCAAACACATTAACCCTCTTGAAATGAAAACAGAGTAAACATCCAATACACTACCAGTGAACAGGTACGTTTCATGTGTGTTCACAAACACAAAAATGAAAATTGTGATAACTGGACTAATACAACCCGTGAAATTATAAAATTGCTGATACTTTTTGAACAGACCTTGTCCATTCAATTATAAGACGAGGCATTTTCCTGAATTCTTCATTTGATAAATACAGGGTCATCTTACATTCACAGATTAAACTATTGCTGCCAAGGTCAATGTTATTACAATGTGTAGTCAATTAGGCAAAAGTATTATATAACAATGTCACACTTCCTGCCTCTTTGGCATAGTTAACCATATTAAAAATGAGATGTTTTCGGGAATCTTTCACATTGTTTACCACTGAAAATGCATACTTTCGTAATACATAAGTACAAATATGAAAATCATCAAAACTGGTATGTTAGCTTCAAAAGTATGAAAATCAAGGTAGCTGCTGCTCAGTTTACTTCTGTCAACCAATCTTGCATAGGACACATGATCCCATCTGCCAATTGTAACACAGAAAATAATGTATGCAGCATGAATGGAATAAGAATGGTTAATATCTTAAACTAATAACATATTCTGTATTGCAACAAGCAAAGTTATGCCTTCATAAATTGTTGTTTGGCAGGAACCATACAGCTTAAATTGCTATGTGAAGTTACACTGTCCAATCGCATTAATGTGAGCACCTATCAAAAGCCTGAATAACTACCTCTTGCAGCGTATACTACTGCAAGACATGCAGGAAAATAGTCAAAGAGGTTCTGGAATGTACCGACAGGGATGTGGAGTCATGCCGTAGCCAGCTGCACTACATTTCTCAGTTGAGGAGCCATGGCGTGAACAGCCCTATTGAAGTAGTCCCACAGATTCTTGTCTGGGTTTAAATTCGGAGAGTTTGGTGACCAGGGCAGTGTGGCAAACTCATCCTGGTGTTCTTCAAACCATGCACTTATACTGTAAGCTGTGTGACACATTGCACATCCTGCCATCAGCCAAGGAAAAACAAACTTCATCTAGAGGTGGACATGGTATCCAAGGATAGATGCGTACTTATGGTAATTCATTGTGCCTTCCAGAATGGCAGGATTACCCACGGAATGCCTACCAGCCTGGATCCATCTGACTATTGTTGCAGGGTGTTAGTTTACAGATGTTTCACGCATTACATGCTAACAGCCATCTGCCCAATGGAGTATAATATGTGATTCATCTGAAAAGGCTACCTGTTGCCACTCAATGGATGTCCAGTTGCAGTATTGTGTGGCGAATTCCAACCTTCGTCACTGACAAATAGCAGTCAGCATGGATGAATCGGGCACCTGCTGCAGAAGCCCATATGCAGCAATGTTCACTGAATGATCATTGAGGCAACAATGTTGGTAGCCCCTCGGTTTATCTGGGCAGTCAATTGCTCAACAGCTGCACGTCTATTGACCAGTACATATCTTTTCAGCTGTCGTTCACCCCTGTCATCTATGACCTGTAGTGCACTACAGCTACCTTGGCGGTCATTGCGGATAGCGCCATTTTGGAATGCACAATATACTTTACCATGGCAGCATGTGAACAGTTTACAGACTTAGCAATTCCAGAAATACTTTCAGCCTTGGCCTGAAAGCCAATGATCAGGCCCTTTGCTCCATTTCCGCATTATGACAACAGCTACAGTGTTCTCTGCATCCTTCCAAAACCTTATACAGCCTCCACTGCTACTGCTGCCACTTGCCATCTGTGAGTGGTTATTGCACATTGATCTCAAATACAGACAGTTGTCACTTAATGTGACTAGACGATGCACCATCCCACTGGGTACACGCAACTCAGTGATGCCAACCTGTGAGCCTTAGAGACACACCACCATGACTGGTGGTGGCCCCAATCTAGTCTTTAGCCCAGGAGATAAAATTAATGTCAACTAAAATATGTTCATATAAAAGTCTCAAAACAATGCACAAGAAATGAACCGTGAACTTAAACAACAGTGCTAAAACTGCCAGTGCCCTACAGCACTGTTGATTTTCAAAGATAACTATGCTGTTAACTTGAAGTTGTATGGTTTCTGCCAATTTGGTTGTAGGGAGCTGAGAGAACACTGTATTATTGTCTTTCAATTTCCTTCATTTGTCAGTGCTATAAGGACAGTAAAGTGCAGCAATCAATAATGGATGCAATATACAGCCTTAACTCAGCTGTGAAACATGGATCTAAGAGTCTGCAGTTCCCAACAAGTTCACACAGACAATAAGGTGCTAACTTTAAGTTACGGTGATTCAGGAAGCAGAGGCCATAAATGGTGCAGTGGGGTGTCAGATGAAAGTTCAGTTAAGCAATGTTGGTCCTACACACTTTCAGGAAGCCAAAGCAGGGAAAGCTTCACAATTTGGAACAGCAAGTTCTTCAGTATGTGCAACAGAAACACAATGAAGGCTTACTAAGTACCTAAGAAATTATCTGACTGAAGGCACTGGAGGTAAAGAAGGCTTTACGCCTTATGGAATTCAAAGCATGTACTGGCTGTTGTGTGAGGATGATGAAGAGGTAAGGTCTTACAACACAGCAATGCTATTTCAGTGACTTCTGACTGTGTGTGATGAAATAATATCTGCATATCAGCATCATACAATCACGGGAAACAGGATGACTATTTGCTAGACCATATGGGCAATGGCAATTAGACACCTGTTTGTTCTGATATGTCATTGAATGTTGCTACTGATATGAAGAGCATTAAAAATGTTCCTACAAGAAGTTCTGGCAACGAAAAAGCCACAATAATATTGATGCTGGATGCACCAGCAGATGGAAGGAAGCTCCCCCACCATACGTGATTCTTCGCTGGAAAGCAATACCAAAAGAAAAGCTGCCTGAAGGACTTACCTCTAGATGCCAAGCAATGAGATAGATGACAAATGAGCTGATGCTACATTGGCTTAACGTTGTTCTGAAAAGAATATCAGGCTCTTTGTTCAACACAAGGAATATGTTGGTGCTGGATTTTTTCAGGTGACACCACATCCAGGAAGTAAAGATCAGCAAAGAGCGACACAGACCTGGTAATAATTCCTAGCGGCATGACCTGACAGCTTTAAGAAATAGATGTTGTAGTGAACAGGCTTGTTAAGGCTCACTCGCAGTAGCTTTACTGTGAGGCTTCTTCAAGTAGACCATGCTGTCTGTCCTTGCGGGGAAGGAACATAATTTTTTCCTTGCTGGCCAGTGGATCCTTACTGTCTGGGGCAGAATTTGAAGTGAATCTATAATGAGAGGACTCAAAAAGTGCTGCATATCCGTCTCAGGAGATGACATACTATGAGAGGAGTGTCAGAGGGTGAAGAAATGCCTGAAGGCTTACAAATGAAGGCAATGATATTGATCATGACGATGGATGATAATGATGATGGAAATGAAGATGAGAACTACCCTGAAACATTTCTTTTTGTTTATTTTATTTCTCCTTGTATGTAGACTGGCAATGGCAAGGAAACCGTTTCTGAAGAAGAGAAATTTGTTAACATCGAGTATAGATTTAAGTGTCAGGAAGTCATTTTTGAAAGTATTTGTATGGAGTGTATCCATGTATGGAAGTGAAACATGGACGGTAAATAGTTTGGACAAGAAGAGAATAGAAGCTTCCGAAATGTGGTGCTACAGAAGAATGCTGAAGATTAGATGGGTAGATCACATAACTAATGAGGAGGTATTGAATAGAATTGGGGAGAAGAGGAGTTTGTGGAACAACTTGACTAGAAGAAGGGATCGGTTGGTAGGACATGTTCTGAGGCATCAAGGAATCACCAATTTAGTACTGGAGGGCAGTGTGGAGGGTAAAAATCGTAGAGGGAGACCAAGAGATGAATACACTAAACAGATTCAGAGGGATGTAGGTTGCAGTAGGTACTGGGAGATGAAGAAGCTTGCACAGGATAGGGTAGCATGGAGAGCTGCATCAAACCAGTCTCAGGACTGAAGACCACAACAGCAACATTATCAAAGCAAAGAAATAAAAAAAATGGCATACGCTTACAATAGGTTTAATGTTACCTCTTTTAGGTAGACCTAAAGAAACCTCCTGAAACTGAGGGTCATCATACATTCAGGCTCATCTTATATTGAGCTACATATAGTATATAGGATTTGCAGTAAAACTATACTAACCAATGAGATAATACATTATCGGATCCTCAAATGAATCTTCACTGAACCATATTGCTCGAGTTTCATCATAATTCCGGAACATTCCATATTTTGGATCCAATATCTCTCTCATTAGCAAGAGAAAAAATTCCTTAGTCACTCCTCCTGCATCTTCGGCTTCCTCACCTAAGAACTTAACCTGAAAAATGATTTATTATATTTTATCAATTAAGTACAAATTCTGTTTTTGTGTTACTTATGTTGCGTGCATGCCTACTTATGACATGAATTATCAAAAAGTCTCTATGAGAATTTCTATTAGAATTATTAAATTCCAATACAATTTTAATAGAAAATTAAACAATTTTATTCACCTTACTTCAGTGAACACTAAATGACATATTAGATGAACTTTAAATTATGAAGACTATGTTGAAATTCAAAGGTTAAGAAATAGCTAATTGATATTTCCTACTGAATTATGAACAGGACACCTTAACTAATAATACAATTGAGTCAATATATGAAATAAGTAAAGATTACAGTGCAGACAGGACTGTAAGAATTTCCACAGCTCAGATTCTTGAGGTAGATAACCTAAATACATACATGAACACCCCACGAACTATAACATGGTGTAAGATGGGGGTACGCTTCACCACCACCACCACCACCACCACCACCACCACCACCACCACCTGCCCTGCTACTCCTTTTGTGATAAAAAAAAATCTACTGTTTCCATACTTCTAAATATACTAGAATTTCTTTAGTGCTATGCTCTCAGGAAAATGAATATATACTACTAAAAATATATTCAGAGACCATTCTGCAAACATAATATTTTCCTTGTAGCCTAGGAAACTCTACGTACGAATATCGACAATGTAGGAAAAGACTTACTGCAAAGAAGATACATTAAATAACCAGACACGCACAATTAAAAGACACTTACATAAAGCTTTTGACCACAGTCTTCATCAGCAAGAGAGAGACACACACCATTCATACACACAAACAAGCACACCTCATGCACACATGACCGCCAGCTCCAGCATCTCGGGCCAGAATGCAAATGTCACGTGGGATGCAAGCAGCAATCTGGATGGTGCGGGGAAGGGGAAGGGGAAGGGATAGTAGTGTATGGGTGAGGAGACAGACAAACTCTACCTGGGGGAGTGTGCAGGGACTAGAATGCCAACAGGAGCAGCATCCGGAGGTTGAAGGGCACGGAGGTGGGAGGAAAAAAAGAGTGAGAAAGGAGAGAAGCAGGGAAAGACGGGCAGATGCGTTGGCAGAGGGCAGCAAATAAATAGGGTGGGGGTAAGAATAGGGAGGAGATGACAGGACAGAGAGGGTGAAAACTGTAGAGCGGAGGGTGTGGGGACAGTATGTTACCATAGGTTGAGCTGGGATAATTACGGAAGTGGAGAATTTTCTGTAAGGATAACTCCCATCAGCTCAGTTCAGAAAAGCTGGTGGTGGAGGGAATAATCCTTATTGCTTGGGTAGTAAGGCAGCCACTGAAATCGAGTGTGTTAAGTTCAGCTGCATGTCATGCCACAGGATGGTCTACTTGCTCTTTCCCACAATCTGGCAGTCGCCGTTCATCCTGATGGGCACCTGATAGGTAGTCACACCAGCTTTTTATATTAGTGTGATTACTATCAGATTGGTCTGATGCAGTCCTCCACGAATTATTCTCCTGTGCAAACCACCTCATCTAGAGTAGCACTTGAACCTACATCCCCAGTTATTTGCTGGGTGTATTCAATCTCAGTCTTTCTCTACAATTTTTGCCCTCTACAGCTCCCTCTAGTACCATGGAAGTCATTCCGTGATGTCTCACAGGTGTCCTAACATGCTGTCCCTTTCTCTTGTCAGTGTTTTCCACAGATTCTTTTCCTCTCCAAATCTGCACTGAACCTCCTCATTCCTTACCTTATCTCAACATCTGCCTGTAGCACCACATCTCAAATACTTCAATTCTCTTCTGTTCCGGATTTCCCACAGTCCATGTTTCACTACCACACAACGCTGTGCTCCAAACGTACATCCTTAGAAATTTCTTCCTCAAATTGAGGCCTATGTTTGATACTAGTAGACTTCCCTCGGCCAGGAATACCATTTTTGCCAGTGCTAGTCTACTTTTGATGTCCTCCTTGCTCTGTCTGTAATTGGTTATTTTGCTGCCTAGGTAGCAGAATTCCTTAACTTCATCTATTTCCTGACCATCAATCCTGATAAGTTTCTACGTGTACTCATTTCTGCTACTTCCCATTACTTTCATCTTTATTCAATTTACTCTCAGTCCATATTCTGTATTCATTAGACTGATCATTCTATTCAGCAGATCATGTAATTCTTCTTCACTTTCACTCAGGATAGCAAAGTCATCAGTGACTCATATCACTGATATCCTTTCACCTTGAATTTTAATCCCACTCCTGAACCTCTCTTTTATTTCCACCATTGTTTCTTCGATGTACATGTTGAACAGTAGGGGTAAAGTCCTACATCCCTCTCTTACTCCCTTATAATCCGAGTACTTCGTTCTTGGTTATCCACTCTTATTATTCTGCCTTGGCTCTTGTACATATCGTATATTATCCGTCTCACCCTAGAGTTTACCCCTATTTTTCTTGAACCATTTTACATTGTCAAATGCTTTTTCCAGGTCGACAAATCCTATGAATGAGTCTTGATTTTTCTTTAGTTGTGCTTCCATTATCAATTTTAATGTCAGTATTGCCTCTCTAGTGCATTTACCTTTCCTAAAGCCAAACTAATTGTCATCTAACACATCCTCAATTTTCTTTTCCATTCTTCTGTATATTATTCTTGTCATAAACCTGTATGCATGAGCTGTTACACTGATTGTTGCACTTGTTCACTCTTGCAGTCTTCAAAACTGTTTGAATGATATTCTTCTGAAAGTCACATGGTATGTCACCAGACTCATACGTTCTAGACACCAACATGAATAGTCGTTTTGTTGCCACTTCCCCCAGGATTTTAGAAATTCTGATCAAATGTTATCTATCTCCTCTGCCTTATTTGATCTTAAGACCTCCAAATCTCTCTTAAATTCTGATTCTAATACTGGATCACCTATCTCTTCTAAATCGACTCCAGCTTCTTCTTCTTCTTCTTCTTCTTCTTCTTCTGTCACATCAGTCTTCTTCCCGATAGATGCCTTCAGTGTACTCTTTCCACCTCTCTGCTCTCTCCTCTGCGTCTAACAGTGGATTTCCTGTTGCACTCTTAGTGTTACCATCCTTGATTTTAATTTTACCAAAGGCTGTTTTGACTTTCCTACATGCTGAGTCAGTCCTTCTGAAACTCATTTCTTTTTCGATTTCTTCACATTTTTCATGCAGCCATTTCATCTTAGCTTCTCTGCACCTCCTATTTATTTCATTCCTCAGCATCTTGTATTTCTGTATTCCTGAACACTTTTGTGCTTCCCTCTTTGACCAATCAACTGAAGTATTTCTTCTGTTACCCATTGTTTCTTCACAGTTACCTTCTTTGTACGTATGTTTTTCTTTCAAACTTCTGTGATTGCCCTTTTTAGAGATGTCCATTCCTCTTCCACTTTACTGCCTACTGAGCTATTTCTTAGTCTTAGAGAACTTCAAGAGTATCTCATCATTCCTTAGTACTTCCCTTGCCTATTACTCCTTCCTGACTCATCTCAAAGTTCAGCCTACTCTTTATCACTTCTAAATTGTGATCCGAGTCTATATCTGCTCCTGTGTATGCCTTACAATCCAGTATCTGATTCTGGAATCACTGTCTGACTGTGATCTAACCGAACTGAAACCTCCCCATATCACCCGGCATTTTCCAAGTGTACCACCCCCTCTTGTGATTCCTGAACAGAGTATTCACTATTACTAGCTGAAATTTATTACAGAACTCAATTACTCTTTCTTCTCTCTCATAGCTTGTCCCAAGCCACATTCTCCTGTAACTGTTTCTTCTCCTCCTCCCCTACAACTGCATTCCAGTCCCCCACGATTATCAGCTTTTTATTCCCCTTTCAATATCCTAACACACTCTCTCTATCTCCTCATCTTCAGCTTGCGACATTGGCATGTGTACCTGAACTATAATTGGTGGTGCTGGTTTGATGTTGATTCTGATTCTGATAAGAACAATCCTGTCACTGAACTGTTCACAGTAACACCCTCTCTGCCCAACCTTCCTATTCATAACGAATCCTACTCCTGTTTACAGTTGCCCAAGAACTTTCATGGGCATAGATCTGTTTTGGCTTGTTTTGCATGTCCTTTCAGGACTGGAGAACCATTATTAATTTGTAATGTTTGTGCAGTGCTCATTTGACTGTGACTGTATAAAGGCAGTATAACAATTGTCATACTTTTTGTTCTTTTTTGTTTCCATTTTCCTCCAACCTTGCATAATAACTAGATCAAATTTAGCAGGTCCTGCTATGAAATAATCAGCAACATTCATTGACACTGTTTCTACATTACACGTTTTTACAGTATTAGTAGTCAGACACATCCGGAAGGAGGTTATATTGTCCAGGATATGTCCATGGAAACATATAAATTTTCGGAATTTTGTAATTTTAGATTTTACCTTCTGTTTTTAACCAACTGTAAAGTCCTATTAATGCCACTGCCTCTTTGCACTGGGTGTGACTAAATGAAATACACAGGTGATGGTAGTGTATCCCATTACAGACATTAATTAACGTCTGTGTGCCAGACCAGGGCTCAACCCAGAACTTTGCTAGACCTACAAGGTATGCAAGATAGTTTCTGTGAAGTTTGGAACAAAGAGAGAAGTAAAGCTGTGAGGGTGAGTTGAGAGTCATGCCTGGATAGTTCAACTGATAAGAGCAATACCAGTCAAAAGCAAGATACTAGGTTTGAATACCAATCTGGTTCACAGTTTTAATTTGCCAGTTCCTCTAAAAACAATGCACACTTCACTATTGAGTGAAAGGCCGTATGAGAACTAAAGCAGATAACTCTTGGCAAAACAGCATTTCAAATTCCCTTGCTTCTGCTCTAACTTAAGAGCAAGATGCCAGAATTGTAGTATTTACAAAATATCTCTTATTTCCTAAATATTAAACAAAAGACCCAGCATAACCAAATAACCATTATACAACCCGGAAAGTGGTACTCACCCTTAATGGCTTCTTCAGATCAGATGAGCTGTATTTAGCTAGTTCTCGAAGCGTATCTTGGACTAAGTGTTCTCTGCTGACATGTAACTGCAGGAATGTGCTGATATTAGTAGCCAATGCAGGATTAAAAAACATTGTTGTGAAAACTTGTGTAGCTGCTTGATTCATTGCGGACTGCATCTACATTGATGAACAAAAGCAAGTTCAGTTAAAATTAAAGTACTGCATGAGGCACTACAGAATTGCCTTTGAATACATCCCTCTGATAGTCTTCTATGTTATACAAGGTGATATAACATAGAAGGAAGGAAGTGTTCAAGAATATTGTTACCTAAATCAATAACTGGGTGTACTAGTAACTAAGTTTCTTTTCAAGTTCAGGAAGAAATACCTTCCATACTTATCCAGTGCAGGGAGGAATCCTGATGTGTTCTTGCAGAATGCAGTTGTATGATTTGTCAAATGTAAGTTGTACTCTAGTAGTATCCCCAAGTTCTTTGTAGAAGAAGAAAAAGATATCAGTGTACCGTTTAATATTAGGGAATGGAAAAAATTCTCCAAACTGTGGAGTAATCAGTCTTTTCTCAGCAACTACCACCGCTTCCATTTTAGATGGATTATATTTCAAACATGTATTCTGTGCCCACTGAGACAAGGCAAATAAGTTGGCACATACATGTCGTATGATTTCCCCACAGGCTTGTTAGTATTGCACGATACAGCTGAAGGTTTTAAGCATACAAGTGACACTTGCAAGACAAAAGAACAACTGATGCAGCACATCATTAACAGCCGGGGGGTGGGGGGGGTGGGGGGGGGGGGGGGGGGAAGCAACACCCTCAAAGACTACATTCTGTAGCACCAAGGCATAATACGAGGGTTGGAACTTAAATAGTGGCAACTATTTATTCACAAGCGATACAAAAGTGTTACATGTTTGAACCTGTTAGTGTCCTTCAAAGTAGTCACCAGCATTGTGCAGAACCCGTTGCCAGCAATGTGGAAGGCGTAGTATACTGTTAGTGGAGTCTGATCTGTTGATGATGCAAATGGAGCAGTCTATTACCTGTCAAATCCCTGGAACAGTCCTGAAGCAAATGCCACGAATTGGTTCCTTCATCTTCAGAATCAAATCAAAGTCACATGGACTTAAGTCTGGGGAGTATGGTGGATGGTACAGTACTTCTCAGTCCCATCGACTGAACACAGCATGCACTGTATGCGCCCGTGCAATGCCGTGCAAAATGATGGGCAAGTTGTGCAGAAAGTGTCGCCGCTTCTTTCACAAAGCTGGTTGCAGGTGATGTTCCAAAAACAAACAGTAATACTGTACACTGACTGTCTGCCGTGGAAGAACATAGTGCGCTAGGATAACACCATCACAGTCATACACAAGAATAGCCATAACTTTCACCATAGTGGGGCTCTGACGCACTTTTGACTTTCGCAGCGACCCATAATGACGTCATTCCTTGACTTGGCGTTTCAGTTTTGGCTCATACAATGTGGCCCTTGTCTCATCCAGTGTTACTATATGGTGTAAGAAAGCCTCTCCTTTGCATTCATAGCACTCCAAGTGAGTTTGACAATGCCATAATGCATCCATTTCCGCATTTCCGTCAAGTCATGCGGAACCCATCGAGATGCAATTTCTCACATGCGTTCCTTCAGGATGTGAAGCACAGTCGTATGCGCTAATCCAATTTCGTGAGCTCACGAATCATATGGCGTCGATCACTGTCCACTAACGCAGCAACAGCATGCACTACTACTTCAGAGACACTAGGACAACCTGCCGGATGCCTGTCTTCCACAGTTTGCTGACCTTCGTTGAAGGCTTTTACCCAACGTGCCACTGTTCTATACAACAATGCCAATTTCCTGCATGCCTCTTGAAGACCTTGATGACACTGTCGTGCTGTATGGCCTCTGGCACATTCAATCTTGATCCAACTCCATCATTCCTATTTCGAAAACATAGTGACACCGTTACGTTATACTGCTCACTCACAAGTGACTGTGTTTCCCTCGATTGTGCGCACACCAGTGACATGGGACAGGTGAATCCATTTGCTCAGAAGTAAGGTAGGTACGTCAATAATGTATGCTATCAGCAACAATTGTAGACTCCATTGCATAGTGTCTCCACAGCAGTGTTGCCACAATTTAAGTTCCAACCTACGTATGTGCATACTGAGGGGTTGTTGTGTTAATGATTCATTTGTCACTGTCATTGGCACCCACGTGGCACACAGGAGGCCTGTCTATACACCCTCTGTTTTGACATTGCAAGCAATAACTGTGCTATGTTTAGAGATGAACAGTGTTTGTAACATTCATTCTAGGGTACAATCATGCTCCACCAACAAGCAGTACTCCTGTTGAACAGCTTCAGCCACCTGAACAGCATCAAATTGTGAGTCTGTGGGAAGCTGGATAGATATATCAATGGACTGCTGTCCACGTTGGTGTGTCACTGCTTTCGACAGTGATGTGTGGAATATCCTATGCCTATAAACCAGGTTCTGGACATCCACACAATAAAGAAACATGTCAAGGTCAATGCACTGTATGAGTAGTGGTGGCTGACTGAGCATCATTCAGGGATGAAATCATGGCACATCTTGCACCTTCTGTGTCAGGAAACTAAACATTGTAAACTGTCTGCTTCAGTTTTCTCTGACCAGGCAACCACTGACACCACTCTTGTGGTGTGAAAAGGCTGACTGGAGAGTCGAATGGTGCTGTGTCTTCTTCAGTAATGAGAGCACATTCTGCCTGCATGCAAGAGAGAGACATACATATGTATGACAAAGACCTGGTGAGCTGCCTATTCCAGAGTCCATTCACCCATGACATACAGGTCCCATCCATCCAGGCTTCATGGTCTGAGAGGCCATCAGTTACAAGTCACAGTCACATTTGGTGTTTCTGAATGGTAGAGTAAGCAGTGACTGCTATTTTGCACAGGCTGTTATCCCTGTACAACTGCCATTTCTTCAATGGGAAGGTGAAGTGCTTTTTAGCACATCCACATACTGCTGTTGCAATGCTATGTGCTCTTCATTGTTTACAACTACTGCACTGTCCAGCAAGATTACTGGGTCTTTCACCAATTGAACACACATGGGACATGATAAAGCAGGACCTTACTTGTTCTCCAAGGCCTGCAAGAACCATTGGCAAATTGCAAAAAAATGGCTAAGACACTTAGAACTGCATCTTTATGACTGACTGCATGTGAGAATAGAAGCCTGCATTGCTACCGGAGGAGTGCTTCACTGTGTTTTGAAGCTAGTGTTTGGGCACCCGTTACTGTAACGTGCTTTTCATTTGCTCTAAATTTTTTACCATATGCTCCTACAATGATAACTATCTGTCATCTGACTTATTAATAAAGTGACCTTGTCCTTGAGGGTTTTACATACCATCCTGCCCCCTTCAAAATTCAAATGGGCCAGAAGTTGGAGGGTGCATTTGTGAACTCCTTCTTGGGTAGTTGTATTATAAATCATTAGCTCTCAAGCTCTTGGGATGACACTTGAGGGCAGAGAGTTATTAAAGATGTATTTTTATTTTGGGACTGACAATAAATTTGACTGTGAAAGAAAACATTGTTCCTTGTAGGCCATATCTCTACATATCATTTGTTTGTTGTGTGATTGAGCAATTTTGACTATCACATAGTATGTTTCCAATGACTCAACAGGCAATGCCTTGATAATCTTGATTATGTAAGGTCCCAAAGCCTCCAAAACATTCATAGAAGAAAACATTCTCCATTATAGGTTGTTTCTTTATATCATTTATTTGTTGTGCAATTAGCCATTTTCAACTACCACATAGTACTACTCTACCCAACGTAGCTGAAATATGCCAACTGCACAACTATTTAATGATATAAAGATACAGCCTACAATGGACAATGTTTCCTTTTATGAACTTTTTGGAGGCCATGACCTACATATCAGAAATAAATTTAATCACTCTCACTGTACGTCATCATGTCTGTAGCTGCAAAATACATTTCTACAATTTGTCTCCTGACAGTACCAAGCTACTAAATATTTTGGCAGGAATAGATAATATACCAAATTTGGTTACAAAGAACATATAGGCATAATATATGAACCACTCAGGTATTTCACAAATTTGACTTCCACTTTACAGCATTTTTTTCAAACTGGTTAAAAACTGAAAAAGTGAAACCACATAATAAAATAAAGGAAGCCATAAAGTGAAGACAAATTACAGACCACCTTCTTTATATACATTTACCAAAGAGTTTATACACCACTGGCCATAACAAATTACTTAAGACGACGGTGAATTTAAGTATCACTATCAAAGAAAATATCTCACAGAGAGAACACAAAGAAAATTTATTAAGTTAATACCCATTACACATCTTTATCAGCAATCAAACACTGTGTTCTCCAAGGATCCAAACCTGTCACCTGCACATCACTTAACCCTTTAACTGCTCTGGGCGTGTTAATGCGTGCACTTTTGTACCTATCCCTGTGTGCTCTGAATGTGTTTACGCGCGCCACCAGTCCTTCTACTTGGTACTCTGAATGTGTCTATGCGTAGACACATTCAGAGTACCAGGACTGGTGGCGCGTGTAAACACGTTTGCAACACACAGGGACTGGTACGAACGCGCGCGCGTTAACACGTCCAGAGCAGTTAAGGGGTTAAGTGATGTGGCAACAGCGTTTAATTACAGAAAATATGAAAATTATATTTGAAGGAAACATCAAACATGTTACAGAGAATATAGTAAATTCATTTGTTGCCAACAACTTATTTATAAATATGGGAAAAACTGTTGCATGTACATAAGCATAATTGCATACCAGCTAACAATGTACAAGACTTAATATATAATCAATTGCCGAAACACAGTGAATAAAATCTCTAGGCACTTTGATACGACAAAACATGGTATGGGAAGCACATGTAGACTGTGTAAACAGAAACTTTAACAAGATATGTTTCATAACAACAATTATGATCTACAGTATACCTCAAATAGTAATCTCAGAACTACATATTTTGCACGAGCACACTCAATATTGAAATATGGAACAGCATTTTAAGGAAACTGTGGAGTCAGAAATATTTCGGCAGCTGAAAAAGACAATTTAGACTTTTTTGGCGAACCTCGATGATGAAATCTTCTAGGGTTATCAGCCGAGTCAAGGCGCTGTTCTGCGGCAATGTTTCAACAAGATTCATACTTGTGATCTTCAGGCAAAGAGTCGGATTCGTGTCCTATCTGGTTATTTATAGCCGATGGACTGCAGGTACCTCTGCCTCATCTGCATCAGCAGCACCAATCGCACATCTCTGGAAGGGATGTCGCAGCCTGTTGAGTGTGGGGTGGAGGGGGGGGGGGGAGTTGCACCTGGGATCCCCCACCATCACTGGCCACGACATGTATCAAGCCCTCCTAATGAAGGGAAGGTTTACTGTCTTTTGGTTAAAAAAATCGAGATTTTTTTAAAATTGTATTTTTGGATCCATAAAAGTGTTTAGAATCCACCCCTAAAACTGTTTTCTGACTACAGAACAGAAATGTATGTTATTCGCGGTTGAACAAAAAAAATGCACCTTCCTGAAATCGGCCTTTTTTTACGCACCAGTTTTTTTTCTTTCGGAGGACGTGTTATTGTACCAGTGCTTGGGAGGAAACACACAGAATTCAAATCAAAGTTTAACCGGGTGTATTTGGAAGTTAGCCCCAAGCATTTGCATTCCGGTGCAAAGACTGTGGAGATTGCAACTTTCCTAGCAGCAAGCCGCTCCAATGATGAGTATTCAGCAATTCTGAAGACCATGACAATGATTGACGTCACCCTGGGACTCTATTCGATGCAGTTTGCCAAGCATTCTGACAACCACCGGATTCAAGCAGTCGAAAACCGCTTGTCACCGGCCATACGAGCGGCTCTGGAGCAGCGCAGGATGGCCTAGATTGAGCAGAACGCCCTCTATGAGGAAGAGGAAGGACTAGGTTATGGACCTGGAATAGCAAATTGAACGTACATTGCATAATATTGCATTTATATGTAGTCAAAACTTCAAACGTGTTTTTCTCGAAATGACTTTTTTTTATTGCGCGGTATGGTAACTTCAAATCTACTGAACTGATTGGTATGATTCTTTGTTTCTGACAAAGCTAACTAAATTGTCTAGGAGTTGTACCACTTTTATTCTGATCCATCAACTATAAATATTTTTACTTGGTTGACGAAGTTGAAAAATCAATAAAAAAACTTATTTCTTTCAAATGGCCGCCATTTTGTTTCCTATTGTCAAAATAACTTATGCGGAAGTCTACATCAAAATTTTGTTTCGTTCCGACGGCACTTCTGCCTTTGCTCTTTGACATTTCCGGTCGAAAAAATTCCAGTTTCTAGAGGAAATATAAATAAACATTTTGAGCAAATTTGACATTGATATCTATAACACATCTCAAGAAAAAAATTCCCAACGAACATGCTTTTTTTGGGCCAAAGATAGTAAACCTCCCCTGAAGAGAGGTTTCGACAGCAGAGGGCTTCACAAAATGGTGTCAACATATCGAGACAATGCATCAAAAAAGAATTACAAGCAAGAAGACTGAACGGCTTCCAAACATCGTATCGATGTCTGTGATGGAGCAAGAAACTGATTTCACAAGTGTTTGTCAGACAGTGAGAGAGGAAGTTCAGACAGCACTTGGATTGCATGGTGAGCAAAAAACTGAGACACTTCAAGAGGTCATAAGGGAGGAAGTGGAACAGACATTGAACCCAATCTCTCGTCCTTCATTTCCGTTTAAAACGGTAAAAGAGTCGAGACCCAGGCAAAGCTACGTTCCTACAATATTGCAAGAGGAACCTGTTTGGGCACCAAGGAAGACTGACGTCTGGAGGACCCAGGATAAGCAACCAGTATGTTTCCACTGCGGACAACTGGGACATGTGGTGTGCTATTGTCGAGAAAGGCGGCAGATATTTGATGACGCCTGTACTGAAAGACAGCAGACCGATCTCAGCTGACAATAACTCCAGGACGACAAAGATGAACAAGAAGATGTGGGTGCAGGGCGATGTAGGTCACCATCGCCACAAGCTAGCCGCTGGAGAGGATGCTCCCCAACACGCTGATCAAGGTCTCCATTGTCATTTAGAAGCTCCAGCCAATCACCCAGTGGCCGTAACGTGGAAAACTAAAGGGTGCGACCTTCCTTGGAGGTGAGGCCGCCAAAGAGAAAAATTCTCAGCCATCGATTACTACAAAAATTATACGAAACTACATCGGTAACCTCATGAATGGTCGACCAGCCCAAGCTCTTGGGGATTCTGAAGCATCATATTCAGTCATTATGGAGAAGTACCGTCGCCAGTTGCAGAAAACCATATTCATCGACAACAAAACATCTCTGCTCAAGGTGGCTAATGGGAAATATGTAATACCTACATTCATGTGAGTATAAGTAGCCATACACAGCTCTTAGAATTCATAATCTTATAAGAGTGTAGTCAAGACGTCATTCTTGAATGAGACATTTTGAAAGCTTCTTTTGAAAGCTTCTCAGGCAATTATAGATTGTGGTCGCTCGAAGATAATGCTAAATGAGATGAGATACTGTGGACAGGAAGATTCGCATCCGAGTGCGTGGAGACTGTGTGCTGAATGAAGTGATCATTCCAGCAGTCAGCACTAGAAAGTTAACTCTCAGGTGTTATGCTATGCATCAACCCCTGGATCTTATAGTGGAATGTAAAAGAAGCATACCACTGAAGAATAACTTCGTCATCCCAGCCTCTGTCGTCTCGTTTAAAAACGGATTCGGTGAATTGCGGATAGTTAACTGTCGCCGAGAGCTGCAGATCCCTGAAAGACGCATGTGCATAGCAAACGCTGTGCCATTAATTGAAGAACAGCTGAGCATCACATGTAGTGAGTGAGTGCCAGAAGGTGCCGTATTAAAACTCAGCGAGAACTTTCTAAGTGATTTATTGTTTCCACTACAGTGCTCCGTTCACCTCGGTCTGCATCACAGGGCCCCTTATGCTGAGGAAGCACCCCAGCGGCCTGTGCGACACAACGCTGTGTTGTTCCGGCCTTGTATGCCAGCTGCAGAGTTCCGATTACATCAGGATTGCTGCGCCAGCAGCCAACCCAGCGGCCACTGTCCCCATTGTCTCCGCACTGCTCTGCCGGGAGCTGTAGGCCAGCCCCACTGCCACCTCTTCCTCGCTGGAATAGCTGAGACAGTGGCAAGCACCCACGATCCAGCGTCCGAATCTGAGGCTCTCGCCTCTGAAGTCTCCGGCACGTGTCAGAAGCCGAGATGACTGCCCATTGTAAAAAGCCAAAGAGTGGCCTGCCCTGGATGGCTGTGGGCCCCGTGTCGGCCTCAGGGGGTCGAACCAACGAACCGCCTTGGACTGGGACGCTGATGCCCCATCTGTTGCTGCATGTAGCCCGGCAGTGTGACACGCCTCGCCTCCTGGAGAGCTGCCACACTTGAATGAATCTTGTTAGAAAACAATACCTATTTACACTCGGCTGCATGCCTCTGTTTCGCTAACGCACCACTTCATGTCATGCACACATAACACTTAGGTTGGCCAGAGGCCCTCCTCTGCCTGTGGCTTGCGCCATGGAAGCTGCTGTGTGTGCCCTCTCTGGCAGTTCTACACCCGTGTGGCCTCTATTTGCATTCACAACTGCTGGTAACTTACTGAAATCTGGCCTGAACCTGGCTGTAATTTGTGCTCTGAATATCGCATAAAACTAACTTTCGCTATCCTAAACGGTGGTGACGCTACATTATTCCCCTCTTCGAAAAGACCTGGTCCCCGGGCCGACCCTTAACTAGCTCTTAACTTGTTTGGGTCGGCACCTATGGCACATTTCCTTACTACTAAAAAACTTAAATGTGGTCTAGTGCCCTCTTAAAACCATGACAGGAAACAAAACGTAAAAATTCCTTACTGGATGACCACTGCTCGATCAACCCCTTACCTATTCATCTCACGCCCTCAGTATCCAATCCACTGGGATTTGGAATACCCTTGGTTCCCTTTTGCAATTAGCTATCCGCCTGATCAGAAAGAAAACAACACATAACAAAGTTAAGGCTGCGTTGACACTTGGCACAGAGCTGCTCAAAATGATAGTTATTTGCCGTTGCCGTTCCCTATATTGAGTGACATGTTGAACAAGCCGTTTGGCTGATATGCGCCCTTCTTGCTCTAAAATGAACTGGTTTATGGACCTCAACAGACCTCTCTCCAGAGTTTGATTTAACAAGGTCAGATTCTGCCTTGGCAAAAACTGTAAAGTGACTTCTGGCCAGTACAGCTGTGGTTGCATAACATTCAATTGCGCAACTCCTGAAATTGATGCTGGCAGATGGAAGGTTGGTCCTATTATGTTACACTTAGTTCCATTGATTAAAATTCCACTCCCATCAAGCTCTATACTTTTTGCTTCTGCAAATACTCCCCACTCAAAACAACTTGCTATTACCACCAAATTCTCATAGGTGGAGAAGATCCAATGTATCCCGACCTGTTGCAAGCTCTATTTTGGTTCCACCATGTCCCTTGGACAGTCTATTCCTTTCCCCCTGGCTAAAAATAACTGCACCGTGCATGTGTCCCATATTTGTAGCTTCACAGATTTTCCTCCAACATTTACTATTTTTGATCCAAACTCAACACCGATTGTGTGACTACTTTCCTCCTTAAATTTACATTATATGAACTGGTGCAATAAACAAGACTTTCCGGACCCCGCACTGTCGATAACTAAAAATTTAAACAAGAAATTGTACAACTCTGACATCGTTCAACACATATTTATTATGGCTTTGCTGTGAAATTTACTCCGACGCATTTATTTCTCCAGAATTGCATTTGATTTCTCCTCCAACAACACTCCACATACATCAGACACTACACTTCCCTTTCCAGTGACCTGAGGACAGGGATCACCATCATCCTTCCTCCCTCTTCAAAAGGACTGCTGCCCCTGGCAGGCTCACAATACTCGAAAACACATATAAAATACAATGCCTAATTAATCTGTGCAAACCCACTGATACATTAAAAAAAAAATTTAAAAAACTATAAATACTCTACTACTTTCTAGATTGCAAAGCATACAGTAGTTCATGCTGTACTCTATCTTCCTGGTTTTCTCTGCATTTAGCGCCACTCTTCAGTCTCTCTTTCTTCCTCTTTCCTTCCTGTGACACGCCAGGAATCACACACGGGCAACCCTTAAATGGCCGTAACTGCCCAATGTGTGCTATCGTCGTTCTACTTGGTAGCTGAAGCTTAACAGTAATGGGAGATGTGGTTTCGACAACTTGGTATGGCCCTTGATACATCCTGAGGAACTACTTCATTTTCCCATTTTTCCGTATAGGGGCTGGACAGCATTACCCAATGTCACACTTTATACTGCAGTAAACTTCCTTTCCGCTTTACAGCGTCTTCCTGCCTTTCCAAAGCCTTTGTATTCGCCTTTTGTACCCGTTTCTTGCAAACTGACATACAGATTCACCAGTCCTTCGTTTTTGTAGCTTCACTAAATCAAACGGGAATGGCATTTTTCGCCCGTACACTACCTCATATGGGGACAAACCAGTATTTGTATGGACTTTTGCATTATACGCACAGACAATACGCTTCAAATATTCATCCCACTGACGGTGATGAGAATCCACATAAAAACACAGCATCAACCCGATTGTTCTGTGTACCCGTTCTGTCCTTCCGTTGGCCTGTGGATGCAACGCGCTTGTCCTCAGCTTCTTTACGTTCAACAAATTACACAGCTCCTTCATTAAATCCGACATGAAGTTTGTCCCTTGGTCAGTAATTATTGTCTACGGTACACCACACTTCAAAATCCAGTTGTTTACTAACACTTGCGCGACCATTGCTGCCGGTTGATTTGGCATAGCCACCATCTCCACATACCTCGAAAAATGGTCTATTATTGTGAAAACGAATCTGTTCTCCGATGGTGTTCGCCTAAAAGGTCCTAAGACATCAATCCCCAGCAAAGAGAATGGGCATGTTACTTCTGGTAATCGTTGTCGCTGTATCTGTTTCCGACTCAAATCGGCTCTCTGCTCACATGGTATACAACTCTTGATGTACTGATCCACATCTCCTTTCCTACCTCTCAACCAATACCTCTCCGCCACTCCCTATTCATCGCTCTACACCCTCCATGACCGGATAACAGCTGATCATGTGCTTCCTTTAAAACCTCATCCCTCAACTTCACTGGCACTACTACCCTTGGCCCTAACTTTGTTTCCCTGCACAGAAGACCATCGTATATATTAAATTGTGGCTGTGTCTGATACAATTTACAATCGTTATCCACGTCCTGTAATTCTTGCCATACTGCTAGGTCATAGGTTATGACTGCTACTTGCACCACCTTCCTACTTAGTGCATCTGCATTACCGTACTTCTTCCCAGGCTTCTGCACCACCTCGTAGACGAATTCACTACGCCTCACAGTCCATCAAGCGAGTCTAATGAACGGATCCTTCAACCCCAATAACCACTTCAACACAGGGTGATCTGTCACTACTCGAAATCTTCTCCCATATAAATAACATTTAAAACAATGTGATTCCATAGATTACGCTAAGCATCTCCCTCTCTGTTGCTGAGTAACTACTCTCTGCTGCAGTCAACTGCCTAGACGCAAAGGCTACAAAATGTTCTTTCTCATCAATTTCCTGACTATGAACACACCGTAATGCTTGATTCGACGCATTGCATGCTAGTATAAACTCCTTTTCAAAATCTGGAAACTCAAGAACCGGACTTTATATTAACACTTCTTTCAGTTTGTCAAACGCTTTCTGACACCCTTCCGTCCACTCAAATTTCACACCCTTCCGTAATAATCGCGTCAACGGCTGGGCTAAATCTGCAAAACCCTTAACGAACTTTCAATAGAAATTGCAAATTCCAATTAATGACTGCACTTACTTAACTGTTTTTGGTTCCTGAAAATCCCTTACAGCCTGTACCAGCCTCGGATCTGTTCGCACTCCATCCTTACTTATAATGTGACCCCAAATATTCTACTTCTTCTAATGCAAAATGACATTTCTCCAGGCTCAATGTCAAACGAGCTGCTCTTAACCCCATACAGACTTCCCTTAACCGCTGTCTATGTAGCTCCATACTACTTGAAAACATGATAATGTCATCCAAATAGACAAGACACTGCTGTGGTTTCAAACACCTCAACTGATGATAACCACTTGTGAAATCCATCGTAAAAAAGTACTGGCACTGTCCTAAGTAATCCAGTCTCCGATTTGTTTGGAATGGGGTATGTGTCCATTACTGTCTTATTACTGAGGTATCAGTAGTCACAACAGAACCTGTATTTCTTAGTTACATCTGTAGATTTTTTTAGGCACGACAACAATGTCTACTCCCCAACAACTATTACTGTGCTCTATAATACTGTCGTCCGCAAGCTGCTCAGCAATGAAATCCTCCACAATTGGCTGCAAATACCTCAGTATGCTGTATGGTTTACAGTAAACAGGTGCTTCATTCCCTATTGGTATCCTATGTTGAACTAATGGAGCTGCTCGCAACAGTCCTTGTGGAAAAAAACAAATCCTTAAATTCCCACAATAATTCTTCCATATGCTCTCTTTCTCTTCCTTTCAAATGCTTAATTTTGTCACACAATGTAGTTCTATCAGCAGTTAGTGGTTGATCACTTTGCCTACCCCTCAAACACTAGTCTTCGTCATCTGGCACATCCAAATTTGCTACTAAAACTCCTTTCCTCAGATTTGCATCTACAGCACTAAAATTATCCACGTTCACAGGAAACAGGGAACCACAGAGGGAGCATCTGCCTAAAACTGTGCAGGTAAACACAGTAAGGTAGTTGTAGAAACAATTGATATTGTAACTTACTGGCAGATTAAAACTGTGTACCCGACCGAGACTCGAACTCGGCACCTTTGCCTTTCACGGGCAAGTGCTCTACCAACTGAGCTTCCGAAGCACGACTCACGCCCGGTACTCACAGCTTTACTTCTGCCAGTATCTCGTCTCCCACCTTCCAAACTTTACAGAACTTCAAGGAGTGCTAGTTCTGCAAGGTTCGCAGGAGAGCTTCTGTAAAGTTTGGAAGGTGGGAGACGAGATACTGGCAGAAGTAAAGCTGTGAGTACCAGGCATGAGTCGTGCTTCGGTAGCTCAGTTGGTAGAGCACTTGCCCGCGAAAGGCAAAGGTCCCGAGTTCGAGTCTCGGTTGGGCACACAGTTTTAATCTGCCAGGAAGTTTCATATCAGCGCACACTCCGCTGCAGAGTGAAAATCTCATTCTGGATTGGTATTGTAGTTGTAAATTGTCATAGCTGTGTTGGGAAACAACCAGAGCTCCAAGCTCTAATAGAAAACACTTAAGCTCAAATAGTTGTAGGTACAGAGAGCTGGCTAAAGCCAGAAATAAGTTCAGCCGAAATTTGTTCAAACGATCTAACAGTGTTCAGAAAGGATAAGATTAAATATAGTTGGTGGTGAAGTATTTATTGCTGTCAGAGGTAGTTTGCCTTGTAGCGAAACTGAAGATGATAGTTCATGTGAAATAGTATGGGTAGAGGTTATACCTGACAATCGGACTAAACTATTAATTGGATCATTTTACCGACCCCCCCTGACTCAGAAGACATACTTGCTGAACAGTTCAGAGAAAACTTGAGTCTCATTTCAAATAAGTACCCTGCTCAAGCAATTATAGTCGGTGGTAACTTCAATCTACCGTCGATATGCTGGAAAAATTATATGTTTAAAGCCGGTGGCAGGCATACAACATCATCTGAAATTGTACTGAATGCTTTCTCAGAAAATTATTTTGAACAATTAGTTTGTGAGCCCACTCGAAGCGTAAATGGTCGCAAAAGCATACTTGACCCTTTAGCAACAAATAATCCTGGACAAATAGTGAGTATTGTGATGAATACAGGGATTAGCGACCACAAGGCAGTTGCTGCTAGTCTGAATAACGTAACACCTGCAACCATCAAAAAGAAACGTAAAGTATATCTACTTAAAAAAGCTGATAAAAATGCTCTTAACACTTTTTTAAGAGACAGTCTTCACTCCTTCCGATCTGATAATGTAAGTGTAGAAAACTTGTGGAATGTTTTCAAAGAGATAGTATCAACAGCAATTGAGAGAGATATACCACATAAATTAATAAGTGATGGTACTGATGCTCCATGGTACACGAAACAGGTCAGATCGTTGTTGCAGAAGCAACAAAAACTGTATGCCAAATTTTAAAAAAAATGCAAAATCCCCAAGATTGGCAAAGTTTTACAGAAGTTCGAAATATACCGCATACTTCAATGCGAGATGCTTTTAATAATTTCCACAACGAAATTCTGTCTCAAAATCTGGCAGAAAACCCAAAGAGATTCTGGTCATACATAAAGTACACCAGTGGCAAGACGCTATCAATACCTTCACTGCACGATAACAACGGTGAAGTCACTGATGACAGTGCCACTAAAGCAGAGTTATTGAACACTGTTTTCCGAAACTCCTTCACCAAAGAAGACAAAGTAAATATTTCTGAATTCCAATCAAGAACAACTGCCATGATGAGAAACATAGTAGATATCGTCAGTGTAATAAAGCAGCTTAAATCACTTAATAAAGGCAAGGCCTCTGGTCCAGATTGTATACCAGTCAGGTTCCTCTCAGAGTATGCTGATAAAATAGCTCCAAATTTAGCAATTATATATAACCACTCGGTGACAGAAAGATCCATACCTAAAGACTGGAAAATTGCTCAAGTCACACCAATACCCAAAAAGGGAAGTAGGAGTAATCCACTGAATTACAGGCCTATATCACTAACGTCCATTTGCAGTAGGGTTTTAGAACATATACTGTATTCGAACATTATGAAGTACCTCAAAGAAAACGATTTTTGACATATAGTCACCACGGATTCAGAAAATATCATTCTTGTGAAACACAACTAGCTCTTTATACTCATGAAGTAATAAGTGCTATCGACAAGGGATGTCAAATTGATTCCATATTTTTAGATTTCCAGAAGGCTTTTGACACTGTTCCTCACAATCATCTTCTAACGAAACTGCGTGGATACGGAGTATCGCCTCAGTTGTGTGACTGGATTCGTGATTTCCGGTCAGAAAGGTCACAGTTCATAATAATAGACGGAAATTCATCGAGCAAAACAGAAGTAATATCCGGCATTCCCTAAGGAAGTGTTATAGGCCCTCTACTGTTCTTGATCTATATTAACGACATAGGAGACAATCTGAGTAGCCGTCTTAGATTGTTTGCAGATGATGCTCTCATTTACCATCTTGTGAAGTCATCAGATGATCAAAACACCTTGCAAAATGATTTAGATAGGATATCTGTATGGTGCGAAAAGTGGCAATTGACCTGAATAAAGAAAAGTGTGAAGTTATTCACACGAGTAATACAAGAAATCAGTTAAATTTCAACTATGCAATAAGTCACATAAATCTGAGGGCTGTAAATTCAAATAAATACTAAGGAATTACAATTACAAACAACCTAAAATGGAAAGATCACATAGATAATATTGTGGGTAGAGCAAACCAAAGACTGCGATTCATTGGTAGAACACTTAGAAGGTGCAACAGGTCTACTAAAGAGACTGCTTACATCAAGCTTGTCCGCCCTATTCTGGAGTATTGCTGTGCGGTGTGGGATTCGCATCAGGTGGGACTGACGGATGACATCGAGAAAGTACAAAGAAGGGCAGCTCGTTGTGTATTATCTTGAAATAGGGGAGATAGTGTCACAGACATGAACTGGAGTGGCAATCATTAAAACAAAGGCGTTTTTCATTGTGGCAGGATCGTCTCATGAAATTTCAATCACCAGTTTCCTCCTCCGATTGCAAAAACATTCTGTTGGCACCCACCTACATCACAATAAAATAAGAGAAATCAGGGCTCGCACATAAAAATTTAAGCGCTCGTTTTTCCCGCAAGCCGTTCGAGAGTGGAACAGTAGAGCGACAACATGAAGGTGGTTCATTGAACCCTCTGCCAGGCACTTTATTGCAAATAGCAGAGTAATCACGAAGATGTAGATGTAGATGTAGATGAAACTACTCGCCCATCGTTCCCCTCCTGTATGCTTACAACACTACGTTTCACAAAACAACCCAGTGAACCCAAATTTCATTATCCTTCAATGGATCAATAACACATACTGTACGCACAGGTAGATTTGACTCCACACTTACCCAAAGCGACTTCCCGTTGCCACTAGACACACCCTCATGTGAATTAAGCCTTAACGCTAAAGTACGCGGTTCAATTGGTTTGTTCCTTACTTTGAATGCCCCTCGCGAAAGCTCTGCATTGACAACAGTTTCCCCTAGCGGAAATAACATTCCACCAAGTTCTACAGTTCATTGTTCAAGGTCAATTTTGGCATGATGTTGATGCAAGAAATCTACTCCTAGGATCATGTTGTAGCTCTCGCTCATCCATGGTACTACCTCCACGCATGCATTAAATCAGACTTTCCCTATGCGAAAGTCAACTGTCACCGACCCCAAAGGCGTGACCACCTTAACCCCCAGCAACCTGTAACGTGGTGGGTCTAACTTCCTTCGTCTCATTATATTCTTAATAGCCACTGACACTTGCGCCCCTGTGTCGAACAAAACCTTAAACTTTTTAGGTCCTATGGATCCTACCACTGAACATTCCACCTCTGCACACGTATTCGTAGCATTGAAATTAAATGGGAGCTCCTTTTAGGTGGGTCTTGGGCCCCCTCTGCCATTTAACGATTTTCCACCTCTCTTATCTCCACTTCTCTATCCTCCAAGCTGCTGATTTGCACCCCTTCCTCTATTCCTCAGTGACTGGGTACATTGCCTCTGCAAATGTCCCGTACGACCACACATAAAACATTTTATACCCGCTGTAAACACTGTTTGCCTATCGTTACCCCTCTGTTGCCACGTCTATTTCCTCACATTGAATTGCCAGCTGAATAGCTGAATACAAACCTTTCGGAGTCCCTTCACGCACTTTCCGTGACATATGCACCAGTAACCCTCTCAAAAATACATCAAGTACCCCTTGCTCGGCCTCCTGCAACAGAACACTATTCGCTTCAACTGACTCAACTCGTAAGCATACTTCTTAATTTCCCTTATCCTGTCCGCAAATTTCTCCACCGTCTCCCCCTCCCTCTTTGTCATTGTACTTAACCTCTCCCTAAAGTACAAAGCGCTATTCTGTTTCTTGTACTTTTGTAAAAGCCCTTCCTTTAACTGCTTAAACTGTCCTACCTTCCTTAAGGCCTCGTAACACCTTACATATGTTTTCGCTTCACCCGTTACCTAATCTTGGCTATATGTAACAACTGCTCATCAGACCAACCATTCATCACCCTGAAGTCTCCAAGTCGTCCACAAACGAACGCACATCCTCGGACGCCTTGACAGAAAACGAAATAATCAGACTCACGGCAGCTGGATCAATCTCCTGCACCCTAGGCAACAATGATGATCAGATGCGGTTTCCCGCTCACTCCTAGATGTTAATTCATTTCTCAACTGCGTATTGTCTGCTGTCAATTGTGCTACTTTTTCCACCAAAATCCGCACCACTTCTGGTTCCGACACACCTGGCGTCCTTTACTCTGCCATTGTGTTGATTTCTTTCTCAGTTAGTCCCGAAACAAAACATTTAAGTACAAGAACAACCTGACTTCCTACAGCTCCACATCATCAGACTCAGTGTCATCATAAACCAATACAAAAGTAGTCAAATGCAAAAAATACACTAACACTTACTCTGACAACAAAATATACTATGCCCACGCAAACATCTAAAAATGTGGCTTGATAGGAGCCATACTCGAAAAAAACAAAAAAGAAGGAAAACATCCAACACTCGTAAAGAACAATTCTGTCAGCACTCACCACATCTTGTGACAGTACTGCAGGCAGTGGACTTGAACGTCGTACTAGATAGACGACATCCGCTATTCTGACACCAAATGTTGTGGATGGGTGCCGTGTTAAAACTCGGCGAGAACTTTCCAAGTGACTTATTGTTTCCACTACAGTGCTCTGTTCACCTTGGTCTGCAACACAGGGCCGCACAATGCTGAGGAAGCACCCCAGTGGCCTGTGCAACGCAACACTGTGCCATGCCGACATCGTATGCCAGCTGCAGAGTTCCGAATACGTCACGATGGTTGTGCCAGCAGCCGACTCAGCGGCCATTGTGCCCGTTGTCTCCGTGCTGCTCTGCCGGGAGCTGCAGGCCGGCCCCACTGCCGCTTCTTCCTCGCTGCCATAGCTGAGAACGAGGCGGCAAGCGCCCACGATCCAGCGTCCGAACCTGCAGCCCTCGCCTCAGAGGTCTCCGGCATGTGTCGGGAGCCAAGACGACTAACCGCAGTAATGAGCCAAAGAGTGGCCCGCCCTGGATGGCTGTGGAACCCACATCGGCCTCGCAGGGTCAAACCAACAATCCGCTGTGGACTGGGACACTGTTGCCCCATCTGTTGCTGCGTGTAGCCCGGCGATGTGACCGCCTCACTGTCCAGGAGAGCTGCCACACTTGACTGAATCTCATTAGAAAACAACACCTATTTATACTCAGCTGCACGCCTCTGTTTCGCTAACGCACCACTTCGTGTCACATACGCATAACACTTAGGTTGGCCAGCGGCCCTCTGCTGCCTGTGCCTTGCACCATGGAAACTGCTGTGTGCGCCCTCTCTGGCAGTTCTACACCCCTGTGGCCTCTATTTGCTTTCGCAACTGCTGGTAAGTGTAACTTACTGCAATCCGGCCCGTACCTGGCTGTAACTCGTGCTCCGAATATCGCACAAAACTAACTTTCCCTATCCTAAATGGCAGTGTCGCTACAATACACTAGATTTTCTGAAGGTGGCTAAGTTTTTCTCAAGCATGGACATGTACTTGTGATGCTGGCAAATCGAAGAACATGGGTGTGACTGTGAGAAAACTGCATTCATTACCCCTGAGGGCCTGTATGAGTTTAAGGTAACGCCATTTGGTTTGTGTAATGCACTAGCAACTTTTGAACGGATGATGGATAATCTTCTAAGTCACCTGAAGTGGACAAACTGTCTTTGTTGTTTAGATGACATTATAGTGTTCTCAGAGACATCTGATGAACATATAAAAAGGCTGAGGGCTGTTGTTAAGTGTCTCCAACAAGGTGGACTGAAACTTAATCCAAAAAACTGTCCCTTTGGAGCAAAAGAAATCAAAATACTTGGACACCTTGTGTCAAATGAAGGTGTGCAGCCAACCCAGAAAAGGAGAGATCTATAACGGAATTTCCTATTTCTATAAGTATTACACTTGTGAGAAGCTTCCTCGGATTATGTCCTTATTAACGTCATTTTAACAAAGACTTTTGTATCAAAGCCAGGCCACTCCAAGAGTTGTTAAAATCCGACGCTAAATTTATCTGGGGTGGTGCTCAACAAGAGTCTTTCAATGTGCTGTGAAAAGCTCTGACGACTGACCCTGTACTTGGTCTGTATGATGAGAGAGCACCTACAGAACTACACACAAGTGGCAGTGGGTAAACTACTCAACTATAGAAACATATATCTAAAAACAAAGATGATGTGACATACCAAATGAAAGTGCTGGCAGGTCGACAGACACACAAACAAACACAAACATACACACAAAATTCAAGCTTTCGCAACAAACCGTTGCCTCATCAGGAAAGAGGGAAGGAGAGGGAAAGACGAAAGGATGTGGGTTTTAAGGGAGAGGGTAAGGAGTCATTCCAATCCCCCTAAGGTAAGTCTTTCCGCTCCCGGGATTGGAATGACTCCTTACCCTCTCCCTTAAAACCCACATCCTTTCGTCTTTCCCTCTCCTTCCCTCTTTCCTGATGAGACAACAGTTTGTTGTGAAAGCTTGAATTTCGTGTGTATGTTTGTGTTTGTTTGTGTGTCTGTCGACCTGCCAGCACTTTCATTTGGTAAGTCACATCATCTTTGTTTTTAGATATATATTTCCTACGTGGAATGTTTCCCTCTATTATAACCAACTATAGAAACAGAATGTCTTGCTGTGATCTGGGCCATGTGCAAATTTTGACAGTATCTCTATGGAAGGCCATTCACAGTTGTTACAGACCATCATTCACTTTGTCGGTTGACAGGTCTTAAGAGCCCAACAGGACGACTCGTCAGGTAGGCACTACGTCTTCAAGAGTATGACATTACGACAGTGTACAAAACTGGAAGAAAACACCAAGATGCCGACTGTCTCTCAAGAAACCTTGTGCAAGACCATCAAGACTTCGATGAAGATAGTGACTGTCTCGCTGCACTCCAAGATCTCTCTGCTGAGCAGGAGGAGGACGCCAAGGGATCAAATTATGCTTGTCTTAAATTGGTCGGAGGATGTGAAAGGACAATTTAAGGTAGTTAAGGGATTATTTTGCAATAAAAACTTTGATCCATTTGGAAAGAGGTGGCTACTAGTGATTCCTAAACACATGCGCTTAGATATTCTACAGAAATTCCATGACACACCTGAGGCCGGACATTTAGGATTTATTAACACATACAACAGGATCCGCAAGAGATTTTTCTGGCCAGGTTTATTTTGGAGCATCCGTCACTGTGTGTCGCACCGTAGACTGTGCCAGAGGTGAAAGGTAGTGCCTCAGAAACCACCCGGCCAACTCATACTAATTCCACCAGCCGAAATGCCTTTCCAGCGTGTTGGGATTGACCTCCTCAGACGATTTCCAACGTCTGCTGGTGGCAATAGATGGATTATTGTTTGCTGTGATTATCTGACATGCTATGCCATTACAAAAGCCGTAAAAACAGCCAAATCATTCGAGGTAGCCAAATTCATGGGCGAAGCCATTGTATTAAAACACGGTGCCCCAAGGTCGTTAATTATGGGTGGGGAAAGTTTTTCCATCAAATCTTGTGACAGAGATAAACCGTCGGTGCAACATTACTCATCACGACGACTGACTACCTTCCGCAAACTTAGCAGGCTTACTGAACGCCTTAATTAGATCTTGGCCGACATGCTATAAATGTTTGTCAATGTTGAGCAGAGCAACTGGGATGAGATGCTCCCTTTCATGACTTTTGCCTACAATACCGCCAAATAAGACACCACAGGATTTACGCCATTTTTCCTAGTGCATGGGCGTGAGGTAACTACGACGATGGTCACTGTGTTTCCATTACATCCTGATGATGTGGATGACGACTACATGGGCCAGGTGTTAAGCAGAGCTGAGGAAGCTCAGCAGATACCTCAACTCCACACACTACAGGCTCAAGAAAACGATCGCTGAAGGTAAGACGCGAGCCACCGCCCTGTTGTCTACCAGCCTGGTGACCTAGTCTGGATCTTCACTCCTGTTCGGAAGGTTGGTCTCTCTGAGAAGCTCCTCAGGCACTATTTTGGACCTTATAAGGTTGTAAGACAGTTACGTACGAAGTTGAAGATTTTGATCCCAACACAAGACGACAAAAGATCAGAGATACGGACCACATCCTTCGAATGAAGCCCTATAAGGATCCAGCAACTCAGGGTAAATTCAAAGCTCCAGCGACAGACAACAAGTGGAAAGGTGATGAAGATCACTGCCAGGGCAAACATCAGTCACTGGGAGTCGGAGTATGCAGGACCAATGACTCGTTCCCAAACTAGGAGGACGTAACACCGAGACGCTGTTCTCTTAAGGAGGGCGCAATGTCGCAGAAGAAGCTGAGTAGCACAGTCACTGTAGTGTAGTGGTTATGATACTACACTGTTGCATGGAGGGTCCTGAGTTCAAAACTCACCTGAATTGCGAAATTTTAATTTCTATATTTGGTTCAAGTACATTCTGGAAGTATCCACAAATGTCAATAATCATTGTACTGGAATGCTCTGTAACTGTATATATGAATATACGGTATGTGTTCTGGCCGGAGGCAGTTCGCTCTACACTCTTGTATGTGCACGTGCTGAATAAACCTTCGTTAAGAGAAGTTAGTGTTCGTCAATCATCTAATTACACCTTCCTCTACATGACAATACGTCAACATTGCAAGAATCCAGGTAATCCTTCCTGAGAGTGGACTTGGTGGGAATGATGTGGTTGAAGTATTTCTATAAGAAAGGTTCAAATTCAGGTATCTGAAGTTTGTTACAGGGTATACTTTGTAAGATTCGCTATTAGATGACATTGGCTGTTCCTGCAACTGTGTAAGTAAAACCGGTTTGTTTGAAGAAAGCCACTGTTTATTCCTAATGTGTAGACTGCTTCATAAATGTTGTACAACTTGATATTTCACTGTACATCCTATTGTATATCGTAAGTCGGTGAAAGGTGCAAAGCAAGCCTGAAGTACACATTCTGACTGAATATCATACCACAGTTGACTTTCAGTGACAGAATGCTGTTGCCAGGGTAGAGCTGTCATGAATTGCATCTGAAGTACAAAGCAAAGCAATTAAATCATATACAAATACACTAAGGTGTAATTTGCAATATACAGTGCCACCAGGCACCAAGAAGTTGTTTTCGGTGAACAGGAATACCAAGAAACAAAACACTCTGAGGAAAATTCACTCTATAATGAGTGCTACAGAAGGAGAAATAAGTTGGACTACTTATCAAAGTAATGTGAATGGTAGTGCAGTATGTGTTTTTTAAGGATGATTTTGGGAGTATGTTGTCTGGGGAATCATAAGGACAGCTGTTGTCACAAGGACAAAACTCCAAAAGTTGTTTGCAAGTGAAGGATTAAGAAACCACCCGACAGATGAGATTAGATACCAAGCATACAAGTTCAATGAAGCCAGACAATGTTTTGTTGAAGCTAATACATTAGTGATAATTTATTAAGAGAGAGAGAGTGTCATGTTTAGTTTGAAGGGTGGAATGGAGAGTTATAGTTGTTTCTGGATAAGGATGGCAAGAGAAATAGCAGTGAAATAAGTGTAATAGTATTTGAGTTTCTGAGCAGGGCAAGGGACCATTGAGATATTCTGTGAGACTGAGCAATACAAGTGAAAGATGAAAGACAGATTTATGGAATCAGTGATTTATATAGAAACTTGCATAGTAGTTAAGAAAAGTCAATTTAGTATTGGGTACTTATTTTACAGATTAAGGTAGAAGTAATTATAATAGAGAAAAGAGCTGGTATAAGACACAGGGGACTGGGTCTTCTCCATGGGGGAGGGAAGCATAGTGCTGCAAGCTAGTCCTCAGTCAAAAAATTATTAGTCTTTAACAAAAGTAATCATAGATGGCATTCAAGTGCCACAGAGCGTTGCATTAGTATTTGCAAGTCAGTAACCACCTGATTGGTGGTGGTGGTTAGTGTTTAACGTCCCGTCGACAACGAGGTCATTAGAGACGGAGCGCAAGCTCGGGTTAGGGAAGGATTGGGAAGGAAATCGGCCGTGCCCTTTCAAAGGAACCATCGCGGCATTTGCCTGAAACGATTTAGGAAAATCACGGAAAACCTAAATCAGGATGGCCGGAGATGGGATTGAACCGTCGTCCTCCCGAATGCGAGTCCAGTGTGCTAACCACTGCGCCACCTCGCTCGGTGCCACCTGATTGGTGATGAGGGTCATAATAACAGATATACCAGTGGACTGTGAAGCAAGAATAGCCGAGCTCAGTGGTAAACAGTGCAGTGCAGCGGCAACAGTGTAGTAACTGGCGTTGTGTCACCACATCAGGGTGAGCCTCTCATTATGACAACGTGACTAGATGTCATGTTTCAGTGAAATGAATGGACACTGGAGGCAGATAAATATGTCTGTATTTTAAGGCGTCGATCACTTGTCATGGCCAGAAGCCAGCAGTACCACCATGGTGCCAGGACAACACTGGATAGCAAGACAACTGAGCTCTGCCAGCTGCAGCCATGGGTTCGAGACTGGGCTGCACCTGCTGACAGCACTAAGTCCTTCACAGGACTTGATGTCACAGCCCTAACAAACTGTCATCTGTGCCAGCTGCCATCAACACTGAGTTTCTAGTGGAACTTGGCACCATAGTGCCAGCCGCCCAGCTGATGCCTGTCCACGGGCAGCAGGTTTTACCTCATACACCGCAGACTCCCCACACTGCTGCCACAGCCACGCACAGAGTCAAGGGGCCATCTCCCAAGTGGGATGCCATCACAGCACAACATGATGCGCTGCTGACGTCAACAGCCATGGCCTACAGAGGCTGCTGGCCTCAGCAGAATGAGGCACTGGATCAGCAGCACCAGATGGAAAATGTCGCCCGTTTATCAGCCCCAGCCAGGGTCAAAGGTGTGTTTGTCCTACAACCCAGGGAGTGTCACAACCACCATTCAGCACTATTCAGCTTCACTACTTTACATGCAGCAGACTGCTCATGCAATTCGACTGTAAACACACTTCAAGAGTACAAGTATTTGGATTTTCTGTATGTGACCTCAAAAATGCACAAGGTGTTCCTGAGTTGTGCACAGCATCTGCTTTATGTCCTTTCCTGTGAATGTCAGGTCATTGACGGCGAACATAATGAAGATATGAAGATCGCCGAGTGTAAATACAAACATAGGAAAAAAAATTAATTAATTAATTAATTAATTAATTAATTAAATAGAGAGAGAATTAGTAATAAGCAATCATAGTTTTGAAATTGTACAACCTCTTCCAGTAAATCAAATTTGCTTACACGATAACGTATTTCTTAGGTTAAATCTTTCACAGATAAAATTGATGTACTAATCGCAGAAAAGTCTGACATAACATAACTGTGTTTTCTTAGCTTCTTTTATGGGTTTCTAAGTACAATTCCAAACTTTGTTATAAGTATACAGACCTGCAAAGATTGATCTGTTTCCAGAAGAAGAGTTTTGGCAGCAGCATCGAACACAAATGGATAGTTGCAAAAATAGAGTCTTCCAGCCTGTAAAACAGTTCCCTGTATTATTTTACATTCATAATAAATAATGTATAAAGCAAATGTATGATTAGTACAAAAAATATGGAGATCACTCCTACAGATTACTACACTGCCGATAGAAACACTTTATGGAGAAAATACTAATTACAGTTTCATAGATGTCTTAATCAGGGACAGAGGTGGGATTGACTGAGAAAGTTTGAAAAGAAGGAAAGGTCTCTCAGATTCCAAGTCGGCAGGGTCCTAACAGTTTCTCAAGTAGCTCAGAACCTGTTAACAGCTGCAACACACAGCAATCAGCAGAGGTAGACACATTAGGCAGTAACAACTCAATACTCAAGACTGTGTATAGTAATCACTGGTGCAGCAGTTAATGCTGATATAGGCTATGCAGCCATTAAACACTAATTTGTTTTTCTAATATTATTATTTAGTTAAAATATGATCAGTGGACTGAAACTTAGACATTTTATAGTTTTAATATTTTGGGGATTTTAAAATGGTTTGCTTTTCAAACTAAAGAAACGATGTTACTTTATTTACAACATTCCCTCATCTAGGATGTCAAGTGAAACACCTTTCAGCCCTGTAATTTCCAGACTTATTTTATTTGGCTACCAGTTTCGGCGATTTATTACACCATCATTAGGCCCCTAACTGACGTGTCGGAAGATTTCACCTCAATTCTGGTCAAAACAGGGGCCTGCATTCAAATACTGGTACCTGTAGATTTCTACTTGCTATACTGATCACTTCAACCATCATCTGCCTACAGATGCCATATGAGTTGTAGATGATTGTTGAAGTGACCAGTATAGCAAGCAGAAATCTACAGATACCAGTATTCAAATACTGGCCCATTTTGACCAGAATCAAGGTGAAATCTTCCTTCATGTCAGTCAGGGGCCTACAAATGGCCTAGTAAATCGACAAAACTGGTAGCCATATAAAATAAGTTTGGGAACTAGTCAGCTGAAAGGTGTTTGATTTGACATCCCGTATCAAACAGCCAAGTCCCGCAACCATCTCTAAAAAGATGGACATACAGGTTCCCTCATCTACTTCTTTGCTTGCATTGCGATATGTTAACTGCATTCACAGATAACAAGAATCATCACTTTTGGCTACATTTTTCTTGTCCACTTGTTTATTTTTAACATCATATATTCCCTACATGATGAATATATTGTTGACATTTGCAAAGTGTGTTTTAATTATTTCTTTATGTTATTGTTGTGTGTGTGTGTGTGTGTGTGTGTGTGTGTGTGTGTGTGTGTGTGTGCGCGCGCGCGCGCGCGCGCACGCACGCGCGTTTTAGAGAGAGAGAGAGAGAGAGAGAGAGAGAGAGAGAGAGAGAGAGAGAGAGAGAGAGATATGCAATGTGGTAGCTGAGACTGGGGACAAGAGGGAAATGATGATGAAAATAGAGAGGAGTGTTTCTGAGTGAAAGATAAGTCTTACTTCATGCCTGATTGTTTCACTCATGCATATGTTCCTTGAAAAAGGGGAGATAAACTTATTCAGTTTGGTTGGTTCAATGTGGTACACTTTTTGTACAGTGATTTGTTTCCAATAATTATCTGCTCATTAAACAGATGTTGGTTTAGCAGGGGCATATAAAGTATGATCATCAATGAAGTGTGAGTGATAATTGTTTGCTGCATTACAAAAATTGGTATGGGTATATCAGATCCACATGAAGTTATCTGAGTAGTGGTTAGTTCGATACTACTTTTTCTGCAGATGAACCTTGTCCATGATTCACTTTGTACATTAAAAGTGAGAAGCATCTTAAGAAATAACTAAAAGAAAATTTACTTATTTTATAGTAAATATAAAGGTGATAATTATGCACAAGGAGGGTGAGTGTAATACAAGATAAAAGTAACGTTTAATTGAGAAAATGAACTATATGAGGAATAAGGCTTCAAAAACTCAGCCAATATGAAAGTTTGTGATTTTACTCTATGAAAAAAAAGTTAATTTTGCCATTAAAAAGAAAGCATGTACAAACAGTAAGAAAAAAATCGCAAAGCTGAATAACTGTGTGTCAGTCTTGAGTCTTCAGGTAGCAAAAAGTGAGCCAAATACACTACGTGGTCTAGTCTGTTAATGAAAACTGAACTGAAGTTACATACAAAAACAATACATAAGGTGTGCAAATTCATGTAAACAGTGCATAAACATTCTGTGCACAAAAACCCCTTTGAAGTGCTTTCCATATCATACACTGTGATAGTGCAACGAGCTGTGTCTAATCACATGGGAAGAAAAAGGACAATGAAAACCAAGTACAGCAAAATCATTTTCAACCTCACGGAAAAAGTCAACCGTGATTGTGGTCACTGTCATTGAATCAAAATTAAGAGTTTCTTACAATGCATTATCAGCCATTAT
The DNA here is from genome assembly GCF_021461395.2 of Schistocerca americana. NCBI lineage: Eukaryota > Metazoa > Arthropoda > Insecta > Orthoptera > Acrididae > Schistocerca > Schistocerca americana. The sequence continues at coordinate 1,046,671,253 of NC_060119.1, forward strand.
AAATGAAAATGACAAAACAAACCATGTCATCAAGCAACGCAAAAGTACAAATAGAACTAAAAAAAGTAACTACTACACAGAAAGAACTGGTAAAATAAGTCTATTTGCAGATAGTTATGGGTGAAACTTAGCCAGCGACTTTCAATCTAGAAGCGGTTCAATAGCTAACATGGTGAAACCAGGTGCAAAATTTCAGACACCAACTTCTATAAATCATGGTATTAGTGGAGTGGGGGGAAACTGATGTTGAGCCATTGGGGTCAGTGCTGCTCAGTTTCTCTATTGGAGCAAAGAATTTTAGGGGGTATATGGAACTATTGTTCAAAGTTGGTGAGGGGATACTATGCATTCCTTGAGATAGATTTACTGAATAAGCATCACACAAAAATTGCTCTTCTGTAATACGCTATTTAACTCAGTGGGGCATTGTTGTGGCTGGAAACGACAACTGCAAATGGTGCATTGTCACAAGATTCGTTGAGTATAAAAGTGGAGCTAAGTAACCTGCACACATGATCATTAAAGCTCAACTCACATGACAGAGTACCGGAAGGTACAGTAAAACCACTCTGGGTAAGTTTGGCTACTGGCCTGCTGGATGTCGTTTTGTATATTACAGGACCATTGGAACACAATGACAAATTGGGTACTTCACACTGTTTTGTAAGTATGAATGTGGTCCTTTCAGGAAGTAAATGGAGATTTCATGGTTTCAGTTAGTGGTGATAATCTTGGATCTGATGCATTAAAGACCATAAACCACTTTTCATGTTCCACTGCAATGGTTGCAATTCTGAATCAAAAAGCGAGTACATTATCACAAGAAATGACAAACAACTTGTTACCGAAGTTTGGCATTCCTGACCCACTAATTACAGGTCAGTGCACCAACTTCATGTCCAAGTTGATTAGGCAACTATGCCATCAGCTCTGAATAATGAGGCTGAGACCTAGTCCCTTCCACCCTTAATCGAACAGAGGCACTGACCGTGCATGACAGCACTGGGCTCTAGCACTATGAGGTGGTATACGATAAAAAGTTGCTGTTGTCTTTCAATGTGATTAAGCCAAAAAGCAGGAAAAATGGGAAGTCGGTGAAGAATTTTGCAAAGACGTTGTAGGATGTGTGGAAATGGGTGAAGACAATGAATACAAAAGCGCTTGAGCAGTAAGAAAGAATAGAATAATGCACTGTTAAGTTGCCTGAATGGTGAATCAGCCAATGGGCCATAACAGCAAGAGTCTACATACCATAGATTCAAATGTAAAAATTTATTATACGATTCACGGGCCATATCAAGTCACAAAGATATCATTACCCACTAATCTGAAGTTACAATTACCATTGTGAAGTTCCATTGTTCACACAGGACATGTTAAGAATTTTAAGGTTAATTTAGATGCCTTACCCCAAGAGCTACTGTCACTGCCCATGAAGAAAGGGAAAGCTAACAACGGAAGAGAGGAGACAGAAGCCTCCGAGCACAACGTGGGCAGAGTGCCTTATGCACCCACATCTCTTCAGTAGATATTGAATTGTGTGGGATATAAGAGGGATGGTCAACAAAGGCTGAAACTCATTTCTTTCACAGATGTTTATTTCTCCATTTCAATGTTTACAAGATCATTTTGAAAGTACTACTCTTCTCCTTGCAAGCACTTTTTATACCGTCTGGCAGTCCTCGAGTATACAGTGCAGACCATTCTTTGTCAGGTCCTAGACAACCGCCTCACTTTTCTTGAGCACTGCTTCAGAGTTCTCAAATCAAATGCCCCGAACCTTTGCCTTTAGTGACGGGAATTTAAAAAAGGGTGCCAGATCGGGGCATTTAGGCAAATGCAGTACAGAAGTAACTTTGAACTGAGCCAGAAACAGCATGACTTACGTTGTAATGTGAGGCTACACAATGTCATGATGAAGTCAACACCCTGTCCGAGTAAGTTCAGGTTGTTTCCTTGCAATGTGCTTCCTCAGTTTAGCCAATACTGACATGTAGTATGCTGCTGTAACAGTGTGGGGGAACTGCGTGCTGCTAAATCACTCCACAACAGTAAAAAAAAAAATGTGATTACCATCACTTTCCCTGCTTATGGAACGAGTTTTGCCTTTTTGCTTTTGGAGAACCTGGCAATTTCTACACTGTGCTGGCTCATTTTCTTCAGGATCATAATGATGTTGCCGTGAGTCGTCATAAGAGATAATAAACTTCAGAAATGCATCCCCTCCATCAGCATAGCGATGCATCACCTCATGGCTTGTCTCCATTTGCACAACCTTTCATTTGGGAGTCAGCAGAGATGGCACCCAATGGGCACAAATACAGGCCATATGGGGATAAGTCAGCCTCCTCTGAAGTCCTTGAGCAACCTAAACACTGTTGCATGAGGTAAGGCATCTTTACTGAAAGTTTGCTGACACTTTTCAAAAGTTTCAATAGCTGTATGGTTTAAATGAACACACAATTTTATTGTACCATACTGCTCCTCTCGTGTCATCTTCACTGTTTGGTATGCAAAAAGCAAATAGCATCTACAAAATAGAGCATTACCACCAATCTACCTATCGAAAGTGCTGCTATCGTATATAAGAAACTATCATAGAAGCTACAAGAAACAAATCAGTCTCAGTATTTGTTGATCAGCCCTCAGATAAACAGCTTTGGGGTAGAATACAAGACAGTTATGTAACTGACTGACTGGAAATTGGTTGTTATAGGGAGTTTACTTCTGCATTATTGTTATGTTTTTGGTATTAATGGGGTGGCAGGTGGTAGTTTATAAACGAACAGGAGTATACTGTTGCAATATGATGCTTAGTGTGGTAATGAACCATGTACACTGTGCTTCGTGAGAGGGGAAGGGTGAATGATGTGAATCCCTTTCAGGAGAAGTAATGGAAACACTATGGCACCAATGACTTGAAGCAGGAGTGCTGTTTTCCAGGCAGGAGGACATCATATGAACTAGCCACCAATGGACACTAAAGCTAACTAAAATATGAAAAAGTAAGAAATGAGATACAAAGGTTATAAGTGGAGAGGAGAGGAGAGGAGTGCAGGAGAGACATAGGGAGAGTACTAAGGATGCAGCTATTATATGGGCTGTTACAAGATCAGCTGTGCCATGTGATGGATTTAGCACCACATACGTTATAACAACAGAAGAAAATTATTGAAGATACAACGATATCCAGAAACTGAACAACACATGGGGACAGGTGCAGGGATTAGTAGATAGCAATAGAGTAACTTGAGCCATATCAAATTGGAATCTAAATCTACTATGTTTTCTGCTACCAAGAATAACTACTTTTTATTCTATACCTAATGCAGGTGCACATGTACTATACCATATGTTCAGGAATAAGTAAAATAATTACGTATGAAAAATCTTTCTTAAACTTGCAGCTCAGTTGTCTATATTTATGTTCAGTATAATGATGCTACTGATTTTACTTGAAGTCTGAGCTATTAAAAGAACAGATAATTAGAGTAACAATGACATCAGATGGATGGCTGAGAAAAATAGAGGTGTAAGTCAATGTTTTGCAGCTTTGAGCTATCCAGCTGTCTAGCATCTAATTTAACCAATCTGTTACGGCACACAGCAGACTTTTAGCCACTAGGTAGCAGAACCTCCTTGGAGCACTCCAAGAAACTTCAAATGCCTTGCAAGTCATAGTGAAATGAGTATGAATTATACCACTATGTTCCTACACTTCTATCACAAATCGGACAAGGTATACACTAGTATCACGGATAGCAACAATGATGAACTGGATGATATACTTTGCAATAGTGATGACAGTGGCACAGATAGGGCCTGTAATCCTTAAGCACAACTACTCACCTGGTCAGTATATTTTATACAAAGTTGTAATAATAATGAAAAACAATGTTCAAACTAATGTTGGAATGTTTTAGGTGATGTTTTTTCAACTTCAATTGCGCCCAAAAGGCCTATTTTAGTAATAAACTACCATTATTGAGCGCTTTCAAATTTGACTGCTGTTTACTTTAAGTAGTAAGAATTGATTTCTAATATTAAAAAATTACTGTTTGGTGGTTTGGTTTTGAATATGCACTTTAGTATACTATTATCATTACCACACACTTGCCTTTTGCCTGGACCTTTTAGTAACATGCCTGCCTCAAACGTTTCAGTCAGGGTTTTAACCATTCCCTGACATACGTATGTACATACTTAAAACAAACTAACCTAACTTAACTACAACTATGTTAACTCAACCTAAATATGACAGTGCCACCAACATTGGAAGAGGCACAGTTGTACAACTGGTTTGTTCTGGCAGCTTTGGGCTTATGCATCTTCTATATCTGGCTCCTCTGCAGGAGCATCTTCTCTGACTGCCTCTTCTGATCTACCATGGAAACACCAAAAGAACGAGTCAAGAGGGTATGAGCAATGAGGCTTTGAATAAGGGAGAGTCATACATCAAGGGTACTATTACAGCACGTACGGAGTTTTGCAAACATTGACTGTGGGTGCCCCAAGCGATAGTTTGTACCCCTCATATAAGATGAGAGACAAATGTAATTTGAGGAGTTTCATACAATTGGTGATTTTAACAAACAAAATGCCTATTTATGTGGATGTATCTATCAGGTGACCATACAGCGTAGATGTCCAAGTTCTGAAGCAAAAGGCAAAAAGGAAAGTACAAATTTGTTCCATTTTCAAAAAGGAGATTGCATGGTTTGAGCAAGCAGCAAGTACTTTTTGGTAACTTTTGCTGTAAGCAATGGAAGTGTCACCAAAGCTATTAATAAAGTAAGAGATGGGTGTATTCCAGGATTCCAGGGGAAGTCCTATGGGATAAACACACTGCTGCACAAAAAATAATACCACTGCAAGTACAATCCATGATAGACCACATTAACCATTTCCCATTCTATTGAAGCCACTATAACCCCAACAGGAAATACTTGAACCCAGACCTTAGTACCTCAAAGGTGTACTATCTTTACACACATTGGCGGGTGGAAAATCAAACTGATCCTGTCAAAGAGCATTACTACTGATCTACTTTTAGTTTTAAACTTAACTTATAATTCCACTTCCCCAGAAAAGATACATGTAAAACTAAAATAGGTACAAGTAAATGATTGATGTGGAGGAAAACTGAGAAACAAGGGCAGAGCTAGAAAGAGAACGTAATCCCATTTAGCAAGAGCTGAAAAAGCACGCCCTACTTTGAAAGCTGATGGCACACTGGCAAAAGAAAATGAATATGTATGTACCTTAACTATGGATTTACAGAAAGTCCTCCCCTATCCAAAACTAACTTTCTGAGGCATACTACGGTAGAAACATGTACTGTTAAAATCTGGGAGTAAGTAACATGGGGAAAAAGTTAGGTTACATGTATGTATGGGATGAGACCATAGCAAGCAGGGGATCAAAAGAAATCTCTGCTTGTCTCACCAAGCACATAAAACACAATCCCTGTAAACACACAATAATTTTCAGTGACACTTGTGATGGACAAAACCATAACATTAATGTAGCTTCAATTGTAATGAAATTAACACAAGAAACAAGTGTAGAAACTATTAAACTAAAAGTTCACGGTTTCAGGGCACTCATATCTGCCTAATGTTGCCGACTTCAGTTACATAGAAAAAGCAGCATGAAATCAAACTGTCTTCACCCCAGATGACTGGTACAGAATAATACTAACTTCAAATTCTTGTTAGTAAGAATGGAAGGTGACTAGTTTCTGAGTGTTGAAAAGTTGATAAAAGCAGTAACAAAACGGAGGGGATGTAAATGAAGATCAAGTGAACTGGTTGAAAATACAATGACTTCATTCTGATAAGGAAAAGGAGTATTCTATCTTGCACAACTACATTTACCTGTTAGTAAAGTATGTGCCCAGAATTTATACCATTAACATCCCTATGTCCGACTGCATTGCTTGAATGAGATAGATTTTGCATAATGCTGTTGTGAAGCACATATTTCTATGTCACCAAAAGTGACATGCTGCATCTCAATGTAATACCCATAACAAGCAAATCTCCCAAGAGCATAAACTGTGTAATTGACTTTCGTGTCTAAAGTATCTTGGGTGAACCAATGGACATCCAAACCCAAAGGTTTTAATTATCTGCAAACTATGTTTATTGGACAGCATTATGTATGCTGGTAACAATACCATAAATCCTTGTGTGTGCACTGTTACAATCATAATTCCATAATCATTAATTCTGCCACTGTGAAGATTAACCACCAAATCTATGATGTTGCTTTTTAGTCAGGTGATTCTCCTTCCTTAAAGGACTGCAGAGAAAGATGATGCACTTCCATTTACCTGTATATACTGTGAATTGTGAAACCAAAACTGGTCACCAATTACAGAGCAGTACAAATATATTGGGCTGAACCTCATTTAAAACTTATTGCGTGTCCCATTTAGAGAATCTGTATTTCAATTCTCAACAATGTACCCAAAAGATAGATTGTTACTTACCATATTTAAGTTGCAGATAGGCACAACTAAAAGACACTTACACACTAGCTTTCTACCGCAGCCTCCATCAGAAAAAGACACACACACACACACACACACACACACACACACACACACACACACACACACACACACACACACACAAGCAAGCACACGTCACATATGACCACCAACCATAGCAACTTGGAGTGGAAAATAACCAAGCATCTACTCACTACTGCTCCAGTGCTAGCCCACTCAGAGAACTACTGGCTTCCTGGTCACTGACAACCAAGTTCCACCACACACATCAGAGGCCAAACACCCTTGGCTTCCACAGCATGATCATGCTTTTTAGGAAATAAAAACTTTGCATTTTGAGTACAAGAAAGAGCTCAGACATTCCAGATTAAATCAACCTCCCAGTCGCTCATTTAAATGGACCAAGGTGCAAAAATGTGACACACTTCCAGGATACTGATTGATCTGTTCTGCTCGTCTCTTAGACCCAATAGATGAGGGGGAGACGTTGAAAGACCATCTCCATTCAAAACTTCTTCAAAGTACAGCCATTACACACAAAAGACAAGGTGCATATTTGTATTCACAACCATCATTTATATAAAAACTTAAAAACCAGGAAATAACCAATACCAGCTGTGATGATAAGAAAAATATAGCATTTTACTACAGAAAATGGACTATGATATCTGGCACTAATGCCATCTACCAAAGGCAGATATTAAAAATAATTTATTACTTCATACTTAACTAAAAATTAAAGAGTAAATTACCTGTGTCTGATCTTTCTCAACCAGCCAGTGTAAATAATCTGATCTTACATCTACAATTTCGGCAAGTTCTGGCATTTGAAATGTGTCATAAGGTACTTTCAGATCATTTGTACTCTGATTTAATTTGTTGAGCTGTGAAAGAATTTCCAGGGCAATATGTACAGATACCTCATATTCGGCTTTCTGGAAGGAAAGAGATTTTGTATAAGTAATGACTACACTGCACTAAAAATTTTCTGTACTTTTCAAATTAAATGTTAAACACAAATTTATATGTAAACTAGTGATTCCTCAATTCACAAAACACACAGGACAAGAGAATGTTAAGTCGTATAACCATAACACTAAGCTAATAGAAACACCAGTAACTGTGAATATAATTGGTTTAGTGTTGACAGCTATGGTTTACTTACTCAGAAATGAAGTTGTAAAAAGCAACAACTGAACCAAACACTGTTCTCTTCTGATATGTTACCCTTATGTTCATGTAAACAACTATACTATACAGTACTGTACTATGCTATCTATACAACACTGTACTAAAAGCAACCAGTGAACACTTCATCATATTATAAACACCATTCCAACACACACACAACCTTATGCCAATTCACAAACAAAACTCTGTATATCCTATGTTCTGGGCAATATTAAGAAAGTGGGAAGGAATATGTCAAATTATAGCAGATATCATCATGAGACTGGTATAAAATAACGTAATGGTCTGCAAACATGAGAAATATGAGGGCATCAAACAAAAACCTGAAAAGGTTTAATTAAAAATAGACATTTCGCACCACTGATCTGTAAGTTGGCAGTACCCTACACGTGACAGCATACTAAAGACTAGTGAAACACAGTCACAACACCAGTTCAAAATGGCTGCCAGGCTTGTGATATGCACCATGGAAGAAAAGCATTATGCCACATATTTTCTGAGCAGTGAAGGTACAAACCCCATATTGAAATCCATTGGCAAATGAAGGTCCAGTATGGTGATGCATGTCTATCAATGCACCAAGTGTGAGAGTGGGGCAGAAAGTTCAGACATAGTGTGATTTTTGTGAGAGATACTCAGTGGCCGGGTAAGGCACACTGCATTGTGACACAAGTCTACTGCAGCAGTTGAAGCTGATGTGATGGAAAATCAATGTGTGATGGTGGATGAAATAGCCACAACTCTGAACATCAGTCATGGCTCAGCACACCACACAATTCATGAAGTGCTTAAGATTTGCAAAGTTTCTGCAAGATAGGTAACAGGTCAGAACTGAAAGAGCGATGTGTTGATATAACATCAAGCCAAAACAAAGATAGCAAGCAAGAAATGGCACCATTCCTCATCAGCAAAACCCAAAATGTTCCAGATGCAGCCATCTGCAGGGAAGAGATTTCTGACTCTCTTTTGGGGTAACAAGGCGTTGTCTTGGAGCACTACACGACTAGAGGAAACACCATCGCCAGTCCACCATATTCCAACATATCAAAAAAACTGGCTTAGGCATGCAATAAGACCAAAGCGGTGTGGGTTTCTGATTATAGATGTCATTCTGCAACATACAATGCTCAGCTTTGTACTACCCACGCTACATGTGCAACCACCAATGACCTGCACTTTGATACTCTGCCACATCCACCATACTCACCAAACCTGCACAAGTGTGATTACCATACATTTGGCCCACTCAGAGAAGGGATGGAAGGAAAGAAATTTTATTCCAATGAGGAGGGGCAACAGATCCATGCATTTCCTATGTGCCAGAGAAAGTGTGTTGAATGACAAGGGAGACTAACAAAAAAATGATGCATCTGTGTTCCACTTTTGTTCAATTAAAAAAATAAAAATATTTAAGGTTTTCAGTTGACTTCCCATCATATATTGCAAGAATGCAGATTACAAGGAAATATTGGTTACTATTTAGTGCTTCCATCTGAACAGTCATATTTACCCTTGCTGGCAGAGGTACCTTTTACAACCAAAGTATGCTGAATTTTTAATATGTTTCAACACTATAGAACACAAAAGCAACTGGATCACATGCAAAATTTTTTTGTTCTCTGCATGTAACAGTAAATATGAATTATACGAGGGTTGTTTTTTAAGTAAGGGCGGTTTTTATTTTTAAAAAAAGATACTTTCTGATTCTACACACTTTTACCTATTTTTCTACATAGTTGCCTTGTTTATTTAAGCACTTGTCATACCGTACAACTAAGTTTTTAACTCCCTCTTCAAAGAATTCGGCTGCCTGCTCCGACAGCCAAGACTTCACGGCCGCTTTCACTTCATCGTCGTCATTGAAGCGCTGCTCGCCAAGATGATGTTTCAGGTACCGGACAAGGTGAAAATTGCTAGGAGCAAGGTCAGGGCTGTATGGTGCATGGTCCAAAACTTCCCAGCCAAAAGAATCAATCAAATCCCGAGTCTTTTGAGAGGTGTGAGGCCTTGCGTTATCGTGCAGGAGCAAAACTCCTTTTGTCAGCATGCCGCTCCTTTTGTTTTGAATTGCTCTGCAGAGCTTCTTTAGAGTTGCACAGTAGGCATCTGAGTTGATAGTCGTTACTCGTGGCATAAGGTCCACTAGCGAAACACTGCGCCGGTCCCAGAACACAGTTGCCATAATCTTGCGCTTTGACAGTGTCTGTTTGGCTTTGACCTTGACGGGTGAGGTTGTGTGTCGCCACTCCATCGAGTGTCGCTTGCTTTCGGGAGTGATATGGGATACCCATGTTTCATCTCCAGTGACAATTTGACTCAACATGTCATCCCCTTCTTCCTCGTAACGAATCAAAAAGTCCAATGAAGTGGCAAATCTCTTCCCTTTGTGGTCCTCTGTGAGGAGTCTGGGTACCCACTGAGAACACAGTTTCTTAAAGTTTAGGTTTTCAGACACAATTTTGTACAAAACCTATCTTGAAACTTGTGGAAATTCCAAAGAAAGAGTGGAAATTGTGAATTTTCTGTCCTCACGAATCTTTGTTTCGACTGCAGCCACCAAATCATCAGTGATCACAGAGGGCCGGCCTGAGCGTTCTTCGCCATGGCCGTTTTGACGGCCATTTTTAAACTCTCTAACCCATTGACGCACTTTACCTTCACTCATTGCATTCAAGCCATAAACTACTGTTAACTGGCGATGAATTTCTCCAGCTGATAGGCTTCTCGTGGTCAAAAAACGTATCACTGACCATATCTCACACGCGGCGGGCGATTCAATAATCGTAAACATTATAAAGTAGCACAGCGATGCGTACACGTCAGCTACAGAGCTGCAACTTGCATCAGTGTGAACGGGAAGGATGCCGGCAAGTGGCGCGGTGGCTTGTTGCGGCGTCCGCGCGAACTACGGGACTATACGCGCGAACAACCCTAAAACAACCCTCGTATTACAATCAAAAATTAAAGTTTGTTTTGATGGTATCCCACGCAACAAACTAAAGCAATAAAGCAATGTCTGATTGGCACCGCTACCAACCACAATGTGGGCAGTAAAATACTTGATAATGGCAGAAGTGAAGAGGACACAAAAAGCAGATTGCCAATACCAAGAAAATTTTATTTTTCTGGAAAAGGGAATATATTGTTACTGGATGTAAATTTAACTGTTAGAAAATCTTTTCAGAAAAAATTTCTGAAACACGTCACTATCAAGTGAAACATGGACCACAAACAGTTCAGAAAACATGACAATAGCAGCTTTTGAAATGTGCATCAGAAAGCTGAAGATTTGATAGGTAGATGGGATAACAAATGAAGAGATACTGAACTGAATCAGAAAGAAACCTTATTACAGCACAAAGTGACTAAGAGAAAAAATAGATTGCAGGACACATTCTGAAGTACCACTGACTACTGACTACTGAATTTGGTAGTGGAGGAAAACGCAACGGTAACAGAATGTTAAACATGCAATATTTTTATTCTCTGCATCAAGCACAAACAGAAATTGTATCATGCCATATTTTAAAGGGTATTCCAAATAGCTGGAACTGAAGCAATATCTTCAAGGAGCATAGTAACAACAATAACAACAGCTGGCACTGGAATACTTCACTGCAATTCTGAATTACAAAATACTACAACTATTGATCTACAACATCCGTGAGATGCTAACAACTGATGGAATGGCAGGCTTCCACATCAATTTTCACAATACAGTGTGAATGAACTTAAACAATAATTTTCTGTCAATGAGCACTTTTCGGCGTGCAGAATCTATTTACTGCTCACTGAATCATGATAAATTGAGGGAAAAGTGACTCCCCACTCAAAAAAAGTGTCGCTCACAGGAATAAGCTGTCACAATGGAGTCCATGGTTCTTCAAAATAATTTTCATCAGTTTGTATTTCCCTTCATTGACATTTTCGAATGATTTACTTTTTCCTTCCTGTTTCACACTTTTTCTCCAAATGACGACAAATTTAAAAAATTTTGGACACCAGTGATTGTATACACATGTAAGACAAGAGTTATTTCTGTCTCAAAGATAACTAGGCACAAATCACCTACTTTTATTAATTTGCTTCAGTCACTCTTTTTTAATGTAGTTGTATAAAGGTAATCTCCAGTCAGGTCTTGCAAACAAAAGCTTAATTGTGTTTTGTGCATTCTTAACTCAAGAACACAACTACAATTTTTTACCTTTGATTTAACATCTTCAGCAAACTGTAGCACATATAGTACCACATCCTTGAAAATGCGAATGAGCCTCTCAAAATAGTCAATGGGTATTCCTCGCCACCATAGTCCTGAGAAAAGTCAGAAAATGATATAAAAATGTTATAAACACAAAACTTAGAAACAAGAGTTTATCATTTTCTTTTGAGAAAAAAAGACAATAAAATGTTTTATTGTTTATCTAATTGATGCTTGACAGATAAATTCATTTTAATTCTGTCAGTTATCAAAATATGAATTAAAAGCGTCATTCTAATGTGACAATAATCGTATCAATCACAGTGTTTAACCACATCTTTTCAGGTATTTAATCTGTATATGCATAATACAATAGTGTGTAGTGCACAATGTTTGATATGAATGCTGAGTAATACTGTTTTAATACATTTTTCTTTTACCACCACCATTCAAGTTGCATGTTATCCACTTGTCAGCGATGGTATTTTACCTTCCTTTTCTCATTTACAAAGGGATGTGTTACCTGTTTTACTTTTGACATACATTTTCTTACCCATTTTTTACTTACTATTTACATAATACATGGTATACGATGTGTCATATTACAGGTGGCTCTCCCTTTGATAGTAAATGTTTTGCCAGTTACAGCACTGGTATAGGTGGGGATAGGAGGATGCATAGAGCATGTCCTACAGTGAGGATGGTCACAGGGGTAGGAGCCACAGGGTAGGGAGGTGGGTGCAGAAGGTGCATAGGGTCTGACAACGATGCTGCAGAGACTGGAAGGACAATGAAAAGCTATTCAAGGTGAGATGGGCAAAAGTCAGACAGAATGGACCTCATTTCAGGTCATGATTTTAGAAAGTCATATCCTTGTCGAAGTAGCTGATTAATACATTCAAGACCACGATAATGCTGAGTGACAAGTGGTGTACTCCATAAGTTGTTCATTCGAGGGATCAGCTTTACCAGGATTGGATGTTGTGGCCCAGGGAATCTGCTTCTGGACTAGGCTCGTGGGGTAATTATGTACTTTGAAGGCTGAGGTGAGAATGGTGGTGATGAGTCTGCATCTGAACAAATATGTTTGCCTTAAATGCCAAGGCTGTATTGTAGGGAACTTACATGTGGAATGGACGACAACCATCAAAATGTAAGAACTATTGTTTTTAGTGGGTTTAATGTGAACAAAAGTGTGTAGCTGACCTTTGATGAGGATGAAATCAATGTTAAGGAAAGTGGCGTGGGATCTGTAAAGGACCTTGTGAAATTTAATTGGGAGGAGGAGGAGGATATTAGTGTTTAACGTCCCATCGACAACGAGGTCATTAGAGAGGGAGCGCAAGCTCGGGTGAGGGAAGGATGGGGAAGGAAATCGGCTGTGCCCTTTCAAAGGAACCATCCCGGCATTTGCCTGAAGCGATTTGGGGAAATCACGGAAAACCTAAATCAGGATGGCCGGAGACGGGATTGAACCGTCGTCCTCCCGAATGCGAGTCCAGTGTGCTAACCACTGCGCCACCTCGCTCGGTTTTAATTGGGAGAATGTATTTAGAGTGTCCAATAATTTTAACAGCTTAGCCTCACCATGAGTCCAAATGGTAAAGATGTCATCAATGTACTTAAACCAAACCAGGGACTCAAGGTTTATGGATCCCACGAAAATCCCCTCCAAGTGACCCATGATAAGGTTGGCATAGGAAGGAGTCATCCTGGTTCCCACAGTTGTTCCCCTGATCTGTTTCTGTGTCCGCTCCTCAGAGGTGAAGTAGTTGTTGGTAAGTATAAAGGTGATTTAAGTTCAGCAGGAACAATGTCATAGGTTTGGATCAGGTAGCCAATGACTGAGGAAATGTTCAGCAGCAGACAGACCATGTGCATGGGGGATGTTGGTATTGAGGGATGTGACATCAATGGTGACAAGTGAGGTGTGTGGTGGGAGTGGGGCAGGCACAGGTTTCTTGAATATAGGAGGGAAGTCTAGGTACTGTTGGTTGCAGGTGTTGGTCAACGAAGGCAGACATAAGTTTGGTGGGTGCTTTGAAGCCAGCAACTATGGCATGACCATTGTGATGGGGTTTGTGGATCTTAGGAAGAAGATGGTACTGCATAGTTTGAGTGGGGTAAGAAGTGTAGTGATTGGGGTGTTAGTGCTTGTGACAGGTCTGAGGTTTTAAGGAGGGACAGTAGGTCAGTTTGAATCACAGGGACAGGGCCACCAAGTTATCAGTTTGGGTGAGTGGGCATAGGCAGAGGGTGTATGCTGGCAACACACAATATGCTGTTGCAAAGTAACTGTGGCAAGTGATGGGAAGGAGAAAATGTGCACTCAGTGTGTATGCTCAGAGACTTTTGCAACAGGCTGAAGAGGGGTTCCCAGAAACAACTGAAAGCACAGGATACAACCAATTGCAATTGTTTCTCACATCAGAACAAACAACGCCTCCTGTGCCTCAGTTCTAAAGTCACACTCGATTCCCTCCAATGACTGTTGGAAGTGGTGGAAAAAACAAACTTTGATTTTGATGCTACAACAAAGCTCTCGACTTGCAGCATAGTCCCTGAAATGACCATGGACCTCTTATTTTGAACTGAGTGGAAGGCCTGAACCACACTCTTCAGTGATCCTATAACATCCTACACTGTAACTATATGGACTTGTGCTGTCAGCTTAGGAGCTGCAGAGTTGTCCTAAATGGATCAGGATGCATTATACACCACAGCTGGTATGGCTGACTTTGTATGAAATGCATATAAGTTTCAAAGAATATACATGAATATTAGGGGTGAAAGGAATCAAAATAAAACAGTATGGGAAAGGGATATGAAGCAAATAATGACTTCCAGTCGCACAGGGCACTGTAGCAATGCAATGTCTAGAGTTGAAAATTTGTGGTGGATCTGGAATCGAACAGAGATGCTCCACTTACCTAGAATGGCTGTCACAACCACCTCAGCCATCTGGACAAACTTTCCATCAGACTCAAATTCCCAACTTCCCACTTGCCACACCACAACGAGCTCCACGCATTAGCCCCCTACTCACAGATTTCTGATCCCTGTATGAGTTCAGATATTGATTGTGCATCCGTACTGAAACTACTTCATCAAACAGCTGTTGTGGTCATAGAATTATAGATATGAGCAGTGTCTCTTCTGTCAGGATGTCCGACATAATAGGCAACACATGGATATATATATAAACGTTTCTGTAAGAGCATGATGGCTCCTTGATGATTGTTACTGTGTAGGTGCACTAATATCATCCGAACTCCTATGGAAATCAATAATTTGTGAATAGGGTTTTACTGCACTGCTGCATGTAGGAAGCTGAGAATTTGGGTCTAATAGAAAGCATGTCTGGATGGCCGAGGTGGTTATAGGCAATCGTTCTAGAGAAGAGGAGAGGAGAGGAGTGATGGTGGCAGTCATGTGGTTAGAATCCAAGTTCCATAATCACTGGATTCCTAGACTGAGTCACACTCACGTTGTTTTTCTTTAATTTAGATTTTTTCAGCACTAGTCATATTATTTCATACATATTGCATCTGAAAGGTAATTTGACAAAAAGACACGAGTATTTTCATGAACGTTTATTGAATTTTTAATATTATTTGGTAGTTTGTTAATTTTTATTGCCACAACAAATATGATATTTATAATTACTGGCAAGTAAATGACCAACTGCATAAAGTTTTCCTGAAAATGTATGTCTGTCATGACTTCTGAAAGCCGTTATACCTGCAATCAGGTCAGGTACTGAGAACTGTTTTGCACCTGTATGCTTCAATCTGCAGAGATTGGTTGCAAGAACAGGCTTGGAAAGCCCAAGTCAAACATCGATAAATAAAGGTGCAAATAATTTTATTGAACAATACAAAGAGTTACAATAAACCAGAATATGAAGGTAACATATGATTTATTATCGTACGTGCTTTTGACGTTACAAGTTGCAGGACGACATTTTTCATACAGACATGGAAGACATAAATTAAAGTGGCATCTACCATACCGAAAAAATGTAATATTTCTGCATACACAAGGGATGTTCAGAGTTTCTCAGGAAAAACAAAGCCCACTGACATTTTGAAAAATTTCTCTTTCTTCTGACAATTTGGATGTACACCATGCGTAGCATGACATTTTCGTAAATACTGGCGCTTATAATTGGCGACATATGACTGAATATATTTTAAAAGCATCTTCTTGAGAAGGAAGTCTGAAGGTGTTTGATAAAGCTTTTAAATTGCTTATAGAAGTAAAAGTCACATATTATTTGTTGTAAAAATTAAAATTAGTAAATAGCCATTTAACACTGGAAATTCAGTTCAACCAAATACAAGTCTCATCATCGATCACTGCCATCTCATGCTCAGGGTTGCAACACATCAGTTCATCACTAAAGCACAAAATTTCTCTTGAAATTTTCTCAAAGTTGTCAAGGTAGCATACCTTTCTACTTGCACGTTATGTTGTCCCAATGGACTACTGAAAGTGTACGAAGTTTGAAGTAAGTCCATGATCTGAATGTCACGGCCTCGCCTTTTCAGTGACTTTAATGCAGTTTCCCTTAATGAACAGATGTTGAAGATACAAAGTTGCTTACCGTATATACTCGAATCTAAGCCGCACTTTTTTTCCAGTTTTTGTAATCCAAAAAACCGCCTGCGGCTTAGAATCGAGTGCAAAGCAAGCGGAAGTTCTGAAAAATGTTGGTAGGTGCCGCCACAAATAACTTCCGCCGTCGAATATATGTAGCGCTACACAGGCATGCTTTGTAGGCACAGAGAGAAATACTGGCGCCAAAACCTATGCGTCAGTAAATAAATTTAAAAAAAAAAAAAGGTGGAAGACGAGCTTTTTTTTCTCTGCCCCGAGTTTCGACCACTGCATTTTCATACATTATCCAACGAAGTAAATACAAATTCCGTACTGTTCATCTTCGAAAGTAGCAGAATTTCAATGTACTACGAAAATTCGACTGGCAAGACTGTTGCTAATAGGAACCTGATGAAATGTGAATCACATGCAGTATTCTCTTCACCATAAGAATAATACGAATATAAACATTTTGCCATGTATTCTTTCGCGTTTGTTGCTATCTCATTTAAATCCTGTCTGCCTAATAAACTACGAAACTAGAGTGAGACAACAGCAAACGCGGAAGAAAACACGTATCGTGTCCTGTTTATATTCGTATTATTTTTATGCCTAATAGTGATACAGTCAGAAATGAAGCACAGCAACTGACTAGATTTTTAAATCTAAAATGACTAATTTCTGTGCAGATTTGGTTCTTGTTGATCATTATCAAAGAAAAGCCATGCCGCGAGCGGCGACAGGCCGTAAACACGCACAATCAGAATGCGACAAACAATGCATGACGCAGTACAGTAATGCATTTTCAGCTTAGAGTGACGTAAACACCTATAACAAAGAAAACGGTACTTATCAGTTCAAAGCAAAATAAGCAGTCGATTCAAACCAGACGAAGCACGCGAAAAAGGAAGGGTACCCGTATAAATACGGACGGAGCGCCTGACGCATAACAATGGCTACCTGATGACGCTTAACTGCTAAGCTTACGACTCGAACTAAACCACTATAGCTGTATCGTCTTTCATTCGAACTAAATTGTGTCTCATATTACAATGGGCCAACTTTGTTTCCATTTGGAGGTGCGGCCTAAAACTTTTCTCTGCCCTTGAATATCGAGTCTCAAATTTCAGGTGCGGCTTAGATTCGGGGAATTTTTTTTTTCCTTTATTTCGAGTCTCATTTTCCAGGTGCGGCTTAGATTCGAGCGCGGCTTAGATTCGAGTAAATACGGTACACATCACTTATCCTATTTCAGACCACTCTCCTTTCTTTATAAGTGAACAAATTGTACACTGATTATGATTGCTTGTTAGTTAAATGGCTGGTACGTTATTAGCTCGCCAAGTTTTAAATGTCATTTAAAACTACACGGAGTATGAGTTTTACCAATACCTCTTTTTAATGCACTATTCTCTATCCCCTTGCATGTAATAGCACCAAAAGAGCCTTTTCTATTTCATGACACAAAGCACAACCATGATTATTTCCAGTTAAAATGAGGATGTTTGATGACATCATTAGTCACTATATGTCAAAGGTATGTGTGGATGTTGCAATATGTCTGAAGAATAAAATAATTTCTCCTAGTTCCATAGAGATTTCTAACACCATACAGATAGACCTGAAAATTTGTGCTTGTGAATTTTTAATAGCTACGACAAGGTCTATATAGTTTGAAGTGAAAAACATAGGGTGCATGCATTAGATAGTAGCAAGGAGTGTAGAGAGTAGCTATTGTTGGAAAAATCACATAACAGTTCATATAATTTGCTGTGCAATAAAATTGTTATTAACACATGTGAACTATTCAAGCATCAGATATCTGCTGCATGCGAGCCACACGTTCATCACTTTAAATTTTACAAGTACTGTCATAGCTATTAAAAATTTACAAGCAAAATTTTCAAGACTATCTGTGCGGAGTTAGGAATTTCCATGGGACTATGAGAAATTATTTTATACTTTTTAGTCCATTTTAAAAATGTGTAATAGTAAAAGTTATTTATTTCAATTATTTATCTACATGGTTGCTCCAATTGTTAGGAAGAATTCAGTAAATTTATTAGCCAATGTTTTGAGTCTAGCACCACCTGTCTTGGAGCTATAGTCATCATGGACTTTAACACCATTTACCTTACCAAGTTCACTTATTTCATGCCTTGTAATAGCACAAATTTTTGACTTTGTTCTGAAATTCTGAATTTTTGCACACAGTACATGAGTCTTGAGAAAACGGTGAGAACTTTACAACAGTGATTGTAGTGCCACTTTAGTCCTTAATTAGAGCTAACAATCTACATTAAAAAGGCTCTCTCTTCTTGGCAAAAGATATTTTGATCCAAGACATAGTCAGCCTCTATCTTGGCTTTGACTGCAATTGTCACAGGCCTGTTTCAAGGGACAGGTTCTTCACATTTTAAGAATACTTTTAAGGCACAATTACTGTATTTACTCGAATCTAAGCGGCACTCGAATCTAAGCCGCACCTGAAAAATGAGACTCGAAATCAAGGAAAAAAAATTTTCCCGAATCTAAGCCGAACCTAAATTTGAGACTCGAAATTCGAGGGGAGAGAAAAGTTTTAGGCCGCACCTCCAAATCGAAACAAAGTTGGTCCATTGTAATATGAGACACAATTTAGGTCGAATGAATGACGATACAGCTACAGTAGTTTGGTTCGAGTCATAAGCACAGCAGTTAAGCTTTACCAGGTAGCCATTGCTATGCGTCAGGCTCTCCGTCCGCATTTATACGGGTACCCTTCCTTTTTCACGTGCTTCGTCTGGTTTGAATTGTTTGCTTATTTTCCTTTGATCTGATAAGTATCGTTCTCTTTGTTATAGTTGTTTACATCACACTAAGCTGAAAACGCATTACTGTACTGTGTCATGCATTGTTTGTCGCATGACGATAATGAGTGTTTACGGCCTGCCGCTGCTCGCGGCACGGCTTGCTTTTGTACGCACTACCGCTACTTACAATTTAAAAAAAATAAGAGAGGAATCGTCTCATTAGCGAAATGATGGCAAGAGACTGCCATTTGTTGTTACTTACACTGCTGCTTTCTTTGATAATGATCAACAAGATCCAAATAATAGATAGCGTATGATAGAAGATGTTCTGAACCAGAGTTTAGCGAAAATTTTTCTCCATTTGAAAATCTTTGCAGGCGCCTGTTTAGTACATTACATTCTGCACAGAAATTAGAGTCAGCTTAGATTTAAAAATCTAGTCAATTGCCGTGCTTCATTTCTGACTGTTTCACTATTAGGCATAAGAATAATATGAATATAAACATGACATGATATGTATATTCTTCCGCGTTTGCTGTTGTCTCACTCTAGTTTCGTAGTTTATTAGGCAGACAGCAATTAAATGAGATAGCAGCAAACACGAAACAATACATGGCAAAATGTTTATATTCGTATTATTCTTATGGTGAAGAGAATACTGCATATGATTCACAATTCATAAAAGTTCCTATTAGCAACCATCTCTTCTCACAGGTAGGAAAAAATTCAGAACGTAGAGTTGGCCATATTGACAAACATCCCAAACAGTCTTGCCAGTCGGATTTTCGTAGTACATTGAAATGCTGCTACATTCGAAGGTGAACAAAACGGAATTTGTATTTACTTCGTTGGATAATGTATGAAAATGCAGTGGTCAAAACTCAGGGCGGAGAAAAAAGCTCGTCTTCCACCTTTTTTTTAAATTTATTTACTGACGCAGAGGTTTTGGCGCCAGTATTTACCTTTGTGCCTACAAAGCATGCCTGTGTAGCGCTACATGTATTCGACGGCAGAAGTTGGTTGTGGAAGCACCTAACAACATTTTGCAGAACTTCCGCTTGCTTTGCACTCGATTCTAAGCCGCAGGCGGTTTTTCGGATTACAAAAACCGGAAAAAAAGTGCGGCTTAGATTCGAGTAAATACGGTAAACTTCACAATCACTGTTTCTTCTTGGTAAACATCTTCTCATTGTTTGTCCCTTAAATTCGCACAAAATAGTGAAACTGAGTCAGAATCTATGATTCTGTGGAACTATACTTCTCCCTTTTTAGCTAAACCTGATTTATGAAGCTTTTCTATTGCTGACACTACTGTGGTCAGGCAAATCATTAAGCATAGGGTTCATGTCTATTTCATGTAAGACAGTTGGATAATTGTTACATAATATAATTATATTTTTGTCGGTAATTTACCATGGGGAACAAACCAAAGCTGAACATCAGTAATTGTACGTTATCTAAATCTTGTAGTCAGAGAGGCAATCAATATCAAAAAAATCTTCATATACAATCACTTCCCAGTTATTTCCTTCCATTCTATGGTTCTGTTTTGTTCAACAAAGTTCTACTACTGCTTTATTGTTGTCATTTCTTTAGATAGCCTGACTTCTGTAAAGTATTAAATTGAGATTCAAATACAAAAATCTTCATTAGAAGATGAAAATAACAAAAACAAATGTTTGAGAAAACACAAGAAAACAACAAAAAATGTAGCTTTAACTTACCAACAATTTTCCCTGCTTCTGTTTTTAATTTTAGCAGTGCCTGCCCAAATGGACTATGTAATCGTTGACAATTTTTTGGATTATCAAATTCGTGGTAAAAAGGTAACACCAAATACAGTCTTAAGGTTTCAACATCAGGTGGAGAGCTTGACAAGGATGGAAGTAAATGTTCACTAATGGAGCTGAGTATCTGTAACACATGAACAAGAAGAAACAATTAACACTCACTGTTGAATCACTAGAGACTAAGTTGACAGCATGATGAGGTAAAAAATTGGGCAACAAACCATACTGAATCAAGAAAAAGAAGCTAGGAAAGAGAAAGGATTCAAGAAAAAAACTTTTATGGTTATAAATGAAATTCCAGGTAGTGTGGAAGCGTGTAGTAGAGAGAAGAAATAACTGAGCTGTATGAAAGAAATAGAAAAAGAATCATCATGTTAATGTGACCAGATAGTAAGCAGTGGGTTCATTTTAGCAGCTGCTACATTTTCAGTTTAAATATTTCCTCCCAGTTAACTTATGTCATTTTAACAGAAGGAATATTCTGTAAATACAAATCTTTGCTAGTTCATAATCTCAAATAACAAAGTAATGTTAACAAAACAATACTTGGGCAACGCAAGACTGTTGAGCACAGAGGAAGTTATGGATTCAAACTATGCTGCTTGTATCACATAAATCCAGAAAACAACCACATGAGAAATTGAAAATTTATCTTTGTAAAAATTGCTAAGGCTTTTGTGACAACTTGACAAATCGACAAATTTCTATTGGATTCAGTCTTAGGTTCTTCCGTCAATGTTTGATGATTTTTCTGACGTTTTACCAGCACAAATGACTGACGTTCAAGCTATGCCCTCTATCCCAATGTCTTGTTATTGCCGCTATGGTTCTCCCCTTGCTATCTGCAATGGTTGTTTGCTGCGGCACGGAAATGCAGGACTGTGCTTAAGGCTTTCCTCTTTCTTGTTGGAGACATTGTCATCTTTGTGTATTTCAGTGGCTTCTCTGAATGAGCAAGCATGGTAGCTCTTCTCCACAGTGAGAACTTCCATGTTGACGAATTTTATTATGTGGTCAATCCCACAATGTTTGAGCACCATCACAGCTGACTTCTCATATGTCCCAATGTACAACACTGTTCATTATCCATAAACCAGGTGTTGTTGCAGAGTCCAGTAATTCCCACACAGACTTTTACTCTGGTACAGGATATGGAGCATATTCTCAGCATTGCAAGTGAGTCCCTTTTGTCATTTTTCTAATCCAATATTCCCTTTACTCTTCTTGGTTGGTTTGCAAATAGTCATTCTACATCTACATCTACATTTATACTCTGCAAGCCACCCAACGGTGTGTGGCAGAGGGCACTTTATGTGCCACTGCCATTACCTCCCTTTCCTGTTCCAGTCGTGTATGGTTTGCGGGAAGAACGACTGCTGGAAAGCCTCCGTGTGCGCTCGAATCTCTCTAATTTTACATTCATGATCTCCTTGGGAGGTATAAGCAGGTGGAAACAATATATTCAATACCTCATCCAGAAATGCACCCTCTCGAAACCTGGACAGGAAGCTACATTGCGATGCACAGCACCTCTCTTGCAGAGTCTGCCACTTGAGTTTGCTAAACATCTCCGTAACGCTATCAAGCTTACCAAATAACCCTGTGACGAAACGCATCGCTCCTCTTTGGATCTTCTCTATCTCCTCTGTCAACTCAACCTGGTACGGATCCCACACTGATAAGCAATACTCAAGTGTAGGTCAAATGAGTGTTTTGTAAGCCACCTCCTTTGTTGATGGTCTACATTTTCTAAGGACACTCTGAATCTCAACCCGGCACCCGCCTTACCAACAATTAATTTTATATGATCATTACACTTCAAATCGTTCCACACGCATACTCCCAGATATTTTACAGACATAACTGCTACCAGCGTTTGTTCCACTATCATATCATCATATAGTAAAGGATCTTTCTTTCTATGTATTCGCAATACATTACATTTGTCTATGTTCAGGGTCAGTTGCCACTCCCTGCACCAAGAACCTATCCGCTGCAGATCTTCCTGCATTTCGCTGAATTTTCTAATGCTGCAACTTCTCTGTATACTACAGCATCATCCACAAAAAGCCGCATGGACCTTCCGACACTATCTACTAGGTCATTTACATATATTTTGAAAAGCAATGGTCCCACAACACTCCCCTGTGGCACGCCAGAGGTTAATTTAATGTATGAAGACGTCTCTCAATTGATAACAACATGCTGTGTTCTGTTTGCTAAAAACTCTTCAATCCAGACACACAGCTGGTCTGATATTCCGTAGGCTATTACTTTGTTGATCAGGCGACAGTGCGGAACTGTATCGAACGCCTTCCGGAAGTCAAGGAAAATGGCATCTACCTGGGAGCCTGTATCTAATATTTTCTGGGTCTCATGAACAAATAAAGCGAGTTGGGTCTCACATGATCGCTGTTTCCGGAATCCATGTTGATTCCTACAGAGTAGATTCTGGGTTTCCAGAAATGACATGATAAGCGATCAAAAAACATGTTCTACAATTCTCCAACAGATCAATGTCAGAGATATAGACCTATAGTTTTGCGCATCTGCTCGATGACCCTTCTTGAAAACTGGAACTACCTGTGCTCTTTTCCAATCATTTGGAACCTTCCGTTCCTCTGGAGACTTGCGGTACACGGCTATTATAAGCGGGGCAAGTTCTTTCGCGTACTCTGTGTAGAATCGAATTGGTATCCCATCAGGTCCAGTGGACTTTCCTCTGTTGAGTGATTTCAGCTGCTTTTCTATTCCTTGGACACTTATTTCGATGTCAGCCATTTTTTCGTTTGTGCGTGGATTTAGAGAAGGAACTACAGTGCGGTCTTCCTCTGTGAAACAGATTTGGAAAAAGTTGTTTAGTATTTCAGCTTTATGCATGTCATCCTCTGTTTCAATGCCATTATCATCCGAGAGTGTCTGGATATGCTGTTTCAATCCACTTACTGATTTAACGTAAGACCAGAACTTCCTAGGATATTCTGTCAAGTCGGTACATAAAATTTTACTTTCAAATTCACTGAACACTTCACACATAGCCCTCCTTACGCTAACTTTGACATTGTTTAGCTTCTGTTTGTCTGAGAGGTTTTGGCTGCGTTTAAATTTGCAGTGAAGCTCTCTTTGCTTTCGCAGTAGTTTCCTAACTTTGTTGTTGAACCACGGTGGGTTTTTTCTCATCCCTTACAGTTTTACTCAGCTCGTACCTGTCTAAAACGCATTTTACGATTGCCTTGAACTTTTTACATAATCACTCAACATTGTCAGTGTCGGAACAGAAATTTTCGTTTTGATCTGTTAGGTAGTCTGAAATCTGCCTCCTATTACTCTTGCTAAACAGATAAACCTTCCTCGCTTTTTTTATATTCCTATTTACTTCCATATTCAGGGATGCTGCAATGGCCTTATGATCACTGATCCCCTGTTCTGTGCTTACAGAGTCGAAAAGTTCGGGTCTGTTTGTATCAGTAGGTCCAAGATGTTATCTCCACGAGTCGGTTCTCTATTTAATTGCTCGAGGTAATTTTCGGATAGTGTACTCAGTACGATGTCACTCGACACTCTGTCCCTACCACCCATCCTAAACATCTGAGTGTCCCAGTCTATATCTGGTAAATTGAAATCTCCACCTAAAACTGTAACATGTTGAGGAAATTTATGTGAAATGTATTCCAGATTTCCTCTCAGTTGTTCTGCCACTAATGCTGCTGAGTCGGGAGGTCGGTAAAAGGAGCCAATCATTAACCTAGCTCGGTTGTTGAGTGTAGCCTCCACCCATAATAATTCACAAGAAGTATCCACTTCTATTTCACTACAGGGTAAACTACTACTAACAGCGACAAACACGCCACCACCAGTTGCATGCAATCTATCCTTTCTAAACACCGTCTGTGCCTTTGTAAAAATTTCGGCAAAATTTATCTACGGCTCTAGCCAGCTTTCAGTACCTATAACGATTTCAGCTTCAGTGCTTTCTAGCAGCGCTTGAAGTTCCGGTACTTTACCAATGCAGCTTCGTCAGTTTACAATTACAATATCGATTGCTGCTTGGTCCCCGCATGTCCTGACTTTGCCCCGCACCCTTTGAGCCTGTTGCCCTTTCTGTACTTGCCCAAGGTCAGATAACCTACAAAACCGCCCAGTACACGCCACACAACCCCTGCTACCCGTGTAGCCGCCTGCTGTGTGTAGTGGACTCCTGACCTATCCAGCGGAACCCGAAACCTCACTACCGTATGGCGCAAGTCGAGGAATCTGCAGCCCACACGGTCAAAGAACTGTCTCAGCCTCTGATTCAGTCCCTCCACTCGGCTCTGTACCAGAAGTCCGCAGTCAGTCCTGTCAACGATGCTGTAGATGGTGAGCTCTGCTTTCATCCCACTAGCGAGACTAGTAGTCTTCACCAAATCAGATAGCCGCCAGAAGCCAGAGAGGATTTCCTCTGGATCCATAGTGACACACATCATTGGCGCCGACATGACCGACCACCTGCAGATGGGTGCACCCTGTACCCTTCATGGCATCCGGAAGGACCTTTTCCACATCTGGAATGACTCCCCCCGGTATGCACATGAAGTGCACATTGGTTTTCTTCCCCTCCCTTGCAGCAATATCCCTAAGGGACCCCATTACGCACCCGACGTTGGAGCTCCCAACTACCAGTAAGCCCACCCTCTGCGACCACCCGGATCTTGCAGACTGAGGGGCAACCTCTAGAACAGGACAAGCAGCCATGTCCAGCCGAAGATCAGTATCAGCCGGAGACAGAGCCTGAAACCAGTTAGACAAACTGGAGAGGCCTTCCGTTCAGCCCTCCGGAATGTGTTTCGCCCCCTGCCACACCTCAAGACGACCTCAGCCGAAGATCAGTATCAGCCGGAGACAGAGCCTGAAACCAGTTAGACAAACTG
This sequence comes from Schistocerca americana, assembly GCF_021461395.2. Taxonomy (NCBI): domain Eukaryota; kingdom Metazoa; phylum Arthropoda; class Insecta; order Orthoptera; family Acrididae; genus Schistocerca; species Schistocerca americana. The sequence continues at coordinate 1,046,697,247 of NC_060119.1, forward strand.
GAGAGGCCTTCCGTTCAGCCCTCCGGAATGTGTTTCGCCCCCTGCCACACCTCAAGACGACCTCCCACTCTACCACGGGTGAGGGGTCAGCCTCAATGTGGGCAGTATCCCGGGCAGCCACAGCCACAGTCCGATCAGGGGATGCGTCCCCGACAAACCCCCATCCAGACCCCCACAGTGATGCCCATTGGCAACAGTCTCAAGCTGTGTGACCAAAGCCAACACTGCCTGAAGCTGGGAGCGAAGGGATGCCAACTCAGCCCGCATCCGAACACAGCAGTCGCTGTCCCTATCCGTGCTAAATACTGTTGTGCAAAGAACGTCTGAACTAATCTACGGAGAGCACAAACAATTTGACACAAAATTTAAATGGTTATTAAAATACAAAACTGCCTAGTAAATGCAGTAATGCTGCTACTTGCGCACTGCTGACACACTGCTCGGTGGCAGAAGGCCATATCTGCACAATATATGACTGATTCTATCCATCACCTTGGGATATATGGCAGAAAGGCATATCTGCCATTTCTTCTTCTGACGTGTCACTTCGCCAAGTGTTATATTTCTTGACACTTTGTTTGTAACTGGTTGAGTAAACACTGCTCATCAGAATGCTTATCACACATTGCCTCTTGTGTCCGAGGTGCTGTGGCTTACATATTTGTCTTGTCAGTGACACAAATGTACTAATAATTCCTCTTTTCTGGATCTGGTGAGGATTCAGCAGTTTGTGCGGGTATCAGTCCATGTGTGTCTACTTTACACACTGTGTCCCAGGTCCTGACAATTCCTCATAACCAGCACTTCTAAAATGAGTAACTGTTGGTCCTCTTCTACCTCCACAGTCAATTTTATGATGGCGTAGAGACTGTTCAGGCATCTTGAAAAGTCACCAATCTGTTTCTCACCATGACTCCACAACACAAAACTCTGTCAACATATCAGTGCCCCATCTTAGATTTACAATATGTCAAGTATGATGCCAGTCTTTCGAAATGCTCCGTGAGGAAATTTGTCACCAATGGACCAAGCAGACTAGCCATGGCAGTGCTGTCCAGCTGTTCGTAAAAATCACCTTTCCACATGATGTGGCTTGTGGTACGATGGGCATAAAAGAGCTTGCAGATATCACGTGGGAAAATGAAACTGATATGCTCCAGAGCATCTCTATGCGGGCAAGATGAATTTCCCTTCTTCTTAAAGACAGGATTGTCACATATCCTGTCACCAAGCATTTTAGAGCTACTACATGTCACCGATGATGGGCTGTACAATTGCCTTCTTCGCTTAATGATACTTGGCAGGTGTGTAGAGGGAGCAACAAAAGTGCAAGTAGTATTTTTTTTTTTTTTTTTTTCTCTCTTCTTCTTTTCTTTGCTTGTGCGCAAGTCTACTTTTACGGAGAAAAACGCACCCCGAAAGGTAATTTGACATACTACATTTAGAGGGAACATGTTCATAATGATCATACATAAAACATACTAACATTTATTTTTCCCCCACTCTTGGGTACAGCTTCACAAAGGCATTCACTGCTTTTCCCTTTCTTGCAAGTATTTTGTCATCTAGAGAGATGATCTGACACTAGCAAGCCAAGTTAGCAGAATTTGTTGACTACATTCAACAAGAAGCCATCCAATCTTATGGCAGACATACCTGTGTACCATTGAGCCATAATAACAGTCTTCTTCACATTCACAGACATAGGGAAGGGCTTAGACACAGAAGGAAATTTATCCACAAGCCTTTGAAGGTAGCTTTGAGTAAGAGCTACGAAGGCTGCATCAACAATGAATACAAGGCTGCTTACAAATAATTCCTTACTATAGTGCCTATCTCTGAGTAGTAAGAAAGTTGTTTGCGATCAGCTGTGATTGTAGCTGGATGCCTAGTTCTGTTTCACAGAAAGCAACATTGAGAAGTAATGAGAAGGCTGTACCATGGAGGGGGGAGGGGGCAGTACACAACCTTGACAAAATCCTCTTTGCATAACAAAAGAATCTAATGTGGCTCCTCCAAATATCACAGCACCCTCCATATCACTGTGAAAAATTTGTATCGTCAGAAGTTTTGGAGGGCACCCTATCATTACTAGTAAAGTCTCGTATACAGCTCCTACCTGCTGACTGTGCCAAATGCCTTATTTTAGTAGATGAAAGCAATGAATAATGGGGTCGGTTTTCTGCTTGTAGCATTTTCCTTAATTGAAACCCACACTGAGACTCAGGGTACAAACACTTGGCAAGCTTTTCCTGACTGTCTAACACCACATGGATACACTCTTTTCCAGTGATATTCAGCCTTGAAATTCTGAAGCAGCAATTGCGATCACTGCAGTCATCTGTACCTTTGTACAGAGTGTATGTTGGGACAGTACCCTCAGTCCAACATTTCAATAAAAGGTTGTGGAGCACTGGGAGCAGCAGTGTCAATTTGACAAATTTTGTGTGAATGTTGTCTTACAGGACATTTCCTGCATTTAAACAGTTCTCTGAAGCTGCTGCTTAGTAGGAATGGCCTCCAGTTCATGGTAAGTTGTCAATCGAGTAATTTCACCTATTGCTTTTGGGCTGACGTGGGCCAGATGTTAGCACGGGCTGGAGTATGTTCCACCCATTTTTATAGATATCGGTTACAATTCTGATGACTATTCCAGCCACCTCTTTAAGTGGTGGCTGTCTTCGTAGGGGTGTGTTCAGGGCCCTTTTGATGCCTGAAAACACTCCATCAATGTTCCCAACACTAACACACTACTGTATACTTGCACAAAGTTTCTGCCAGTATGTGTTAATGCAGTCATGGATGATGCGCTGAACAATTGCCTTCTTCACTTACAAGGGAACATTCCCAAGCGTAAATAACCAATCTTAGTGATACTTGGCAGGTGTGAAGAGGGAGCAAAAAAATGCAATAAGTACTTCTTTGGGTTCGTATGCAAGTCTACTTTTAAGGAGAAAAACACACCCCAAAAGGTAATTTGGCATATTACATTTAGAGGGAATATCTCCATAATGATCATACATAAAAAATGTTTTTCACTTCACACTTGATGTGTAATTAACATTCTTGAAAACTGTATAGTCAACTTTTGTATTAATCTGAAAATTTTCAGAACACACACCATCATTAATGAATTCTGAAAAATGAAAACCTTTGTTATAAGATTAATTAAAGAAGCTTTCAAGCCCCATACATCCATGTGCAATATATCTGATTTCTGAAGTAACATTTTTGGAAACTAAGCTGTATGCAAAGTGCTATTGGAGTAGTTTCAAATAACTAATTAAAATATCTAACAATTCATTATTAATCTAATTATTCATTTTACTTATGATTGGTTTTATGTTTTAAATTGTAATTACAGTTTACAATTTTATTGTTTTTTAGTTTACCATATCATATACGTGTATTTTGTTAGATTAAAATAAAAGGTAACACATTATTATGATACAAAAACATTACAATAATGACATTCTGTAATAAAAAGCTTAAAACATAACTTTTTTACAACATGCACGTAAAATAAATAAAATTTCTTCATATGCACTACTGGACATTAAAATTGCTACACCAAGAAGAAATGCAGATGATAAACAGGTATTCATTGGACAAATATATTATACTAGAACTGACATGTGATTACATTTTCACGCAACTTGGGTGCATAGATCCTGAGAAATCAGTACCCAGAACAACCACCTCTGGCCGTAATAATGGCCCTGATACGCCTGGGCATTGAGTCAAACAGAGCTTTGACAGCATGTACAGGTACAGCTGCCCATGCAGCTTCAACATGATACCACAGTTCATCAAGAGTAATGACTGGCGTATTGTGACAAGCCAGTTGCTCGGCCACCATTGACCAGACATTTTCATTTGGTGCGAGATCTGGAGAATGTGCTGGCCAGGGCAGCAGTCGAACATTTTCTGTATCCAGAAAGGCCCGTACACGACCTGCAACATGCGGTCGAACATTATCCTGCTGAAATGTAGGGTTTCGCAGGTATCAAATGGAGGGTAGAGCCACGGGTCGTAACACATCTGAAATGCAACGTCCTCTGTTCAAAGTGCCGTCAATGCGAACGAGAGGTGACCGAGACGTGTAACCAACGGCACCCCATACCATCACGCCGGGTGATACACCAGTATGGCGCTGACAAATCCATGCTTCCAATTTGCATTCAACGCAATGTCACCGAACACGGCTGTGACCGTCATGATGCTGTAAACAGAACCTGGATTCATCCGAAAAAATGACATTTTGCCATTCGTGCACCCACGTTCATCGTTGAGTACACCATCGCAGGCGCTCCTGTCTGTGATGCAGTGTCAAGGGTAATCGCAGCCATGGTCTCCAAGCTGATAGTCCATGCTACTGCAAACATCGTCGAACTGTTCGTGCAGATGGTTGTTGTCTTGCAAACGTCCCTATCTGTTGACTCAGGGATCGAGACGTGGCTGCATGATCCATTACAGCTGTGCTGATAAGATGCCTGTCATCTCGACTACTAGTGATATGAGGCCGTTGGGATCCAGCACGGCATTCCGTATTACCCTCCTGAACCCACCGATTCCATATTCTGCTAACTGTCATTGGATCTTGACCAACGTGAGCAGCAATGTCCCAATACGATAAACCGCAATCGCGATAGGCTACAATCCGACCTTTATCAAAGTCGTAAATGTGATGGTACTCATTTCTCCTCCTTAAAAGAGGCATCACAACAACGTTTCACCAGGCAACGCCGGTCAACTGCCGTTTGTGTATGAGAAATCGGTTGGAAACTTTCCTCATGTCAGCACGTTTTAGGTGTCGCCACCGACGCCAACCTTGTGTGAATGCTCTGAAAAGCTAATCATTTGCGTATCACAGCATCTTCTTCCTGTCAATTAAATTTCGCATCTGTAGCACGTCATCTTCATGGTGTAGCAATTTTAAAGGCCAGTAGTGTAATATATACAATGTACAACCCAAATTCAGCACAATTTCAAATTGGGTGATCCTCTAAATACCCTGATACGCATTAGGCATATTTCAGTACATTGGTAAGTGTTGGTGAAGAGAATTGATTTTGGTCTAGTGACAGCAGTTTGAGTATATTGTTTCTCAAGTGGAGATTGACATAATAATTACTTAGAACAACTAGATCTGGAAATAAGGTGACGAAGCTCTTCAAACTTCAAAAGCCGTATATGTCCCATGGCTCTAGCTGAGCCATTGAGCTCTTTGAGATTACCAGGTGACAAAGTTCCTAGTCTACAGGTATGATACTCTAAACCAGGACTGGTAAAGTGTGGCCTGCATGCCATTCCCCTCCAGCAACCACTTCCCCCTCCAAGTTTACTCACACCATGTCATCACGGCCACTCTGCAGCACATGGCGCACTTGCACATCAGCAGCCAGGAGGGCTGCCAGTGTACAGCAATGATTGCACTTACATCACAGGTGTCAATTCTTTCCGGACTCTATCACCAAATATTTCTACTGTTGAAGGCTCCTTAGTTTTACAAAGACTGATTTGTTTCTGCTTGGTGTTTTATCAGAATGAATCATTCTGGGCGCAAGCCCCACTTTTGTCACTACTAGTATATAATCAGTGTCGCAGACAGGACTGTGGAAGGAGCGCATGAGGATAAAATGACTGAGAACCTTCCTCTTCCTAAAATAAGACCTCATTGATGCCAGTGTCTGAAGTAAAGATGGATCCAGAAAACCTTGTGCCTAACCTTACCTTTAAAGTATGTGTTGGTGACACGCACTTGATACTTGGCACAAAATTCAAGGAGGCATAAACCGTTTCATTCTCATTGCCCAACCAATGTATGCCCAAGCTGTCTGGCCAAGCAGCAGAATCACTTCTGATAAGGGCATTGGAATCATCTAGAATAGACAGTCAGTCCCCAGCGTGCACTCCTTGCACCACTTCACGGAACTGTTCCTGTAAGTCTGCAGTCGAGGTCAGTGCTGATGCACATTGACTATCAGATGAAATCCAGATCTGGATTTGAGAATCTTCACTGCAAACCACCAGTTAAATCTTTCCATAAAAATTTCTTAGTTCATTTGCGATGTCAAACTCATATAAAATTCCAAGGTTTCGACGATATCCACCATCATCTTTACCAGGGACTAAAACTGACTGTCATGACTGGCAAAGTTCTGTCTTTCATAGCCATTGAATGGCATCCAATTGGTCGGACTACATCATGGAGGCATGAACAGAGGTGGTTCGCTTTAAGTCCATAGATTTTGCTCGTGCTCCTATCTGGCGCTGCTTGCAGCACCTTATATCGCATCAGTTGGTGAGAGTACTCCTCTGTGTTTTTTCCTTGTCAAGAGCACACTTCCATGCACTGCTAAGTGCATAGCTTGTTTTCACATAGTCAGATTTCAACAGCTTCTCTGATCACAAAGTCCCAATAGTTCGAAGCATGGGCCAGTATTCTTGTTTTGTTCAAATGAGATCTTGTGTTTATTTAACAAGCTGCATTCTGCCACTGTTGTTTTATGAAAGTGCCTCTATTTAAGGTGACATTGACACTCGATGCGATGATTGGCAACCATCCATATAGACTGGCCCACATAACTTTTGCCACACACACATGGGATGTTATAAATTCCCAGCACTCTCAGGCAAAGATTATCTTTAACAGGTCACAATATTTCTTTAATTTTTCTGGGTGACTCGAAGACTGGTCTGATTCCTTGCCTGTTTAGGACTCTACCTACCTTGCTACATGTTGCACTCACATACTAAGGGTACGTACATGTTTTCGATATTACTTAGCTCTGAAGAAGAATATAGTTCAAAAGCTTCATTTTTAAAAAATGGAGGGGAAAAACAGGGTTAAGCTTTTATTTCTTTCCTTTCTAGCATTTTTCATCCTAACTCTTCCCTTCACATTTCTGTTGTCTGCCTTTTTTCTTAGTTCTCTTCATTACCTCCAGAGATTAAAAGTTAAACAAAATATACCATGGTGTTCTTAGTTTTATTGCAAGTAATGCTGTAATAAAATTTTTATTACAGCATTATTAGTGTTAAATCTGAAAATTGCCTAATTTGACCAAAACTGGTAAGTTGATAAAAGTGATCTAAACTGTTTTATTCATTAAATAATAAAACAGATCGTTGACTTCTGATGCAACAAAATGCTGTCTTCATGTAATATCATCCAGTCCACATTTAATGTGGTGTGGAATGCCTAATAAGTAAATGTATGAGAAAACATATATTTACATAAAAATTATGATATACTAAGCATGCTCCACAACCACTAATTTCACATGTAAAGATATTCACTCATGAGCAATTGGAGATACCAGCTGTATTGGGAAAATAGTGCTATCTTACAGCAAATGGAGTATTACAAACAGAACATGGGAGCTCAAATAATGAGACACTCCATCTTCAATGTTGTGTAGACAGATGGCTCTTCATTTTAACAATGTACTATGAGTAGCTTAATTCATGGAAAACCTTTGTCACCAGAATCAACTGCTGTGGGCAACAATGTGCTGATGACACATGTCATCGTAAACTATTGAAGTCTGTAAAAGCAGAAAAACAAATCACAGAACAGAGCACTTGCTAATTCAATGCTGGGCAAAAGCAACTGATGAGTAACTATCATTCACAATCAGCTATTGATTATGCAAGACAGAAGCCAACACCACATATATGTTCCTCTGCTCACCCCATCAGAAGACATAAGAAATTATCGACATAAGAAATTATCAACAGCACAAGAACACTCGCATGGATGCTAGAAACATTGACAATGGTCACCAAGACTGCTAAGGCATGGCACATGTATGTACACACAGATGGATACAGTATGAACTGGTCAAAACCACATTACATGGTCCATCACACTTACTACAGGTCACCATTCAAGCAGCTGGTCAAGGAATCCTCATGTCGGAGCTGTTAATACAGGATAGAATGGAACCCTTGGTACAACTAACATTGTCTTTCTCCAGTGAATGACACATAAACTGTCTATTAACATGCCGCCATTTGTTCACTTACGGCATTTGCAGGTAACCAGTAGCTTCAGTAAGATCCACTGGTCCCATATTGTGTCCATACTCTAACAAAGGTGTTCATGTAGACCCCAGCCCCCACAGTCACCTGACCTCACTCCTTCTAAGCACCCTGATACCCATCAAGCTGGATGTGTGTACTTTAGACCTGGCTCTAAGCACAGCGTCATGAGCAGCAGTTTAATGACCATGAATTTGGATGGCTCCTAACTGCTTCTTATGCCTTGTGAAAACAATGACTCCATAGCAAAATGGTGTGTTATATTCTATTAGCCAGGTATCTCTAATGCAATTGATTATGGGTTAAGAGGTGTGAACAGGTACACGATAAGTAAACAAAACATTACTTACTAGTCTTTTTATAGATTGATTTTCAATTTTACTTAATAAAGTGAAGAATCTCTCAGCAACTGTCAAGTCAACACCATGGTGCCTTGAAGTACAGCAGTAGTGACCATCATCTTGTAAGAGAAAAGAACTATTGATGCAAGCCTGACTGCTGAACACAGTCTCAACATACCTGAAAATCAGAATCATATATTTGATGTTTCAATTATTAGTATTTCAAAAGGCAAGATCACACTATAATTAGAAATCCAAATATGAAAACATATACTCCTCTACTACACATTTCAACCCCACGCATGTCACAGCGCATTTCTCTAGTATTAAGAGATACTTGCATGTAAAAACAATTTCTTGTTTCGGAAAATTATATGGGGAAATAGGTATCTTGAGCCATGAATTGACAGGTCTTACACTGGGTGGGGGAGGAAGAGGAGACTCAAGCAGTATTAATGTACTTGGAGATTCACCGGCACGAAATACAAAATTCTGTAGTTCAAACAATGGAAACTCCAGGTCGGAATATCATCGTATTAGGAAAAGGATAGACTGCTACTCACCATAAAGATGACCCAATGAGTTGCTGGCTGTACTTTCTGAAATTTTTTGGTATGATTGTTTTTTAGAGTGAGATCACTCAATTTATGCTGTGATGGTTAGCTTAGCTCTAAATGGGATACTGCGCTTAGTCTAATAGTCAAGTTTTGAGAAGAGAAAGGGAATAGTTACGCATGACTTCCATTTTAATTTTTAGCTAGATTAAAGTCATTCAAGAGAAATTATGGGCCAATAGTAGTAGGAAAGAAAAGAAGCTTGTCTTATGAGATGAGTCACCTCTTACCATATGCAACTCAACAACCACTGCTTGCTGGGAAAGAAGACACAAATTGAGAACTGCTGTGAGCATTCTGAACTGAAGAATAAGTACCATATTTTTAATAAACTAATTGAATACTTTAAGAACACTGACAACTAATACATTGCAATCACTATTTAGTGGCATAAATACATTTTATTATGACCAACATTCACTGCTAGGTGAAATACATTACTTCACTGTGCCAAGAAGTCTTTCTTTGATAATAGTTTCTCTAAAAAATATAGACGAGCAGTTAATTCCAACGTTCACAAGTTCTTATCCATACCCACTCTTTTGTTTCTTAACATTTGCATAATGAGAGCAAAGTTAGACTTTTCACTTTTCGCTTCTCAAGTCTTGATTGTAAGACTTATTACACTATCCCCTTTAGAGCTAACAAAAACACTGCAGCACAGATAGAGGTACCTCACTCTAAAAGCCTGTCATACTTGTGTAATTACATTCTGTAAATTCTAAAGGAATGAGCTGAGAAGGACTGAGACATGCTGTTGTACAGAGGGCCATTAGAGTTTTTATTTAAAATGATGTTCAAAAATACACTGAGTAACTTTATTAGAATGTCTGCAATGAGACTTGAATCACAGTTACCTCAAATACAGAGTTTACACCCTGCCATCAATTTACTACAAACTAACGCTCAATCCTCAACCTATTACATTCAAACATTTTGTTTTCAATTTTTAAATTTTATTTAACTCCCCCTTTCATTGAAACTTAAGTTTAAATTATTTATCTCTTTAAGTCAAATTCTTTCAGGCTGTTATGATCAAAGCTCCTGATCATGTGTATAAAGCAAGTTGTCTATTTTGCCAGTATCAACCAACTTTTTCCTACTTAAGGCTGACTACAGGTATGTTTATGCTGCTAACTGACTACTCACATTGGCGGCACGGCACAGCAATGATTAAACAAGCCTGCCGAGTTTTATTTCACATTAAGCTTGCGGTATTGCTGCTCACCACACTGCTCACTACAATCCTTGTCAGGTGATGATCTTAAGCTGGTTTGTGTTTTGAGCCCCAATCCTCAATTTCAAGTGTGACTGGCTGCTTCAGTCACTCTAGTGGTGCTATTGTTTACAGGGTTGTTCCTCGCTTATGCAGTTTCTTGGGCACCATACATCTATGTCAACATCCACACACTGTAAATCACTGAATTACATCGCAGACAGTATTTACCACTGTCTCACGTATTAGGTTTTTTTCCTCTGTTGCAGACATGTATGCAGCATCTACTCTCATCTTAACCAGCCACTTAACAGAAATCATTTAGCTCCAATACGATGGATGTAGAGGAGTTAAGAGCAAAGTTTAACCTGGCTATAAATCACACTCTGGATGGGTACTGCATGTGTCGAGTACTTGTATTATGGATGGAAAAGACCCAAGTGGATTAACAACTAAATTTGGAAAATGCTGATGAAACACAGATTGTGGCACTGTTGGCACAAAAATGAACATGGGAATGTCAATAAGCTTAAGTCACTAGAAATTTGCCCATCTACAAAAAGACTGATGCGTGAAGCACACATGAACTTCCACCATCATGTTAGCAAAAGGTATTGGCAAGAACACATGAAAATTCTGGTCCTACATAAAATCACTGAGTAGGTTGAAGGCTTCTATCCAGCCAATCATTGACCAGACTGATGTGACAATACAAGACAGTAAAGGAGATCAAATTATTCACACAGGAGGATGATACAGACAAATAATGGTTTGACTACTGCACAGACTCCCATACGGAAAGCATAGAAATAGTGATCCCTAGTGTTTAGAAGCAACCGAAAAGTGTTGAAAATAAAGAAAAAGTGACAAGGTCTGGATGGAATCCCAATTCGGCTTTACAGAGTGTAATCTCTGACACTGGTCCCTTGCTTAACTTGTGTTTATCGTGAATTTCTTGCACAATGCAAAGTTCTACGCAACTGGAAAAAAGCGCAGATGACTCCTGTTACAAGTAGGTTAAAAAAATGCATCAGCAAAATACAGACCAATATCCTTACATCAGCTTTCTGTACAATGCTTGAGCATAGTCTAAGTTTAAACGTAATACATTTCCTTTCAACAGTAAAGCTTCTGTCCTCATATCAGCACAGATTTGGAAAGTAGCGAAAGTGCGAAACTCAGCTTGCCCTTTCCTCACACATCATCCTGTGAGCAATAGATGAAAAGCAAGAGCCAGATTCCATATCCCTAGATTTCCAGTAAGTGTTTGACACAGTGCCCCAACACAGACTGGTAACAAAGGTCTGAGTGTTTGGAATAAGTTCCCAGATACGCGAGTGGCTCGAAAACTTCTGACACAATAGAAATCAGTGCATTGTTCTGGATGGGGAGTGTTTGTCAGAGAAAATGATATCATCAGTGGTGCCCCAAGGAAGTGTGATAGAATCACTCTTGTTCTCCATATAAATAAATGATCTGATGGATAGTGCGAGCAGCAATGTGCAAATGTTTGCTGATGCAGTAAGCATACATGATGAGTTAGACAGAATTTCTATTTGTTGTGATGAATGGTAGCTTGCTCCAACATAGAAAAAGCATAAGTTAATGCAAATAAGCAGGGAAAACAATACCGTAATGTTTGAATACAGTATTAGTGGTGTGCTGCTCGACACTGTCATATTGATTAACTGTCTAGGCATAACATTGCAAAGTGACCGAAGTGGAACAATCACATAAGGTCAGCAATGCAGAAGGCGAATGGTTGACCTCAGTTTATTGGGAGAATTGTAGTAAAATATAGTTCATCTATAAAGGAGATCATGTACGGAATGCTACTGTGACCCATTCTTGATTACTGCTCGAGTGCTTGGGATCATCAATAGGTTTGATTAAAGCAGTGGTTCCCAAAACTTCTGAGAACACTTCCCCTGAAAAAGATCATACAGAAACCAATTACCCCCCCCCCCCCCCCCCCCAACAGAGATTAACATCTAGTTTAAGTTTACATTGGGGAAAAAATTGTTTGAATATCTTTACATTCAAAATTATAGAGAAACACACAATACTTCGCTAACATTCAAAAACAACTCTCACATGTGTTTGTAGGTGTTACATTAAACCAAGAAATAATAATAGCCAACAAAATAGTTGGTACTGCATATTTTTAATTTTTTTTTTTATATTGTATTCGGTCCCGATCGATGCACATCATTAATTGTCTTCAAAGTTCAATTGGTTCTTTACTTTTGTTTTCACTGTCACCATAGTTACAAATCCATTTTTACACCTAGAACTTGTGGCCAATGGAATCAGTATTCTTACAGCTTTTTCTGATAATAATGGATTCCTGGCACCAGTCTTTCTCCAAAGTGTTGCTAATTCTGTGTTAGAGAAATATATTTTCTATGTGTTGTCTTCACAAAGTTCAAGAAATACTGCTTGGGCTTGAACTTCACTATTTGAAAATGTTTCATCATTCACTGAAAATTGTCTTAAAACCCAGATATTTACTTGTTGGGAGTTCAGGAAAGTAGTTACTGACTGAATTTATTACTGACAACTTGTGCTGGTTTATTTCATGTCCAAATGAACACTTTCCATTGCTTGCGACGAGCATCATTGTCAGTTCTGAAAATACTGAAATTTCAAACTTCAGCACTGTATTAGTGAAGCCTCAATCTGCGAATAAAACTGGTAGCTTTATCTTCTGCTGTCAAAATATTCATTATATTTCCTTGCAAGCGCAAAGTTAGGCATATTTATCTACACAAAGAAGCCCACAGCATACATCATTTCAGAAATAATTGTATTATTTGTTGTTTCTGCATGTAGAGCTGTCTCCTTTTCTGTCTTCACCCTTTGTGGAAGGCAAGTTATTTGTTGTCAAAGTACGAGTTCACTTGTGTCCAATGACTCCAGGAACTAAGATTCTTCTCTCAGCTCTTCTCTGCCTGACTGATTAATGGTATACTTTCAGGTGTTCAGCCAGGTTGATGTTCCTATTTTATGCAACTATTTTAATGATGGAGCCAGCCGTCTTCTTCAGGTGCTGCTAGTTCTGCTGTTATGTGTACTTGCTGCCTGGACCCCAACCAGACCGTGAACTATTGTTGGCTTTGTGTTGCTACTTATAGTAGATTGTGAGTTCAACTCTTGATGCCCACTATGTCCTTGATGCTCTTTTGTTTTTCAGACTCCACGTTGTCTCAGTATTCCCCACTTCTGGTAGATATCATGGCCAGACCCAAGCATTACTTAAGCTGAATCTTCCCTCCCAGTGTTTTATGTTTACTGACACCTTTATTTTGATACACTCCTTAATCATGATGCCCAGAAACTTGGTATTTGTACTAAGATATTGCTCTCACTATATTTGTCCCAGGAATCTATAGTTTTCTCTGCATATATCGAAGAATGTTAGCTGGCTCTCTTTTTAAAGTACCATCACTAATTTTACATTAGGTTGAGTTGAGTTTAAAAAGTTCCGTGAACTCTTCAACATATTCTATTCCATGTGGCCACGTCCACAGATGTATCATCCACATATCAGTAAGAACATGTTGGTTTAAACTTGGCAGATCCTAATGCCTTTGTTTCAAAGTGTTCCATGTGCAGGTTCACAACAAAAGGCAATGATGGACTACACATTGCCACATTATCAGTTTGTTCATAATATTTTCCACTGAATAGGAAATGAGTTGACAGTAGAATAGGTGATATAAAGGTCAGGAAAGGAGTTCCATGGATTCAGCAGGTGGGACACTCAAAAAGATGGAAACTACATCAAAGCTGGCCATAACATCTTTCACCTGAAGCCACTCATGTACAAAAGTAGCCGAGATGTGAATGTGGTGTTTGCACTTGCCCACATATTCATTGCACGGAGCTGGTTTATGGACCAAGCGAGACCAAGTGACCACATAAGATGCAGAGCTGACAGAGTGCAAGAGACTCCAAGGAGCAAAATGTGTACAAGCGTATATCATAAATAGTAGTAACAGAAACCTTTTTAGAAAAAAACTGAATTCATTCACGGGTTTCGGTGTGAAAATTAAGAAGACTTGTGGAACTAAATGGTCTGAAGAGAGAAAAGCCGCCTTCAGCGCAAGAATGAAAGAAGTGTGGACTGAGAGAAAGAAGACTTCCCAGAAGCGCAAGAAATAACTGTTTTCACGGTCTTTAACGGCCAAATTTGTATAATAATAATAATAATAATAATAATAATAATAAATAGTAGTAAAAACAACGCAATTCCATGCTCATTATATCTAAATTTTTTTAAACGTCTAATCAAGAGCCCAAGGAATGGCAAATAATGTGTGAAGGAAGGAGTGAGAGTAGGGGTGGGAGGGTGCTGATGATGAGAATGTGTTTCAGATATTTTGTCAGTTGGTGTGTATTTGCACGAATACTGTTAGCTTTGGGCCTTATACAAATGCCATTCTTGTGTACCTTAGTACAGTTACGATGGCACAGGTGCTCATGTTCTAAGACATTAAAAGGCAAGTCTGATTCATTTATAAGAGCCATCATCTTCCTCTCAATATTATTCATTGGATTGTGTGTGCACCTTTTATTCTACAATGGAAATGTCGGCTTGAAGCACATACTGAATTCAGTTCTGTGAAACAATTTTTAGATTGTAAATTGTGATGAAGCAAGCTGGGATATTTTTACTTCCCCTCTTGTTTTGCAATCTGCCTCCTTAAATTCACTTTTACACTTTTAACCAATTACCACTAACATGCGTGAGAATAATCTGCATTTACATAAAAGAGAAAGGTTGGCCATCAGTTTTTAAGAATATAACACCAGATCTAATTTTGTGCTTAGTTTTATGTATGTAATTGCTTTTCTAATTTATTTCAACTATTCCTAATACGTATCTTTTGTTATAGGGCGAAATTAGTACTTGTTTTGAAACTTAAATTATATTGTTGATGTATAAACAAATATAAATTCTATAATAATTATAAACATTTGGAAGATGAAACACTAGCATTCTTTATGTATTTATTTGACTCTATTTGAAAACATGTTAGCAAAGTCAGACCTTAATTAATTACAAAGTAATTAAGTTTTGTCAGAAGGATTGTTTGCATAACGATATTTGTTAATTTAATGATTTAAACAAATAATTCAGCCTAAGGCTTGTAGTAGAAGAAACTGTTAAAAAGAACCAATTTTCCCATGTATGCAGTTAATCGAAAGAGTTAAGTTTTAATTCAATTTCTGTAAATTTAACTTTAAACAATGTGTAGTTTCAGTACCTATTATTGTGAGGATATATAAGGGCCCAATTTTTGGTCACGAGACAGTCCGTCTACGGCCGAGTTTCAGACGAGGAACCTGTGTTGGTTAGAATGACAACAACGCATCGACTTAAGAGTGTAGTAAGTGTTACATAATTAGGCCATGTGTCAAAACAGTGACAGTGTGTGCTCCATACGTACCTTTCTATTCTTCACGAACTGTGAATTTGTGTTTAGGTTTTTACTGCTCATAGATATTCAACAGTAAACTATTGTAGCAGTATGTGGATGTTTGCCTGAAACTATTAATGAGGCATATCGAAAGTTAAACAATAGTGCACTGGCCATATATTAAATGTGTATATTGGGGGGGCGGGGGGGGAGGGGGGGGGGTTGTGAAATGTAACTGTGCATCTGTTGGTTACATCACTTAAAGTAGTCCGTGTTTGACTTCCACACCCCATTTTTCAGCCAGTATGTCGACACTGAGGGCAATCAACAAACGATGAAACAAAGTAGGTGAACCGTTACAAAGTGTGTACGTAATTTATGGAGGTTTTTTTACAATTACTGGTCAGTGGTACCTCTTCTACCACTACAAAAGAAACAAACAATAGAAAACGCAGAATGGAATGTAACAATATTGTGAGAAGGAAAGTTGCTGCTCACCATATAGCAGAGAGGTTGAGTCGCAGATAGGCACAACAACGAGACTGTCAATAATATAGCTTTCAGCTAGTAAGGCCTTCGTAAAAATTAGACAGCAAAAACACACACACACACACATACTTCACACAAAGGCAACTCTCACACATGACAGCAGTCTCAGGCATTTGAGGCTACACTGCGAGCAGCAGCACCGGTGCACAATGGGAGTGGCAACAGGGTGGGGTTAAGGAGGAGGCTGAGGTGGGGAAGGGGAGGAAAAGTAGGATAGAGGTGGCAGACAGTGACGCGCTGTTGGGGAGCGTGCTGGAATCCAGACAGAGAAAGACTGGATGGGAGAAACAATGATTAACGAAGGTTGAGGCCAGGAGGGTTCAAGAATGTAGGTTATATTACAAGGGAAGTTCCCACCAGCGCAATTCAGAAAAGTTGGTGCTGGTGGGAAGGATCCATACGGCACAGGCTGTGAAGTAGTCACTGAAATGAAGGATGTCATGTTTGGCAGTGTGCTCAGCGCCAGGGTGGTGGTGGTTGTTGGGATGTTTAAGGGGGACTAAACAGCGAAGGTCATCAGTCCCCCATTCCAAAATCAGGCGAGCCGAAAATCTACGGAGCAGGTAAAAACCAAAGGGGGAGGAGACGTCCCCCCAGGCGCTAAAAGAACACAAATGGAGCAACAAACACTACAGACAAGAACAGGACAGAGGAACACCAGACAGAAAGAAACAGAAGAAAGGAGGATGGCCAGAGACTGGTTGACTGACCACGAGAAAAAAAAGGGAAAGAGTCAACCATCTGACGGCACACCAGAACAGCAACAGACACAAGGACAAAAGACACAGAAAGGGAAAGGCGCAGGACCTCCCTAAATCGAACCATAAAAAGGACTACTACGGATAAAATGTAAAACATTGTCAGCCATGGAGGCATCGTCGGATAAAACCAAAGCCAAAGTGCCCGGGAGATTAAAAGATTGCCGGAGTGTGCGCAGTCGAGGACACTCCAGCAAAATGTGGCCGACCGTCAGCCGGGACCCACACCGACACAAGGGGGGATCCTCCTGACGCAACAGATGGCCGTGCGTCAGGTATGTATGGCCGATGCGCAGCCGACACAGGACTACCGAGTCCCTGCGAGAAGCCCGCATGGAGGAACGCCACACATCGGTCGTCTCCTTGACAGCCCGCAGTTTATTCGGGGCTGTCATGCCACGCCACTCAGCAGCCCACATCCCAGTCAGCTTACGGCGCAACACCAGCTGCTGGTCGCAAGCTGTGAGGCCGATCTCCAAAGCTGGGGAGTCGATCGCCCCTTTGGCCAGCCTGTCAACACGTTCGTTCCCCGGGATGCCAACATGACCTGGCGTCCAAACCAAGACCACCGAACGACCAGAACGGGCAATGGCGGAAACAGACTCCTGAATAGAGGACACCAGAGGAGAAGAGGGATAGCAGCAGTCGATGGCCTGAAGGCTGCTCAGGGAGTCACTGCAGATGACGATGGACCTACCTGAGCAGAAACGCATATGCTCAAGAGCGCGCAAGATGGCCACCAGCTCTGCAGTAAAAATACTGCAGCCAGCCGGCAAGGAGCGTTGCTCAACATGGGCAGCGTGAGCAAAAGCGTAGGCAGTGCGACCATCAACCAGGGAACCATCAGTGTAGACCGGCTCACAGCCCGGAAATGATTCGAGGAGCGCAAGAAAACGGCGACGGAGGGCCACAGGCGGAACCGAGTCCTTAGGTCCCTGTGCCAAATCCAGACGGACGGACAGCCGGGACAAACACCAAGGAGGCGTAGGTGTATGGACCCGGAAGGGAGGCAGAAGAGGGAATGACCCCAGTTCTGACAGCAGGGACGGGACACGGACAGCTACGGAAAGCAAAGACCTAGGTCGCCGTTCGGGCAGATGGAGGACCATGGCAGGGAAAAGCAGGCGACGATTGGGATGGCCTGGCGAGCAATGTGCGTGGACAGCATAGTCGGCGAGCAGACGATGGCGGCGAATCCGCAGCGGGGGAACCCCGGCCTCCACCAGTAGACTATCCACGGGGCTAGTGCGAAAAGCGCCAGTGGCAAGCCGAACCCCACAGTGGTGTATGGGGTCTAACAACTTCAACACTGAGGGTGACGCAGACCCATAGGCCAGGCTCCCATAATCAAGCCGGGACTGCACAAGGGCTCTGTACAATCGCAGCAGCGTGCAGCGATCTGCACCCAAAGAGGTGTGGCTAAGGCAGCGGAGGGCGTTAAGGTGCTGCCAGCATTTTTGCTTCAGCTGAGTAACATGAGGAACCCATGTGAGCCGGGCATCAAACACGAGTCCCAAGAAGCGGCAAGTGTCCACCACTTCAAGCAACTGGCCGTCGAGGTAAAGGTCAGGATGAGGGTGGACCGTCCGACGCCTGCAGAAGTGCATAACCCGAGTCTTGGCAGCAGAGATCTGAAAACCATGAGCCAGAGCCCATGATGCTGCCTTGCGAACGGCCACCTGCAGCCTGCGTTCGGCGACTCCCGTAGTCGTGGAGCTAAATGAGATGCAGAAGTCGTCGGCTTACAAAGAAGGAGACACCAACGACCCCACTGCTGCAGCCAGACCATTAATGGCCACTACAAATAACGAGACGCTCAACACCGAGCCCTGCGGGACCCCATTTTCCTGTATATAAGAGGAACTAGAGGTGGCACCGACTTGCACCCGGAAAGAGCGGCGCAATAAAAAGCTTTGAAGAAAAGCCGGGAGCCAACCACGAAGACCCCACTCATGCAACGTGGCAAGGATGTGATGCCTCCATGTGGTGTCATACGCCTTCCGCAGATCGAAAAATACAGCAACGAGATGCTGACGTCGGGCAAAGGCCGTACGGACAGCAGATTCCAGCCGCACCAAATTGTCCACTGCAGACCGGCCCCGACGGAAGCCACCCTGGGATGGAGCGAGGAGACCGCGCGACTCAAGGACCCAACACAAACGCCGCCCCACCATACGTTCGAGCAATTTGCACAAAACATTGGTGAGGGTAATGGGACGATAGCTGTCCACCGCCAGTGGGTCCGCACCGGGTTTCAAGATGGGGACAATAACACCCTCTCGCCATTGCGACGGGAACACGCCTTCGCTCCAAATGCGATTAAATATCGCGAGAATGTGTCTCTGGCAGTCCCTGGAGTGATGCTTCAGCATCTGCGCGTGGATGCAGTCTGGGCCTGGTGCTGTATCAGGGCAATCGGTGAGGGCGGCGAGGAATTCCCTCTCGCTGAAAGGTGCATTGTATGTTTCAGAACGACGCGTGTGGAATGAGAACGGCGTCCGCTCGGCTCGCTCCTTGAGAGAGCGAAAGGCGGGGGGATAAGTTGCAGTCGCAGAGCTCTTAGCGAAGTGCGCAGCAAGGTGTTCAGCAATGGCGGCAGCGTCCGTGCAGACAGCGCCGGCCAGGGAGATCCCAGGGACACCCGTAGGGGTCTGGGAGCCATAAATCCGCCGGATCCGGGACCACACGAGCGAGGGGGAGACACGGGAGCCCAGGGATGAGACGTACCTCTCCCAGCACTCCTGCTTACGCCGTGCAATAAGACGACGGGCGAAGGCACGGAGCCTCTTAAAGGCGATGAGGGTCTCCAGAGACGGGTGCCGCCTATGACGCTGGAGAGCCCGCCTACGGTCGCGAATAGCCTCAGCAATCTCCGGCGACCACCAGGGGACAGCCTTCCTCTGAGGGAGGCCAGAAGAACGGGGGATGGAAGCCTCGGCCGCTGAAATGATGGACGTGGTTAAAGCACGGACCACCTCGTCAATGTCACCCTGTGGGGGAGACTCAATGGTTGCAGCGGAAGTAAAAGCTGGCCAGGCAGCCCTGTGAAGAGCCCAGCGGGGCAAGCGCCCAGAAGAATGACACTGGGGCAGTGACAAATAGATGGGAAAATGGTCACTACCACACAGGTCAGGATGCACTCTCCAGTGGAGGGATGGGACAAGGCCAGGGCTGCAAATAGAGAGATCGATGGCCGAGAACGAGCCATGGGCCACACTGAAATGCGTGGGAGCACCGGTGTTCAAGAGGCTAAGGTCGAGCTGAGCCAACACATGCTCCACGGCCCGACCGCGATCATCGGAGACAGTCCCACCCCATAGAGGGTTGTGGGCATTGAAATCGCCCAGCAGCAAAAAAGGTGGCGGCAGTTGGGCTATCAGAGCAGCCAGGACATGCTGCGCGACAGCACCATCAGGTGGAAGGTAAATACTGCAGACGGTGATAGCCTGTGGCGTCCACACCCGAACAGCGACATCCTCTAAAGCTGTTTGTAGAGGTACAAACTCGCTGTGAAGAGAGTTAAGGACATATATGCAGACGCCACCAGACACCCTTTCATAAGCTGCCCGGTTCTTAAAATAACCCCGATAGCCACGGAGGGTGGGGGTTCGCATTGCTGGAAACCAAGTTTCCTGCAGAGCAATGCAAAGGAAAGGATGACGGCTGATAAGTTGGCAGAGCTCAGCTAGATGGTGGAAGAAACCGCTGCAGTTCCACTGGAGGATGGTATTAGCCATGGATGGGAAAGGCGTGAAGGGACTGGGGAGGCAGATTACGCCTCCGTGGCCCCTGCTGCTACTGAGTCACCACCTGGACAACAGCCATCCATTGCGTCCGAGGGACTGGCGAGATCCAGGTCCTCAGCGGATGCCAGAATCTCCACCTCATCTTCGGACGCAGAGGGAGAAGGTTGCGAAGGGACAGGTGCCACTGCAATTTCAGGATGCTTGGGAGCCTTTTTCTTCGACTGCTTTGCGCGCTGCGCCTTAGGTGGGTCTGGCTGGGAGGGCCTCACTGGGTCAGTCTCAGGGACTGAAGACGACCGTGACGCCCTACGACCAGCGACCGGTGGTTGTTTGACAAACTTGCGGGCGTCCGCTTTGGCACTGGGCAAAGCCTGGGATGGGAGGGCCCCAAGGGACCCCTTCCGGGCGAGAGGAGCCGAAGAAGGCTCACGCTTCTCCGGCTGTGAAGGGGGAACAGATGTCCCCGGTGGTTGGGGTGGTGTTGCTCCTGAAGGAGATGGAGCAGGAGCAACAGGGAGTGAAGTGCCCCCCCGCAACCAAGGGGGCCGGTGAATTCTGGCAGAGCTGAGAGCGAACTCGTGTTGCAGCAGCGGCATAGGTAGACATCATGGGCATTGGATGTAGCCGCTCATATTTCCGCCTTGCCTCGGTGTAGGTCAGGTGGTCCAGGGTCTTATATTCCATTATCTTCCTTTCCTTCTGGAAGATCCGACAGTCCGGTGAGCAGGGGGAATGGTGCTCTCCACAGTTAACACAGATGGGAGGCGGAGCACATGGAGTATCAGGATGCAAAGGACGTCCGCAATCCCGACACGTGATGCTGGAAGTACAGCGAGATGACATGTGCCCGAACTTCCAGCATTTAAAACACCGCATCGGAGAAGCGATATATGGTTTCACATCACAACGGTAAACCATCACCTTAACCTTTTCGGGTAAGACATCACCCTCAAAGGCCAAGATGAAGGCACCGGTGGCGACCTGATTATCCCTCGGACCCCGATGGACGCGCCGGACGAAGTGAACACCTCGTCGTTCGAGGATGGCGCGTAATTCATCGTCGGACTGCAGAAGAAGATCCCGATGGAATATAATACCCTGGACCATGTTCAGACTCTTATGCGGCGTGATGCTAACGGAAACATCCCCCAACTTGTCACAATTGAGCAACCTCCGTGACTGGGCAGAGGATGCCGTTTTGATGAGCACAGAACCAGAGCGCATCTTGGACAAGCCCTCCACCTCCCCGAACTTGTCCTCTAAATGCTCCACAAAAAACTGGGGCTTGGTCGACATGAACGATTCTCCATCAACCCACGTGCACACGAGGTACCGGGATGAATATTCTCCACTGCCTTCTTTAGAAAGACGTTCCTCCCATGGAGTAGCTAGGGAGGGAAACGATCTCTGATCCAATTTCTTCTCGTTGAGGTTAGACCTCGATCGCTTAGAGACTGCTGGTGGAGGCCCACCAGCGATAGATGATGTACCACGCTTCATTGCGGGTCATCCGCCCTGATGCCACCTAATCCGACCAAGGGCCCTCCCCACGGGCGCCACCCAGCCACAGCAATAGCCACCTGGCAGGATGGCCATTGCCGGGAGTCCTGATGCCCCAGGGAGATGGGCATCTACTCCTTAGCATACGTGGGGAGTGAACGGCGCAGGCATCAGTAGAGCGATCCCTGTGTTGTCAGGGGGCTACAACCAAGAGGGTACATGGCGGCCCCACCACAACGGACTGGCTACCGTGCTGGATGTTAGGTGACATGTGGTCCATGGGCGTCGTCAGTGCAGAAAATGGCCCTGCACAGTGCTTGGCAGAAAGTGCACGCAGGAGCGCATCCATGCCCAAGCGATGGAGAGCGGGCAAGACTGCAATGCAACGACGAATAAGATGGTGAAAGTTCTCAATCGAACACGGACACAATGCACCAAGTAAGGCGCCCTTCCCCAATCGGCTCGCTCTTCGGAAAAATTTGGAAATATGGAGGTCAAACCCGACAGGGGACCATCACATAAGGCCGAAACGTTTGAGACTCCTTTTAGTCGCCTCTTACGACAGGCAGGAATACCGCGGGCCTATTCTAACCCCCGAACCCGCAGGGGGAAGCGACAGGGTGGTCTACTTGTTTCTTGGCCACAGTTTGTCAGTGGCCATTCATGCAGACAGACAGCTTGTTGGTTGCCATGCCCACAGAGTGCAGCACAGTGGTTGCAGCTTACCTCGTAGATCACATGACTGGTTTCTCAGGTAGCACTGTGTTTGATGGGATAGGTGGTGATGTTTGTGACTGGGCTGGAGTAGTTGGTGGTGAGTGGTGGAAGTATGTATGGGACAGGTCTGGCATCAAGGTCTATTACATGGATATGAGCCATTAGGCAAGGGGTTGGGAGCAGGGGTTGTGTAGGGATGGACCAATATATGGTGTAGGTTGTGTGAATGATGGAATACCAGTGTGGAAGGGGTGGGAAGGATAGTGGGCAGGACATTTCTCATTTCAGGGCCCAACGAGAAGTAGTCAAAACCCTGGCAGAAAATGTAATTCATTTGCTCCAGTCCTGGGTGGTACTGAGTTACAAGGGGAATGCTCCTCTATGGTCAGATGGCTGGACTTCGTGAGGTGGAGGGAGACTGCAAAGATAAGGCACAAGAGATCTGTTTTTGTACAAAGTTGGGAGGATAATTACGGTATACAGAGACTTCAGTGAGACTCTTGGTATATTTTGAGAGGGACTGCTCATCACTGCAAATGCAACCACCACAGTTGGCTAGGCTGCATGGAAGGGACTTCTTAGTAGGTTTGATACAGACAGAGGTACTGATGCAGCCATCTTTAAGGTGGAGGTCAACATCTAGGAAGGTGGCTTGTTGGGTTGAGTAGGACCAGGTAAAGAAAATTTATCCCACCCTCCAAAGGTCACTCCCACCACCACCACACAGACTCCAGAACCTAAACAGACCTGAAAAACAGTCATGAACCTTTCCACCAGAAACTTGAGCCCAATGAAAAAAATCAGTCCTTTCCAAAGGCCCCACCTTTTGCCCCACTCCAAAATTCAATCATGCAGGACTTCTTAAAGACCTCCTCTCTTACTCCCAGTCCCTGCTGTGGAGACACTTTTTTGCCACCAACTATACCAATCAGACTCAACCAAAGACCAAAGTTGAACCCTGCCTAACTCAGTTTACACCTCCATCTAACTGTGACCCATCCCCACTCCCCCCAAATCACCCCCTGTTAACTTTCCAGAATTTCTTAACCTTGAACCTTGCCTCACCATCATTGCCCAAATCTCTTAATGTGCACACTAACCTTACATCTGCAGAAAGAACCACAGTCCACCACTTAAAAAGAGATCCCAACCTTATAATCCTGCCTGCACATAAAGGCTTCACCACTGCAGTTTTGAACCACAAGGATTGTCTGGCAGAAGGACTCTGCCAGCTGTCAGATACATCCAACTACAAACATTGCCACAGTGACCCCATTCCAGAAATCCAGAATGATTCCACCACTCCCAACACTCCTACCTTTTACATGCTTCCTAAAGTCAATAAAGCCAGCCACCCAGGATGCCCCCTTGTGGCCAGCTACTATGCCTCCACTGAGAGAATCTCTGTTCTTGTAGACCAACACCTTCAACCTATTACCCGGAACGTATTCTCCTATATAAAAGATACCAAATATTTCCTCCACCGACTCTCCACAGTTCCTGTCCCTTTACCACACCGTGCCCTGCTCGTCACTATTGATACCACCTCCCTTTACACCAACATCCCTAATGCCTATGGCTTTACTGCTATTGAACACTACTTTTGCCAACTTCTGACAGATTCCAAACTAACTACCCCCTTACTAGTCACCATGGCCAACTATATCCTCACCCACAATTACTTCTCCATTGAAGGCATTACCTACAAACAAATCGGGGATATTGCTATGGGCACCCGCACACCACCATCCTAGGTCAACCTATTTGTGGGCCATTTAAGGGAATCCTTCATAAACACACAGAATCCTAAACCTCTCACCTGATTCACGTTCACTGATGACATCTTTGCGAATTAGATCGAGAATGATAACACCCTATCCACATTCGTCCAGAATCTCAACTACTAATCCCCCATTTGCTTCATCTGGTTCTACTCAACACAACAGCTTCCTTCCCAGATGTTGACCTCCACCTTGAAGATGGTTACATCAGTACATAAGTCCGTATCAAACCTACTAACCACCAGCAATACCTCTACTCTGACAGCTGCCACCTGTTCCATACCAATAAGTCCCTTCCATACAGCCTAAGTCACCCATGGCCATTACATTTGCAGTGATGAGCAGTCCGTCTCTAAATATACCAAGGGTCTCAAAGAAGCCTCTGAAAACCTTGTACAAAAACAAATCTCTTGTGCCTTATCTTTCCAGTCTCCCACCATCTCACAAAGTCCAGCCGTCTGACCATAGAGGAACATTCCCCTCGTAACTCAGTACCACCCAGGACTGGAGCAAATGAATTACATTCTCTGCCAGGGTTTCGACTACCTCTCGTTGGGCCCTGAAATGAGAAATGTCCTGCCCACTATCCTTCCCCCCCCCCCCCCCTCCCACACTGGTATTCCATCATCCACAGAACCTACACCATACACTCGTACAACCCTACACAACCCCTGCTCCCAACCCCTTTGCCTCATGACTCATAACCTTGTAACAGACCTTGATGAAAGACCTGTCCCTTACATCCTCCCACCACCAATTATTCCAGTCCAGTCACAAACATCACCTACCCAATCAAATACAGGGCTACCCGTCAAACCAGTCATGTGATCTACAAGCTAAGCTGCAACCACTCTGCTGCACTCTATGTGAGCTGTCTGTCTGCATGAATGGCCACCGACGAACTGTTGCCAAGAAACAAGTGGACCACTCTGTTGCTGAGCACACTGCCAAACATGACATCCTTCATTTCAATAATTGCTTCACAGCCTGTGCCATATGGATCCCTCCCACCAGCATTAGCTTTTCTGAATTGCGCAGGTGGGAACTTTCCCTGCAATATATCCTACGTTCCCGTAACCCTCCTGGCCTCACCTTCATTGGTCATTGTCCTCTATCATCCAGCTTCTCCTGTGTGTGCATTCCACCACTACACAGCCCTCATTCATCCACCACACAGTCTTTTTACTTCTCTCCTTTTCCACTATCGCCTCCTCCCCCTCTTTCCACCTCGTCCCTGCAGGCTCCCCAACAGTCCGCCACCCCCACCCTACTACCCTCCCTTCCCCTCCCTGCCCCAGCCTCCTCCTTACCCCCACCCAGTAATCACTCCCATCACGCACTGGTGCTGCTGCTTATAGTGTAGCCTCAGTTGTCCGAGACTGCAGTTGTGTGTGTGAGTTGTGTTTGAGTGATTACATGTGGCGGTGTTTGTCGCCTAATTTTGACAAAGTACAAAAGAAAGTTGCGCACCGACTTACACCTTATCTACTCAGCTATTTACGGTATGTCCAATACTAGATTAGATTTAGTGCTCTAAGTTAGCCCTTTATTACCCAATAGTTGGCAATCACATAGGAAAAATTTCTTTCACTTAATTCTGTTTGTCTAACTACCTGACAGATGTTAAGCCAGTAGTGAAACCAGTTGCAACAATGCATTCACTTCATTTATCTGTCAACTTGGTTGGTGAGAGAAGGACTGACTAACAAAAGAACATTGAGTGAGCCGATAATGCACTAGAGCCAGTAATCCATGTGACACATCAAATAAGTGACTGACTGCAGCTAGTTGTCATTGCTGACTGCATGTGAATTTCAAACAATGTCATTAATTCATCTGTTATGGTCTCTGCCATGTCATGTCATGCTCATATTTGACAATTTTATAATTAGTTGCCTATCTAAAAATTATTAGGCTACCAAGGTAGCTATACTGATTTTTTTAAAATACTTAGTTTGATGACTGAACCATAATCAAACCCTTCCAATTTTTACCCTAAAAAATGTGTCATTTTACTCCCCAGGGGTAATTAACCAAAGGTTGGGAACCACTAGTAATAATAATAATAATAAAGATTTTATTGTCTTTAGGCCATTACAGCAATTGAAAACGTCAAATGAAGTTACAATTTATAATACAGTGTGATAAGGTATTGACTACTGAAATATTTTAGCTTATATTACAATAAATGTACAGTGGGTCATCTGTTGGATTACTGCATTTTACAGTTGAAGAATTCATTGATATCATAGAACGGGTGGGCAATAAACCATTCATGCAGTCTTTCTTTGAATGTATGTTCAGGAAGATCCTGTATGGCATGTGGCAGCTTATTAAATAGCTTGTGCCCTGTGACTTCGTAGCTATTTATTGATTTTGATAGTCTGTGGTAAGGCGTGTATATGTGTTTGATGCTCCTTGTGTTGTAACAATGTACATTTTCTCTAAGTTTAACATCTTGTAGGTTCTTCTTCATAAAGATTAAGACATTGTATATATAGAGGTTTATTACAGTCATAATTTCTTGTTTAGTAAATAAGGGTTTGCAGTGAGCCTTATGTGAAGAATTTGTAATTATCCTAATGGCTTTCTTCTGCAATAATAGGATGTCATGTATATGACTACAGTTACCCCACAAGATAATGCCATAGGATATTATACTCTGGAAAAATGCAAAATAAGATGATCTGATGTATGTTTCAGGTACACAATTTCTGAGTTGTCTTAATAAATAAATTACTCTAGATAGTTTACTACTAATATAGTTTACATGTTGGCCCCAGGATAACTTTTCGTCTAAATAAACTCCCAGGAATTTAACAGAACTAGGGTCATCAGATAGTGGCTTGTCTCTTAGAGTGAAGATTATCTGCTGAGTTTTATTTTCATTTAGCAGTGAGTGTATTTTCAGCACAGGTTTTAAGATCATTAAGATTGTTACTGCTATGGAGAAAAGTCGTATCATCTGCATACAATACAGTGGTGGATCTAATAAACGAGGGGAGGTCATTGATCATTATCAGAAACAGGAAGGGCCCCAGTACAGATCCCTGAGGCACACCTACTTTAACATTTTCTATGTTTGACATTTCCTTACCAACACAAACTACCTGTTTACGGTTGTTGAGATAAGCTTTTAATAGTCTGAGACTGTTTTCTTTGATGCCGTAGAATTCTAGTTTCTCTAGTAGTGGCATGTGCTCAACACAGTCGAAGGCCTTGCTTAGGTCACAGAATGAGACCTGAGCAAAGCCTTTGTTCTCAAAAACTTTGAGGATGTAACTGACTACCGTGTTGATTGCATCAAATAGATTACAGGACAACATCAAACCAATTCAGAAGCATGCTACTAGATTTGTTACCAGGGACTCTGATCAACAAGTGAGTATTACAGACATGCTTTGTGAACTCCAATGGGAATCCTTGGATGGAAGACAATATTCTTTTAGCAAAACACTATTAGGAAAATTTAGAGAAGCGGCATTCATGGCTGATTGCAAAACGATTCTATTTCCCCCAATGCAAAATTGTAATGACAGCAAAGACAAAATAAGAGAAATTAGGGCTCATATGGAGGCAAATAGACAGTTATTTTTCACATAATTTGCAAGCATAACAAAAAAAAGGAATGATTAGTAGTGGTACAAGAACCCCCAACCAATTATCATATGGTGGCTTGCAGACTACGTCTATAGATATAGATCAAACAGAGCTGTGAATATTCAATATCCACTTATAATCCCATATGGTACAGATCCATCCTGTTGAAGATTACTATATGAAATGTTGCATGTGTATCTGTAAATAATCTCATTATTCGATTGACTTCACAGTATCCTATCAATGAAAACACCATACGCAGACAGTAATGTATATAGTTCACTTAAGATGGCGCCAATAGGAAAGTGTAGTGACGCTTCTCTCTCACTAAAACGCAAAAAATGAACAGTTCTTCATGTAGAGAGTGTAAAAAGCGTGTGATGAAGGGTATTCTGTGTATCAAATGCAACTTCTGGTTACACGAAAAGTGCGCGAAAGTAAATCTAAAGTTCGTCAGCGATGATTTTCCGTGGACATGGCACGGTTGTTTACGTGACGAAACGGCCAATCTTTTAAGTGCAGTTGATACAAAAAACGAAATTATAAAATTACTACAAAGTGACATTGAGGCATTAAAAACCGAACTTTCGACCATCAAGAAAGAAAACGATACATTAATACAAGAAAAGAAGTCCTGTGTGTGTAAAAGCCATCAAACGGAAAAGCAACAAGATCGCGAAAATACGAGTGACCGATCGTACTTTAAAAACAACATTTCAAGTGTTCCCGTTGATGTCTCGGTAAACTCAGTAAGCCAAAAACCGGAAGATAAATATAAATGGAAGGTGGTGACATACAGCAAAAGGAAAAACAAGGCGACAGATACGCAACAAAAGGAAAATGGCTTTTTAATAATTGGCGATTCGCTGCTGAAGAATATCGCTGTCCTCAATTGCAAGATCGACGTACGACCTGGTATTAGAACGCATCAACTCGGTAAACATTTTAAAAATATGGTAAATGCAAGACAAGATACTACAGAACCAGATTCTGAAACCAGACATAACTATAATGGGGTGTTTATACATGTTGGAACGAATTCGTTAAGGAGCAGCAGTGAGGAAGAAATGGCAAGAGAAACAAGAAACATGATTCGTTCTGCAAGAAATATGTATGCAGGATCTCGTCTGATACTTAGCGGAATCATAAACAGAAGGTCGGTGAGTGAAAAATATATCGCCAAAATAAACTGTGCTCTTAAAGAACAATGTGACCGTCTTGGGGCAATTTTTATAGACCCAAACAAATTCCTATGTGAAAACTCACTAGCGAAGGATGGCTTGCATTTAATTAGACTGCGGTCTGTAACGTTCAGCAGAATGTTTGCAGATGTCTGCAAAATCATTAGTTGCAAGGGAAACTAATATGGCCTGAAGGGGGTGAAAAATCACACACTCCAGCTGGAAAAGAAAAATATAAGCACCATACAAAAAAAGACGATACTAAAGAATTTGCCCCAGAATACAGCTCACAACATGTAAACCAACAAAAGAAAAATTACATAAAAGTACTTCATCAAAATATTCAATACTTTGGTAACAAAAAATTAAAAGCAGAAGTACTCCTGAGTGAAGTAAGACCAGACATATTATACATAAGTGAACATGGACTAACTGAAAGTAAAATACATAATGTGGCAATAAAGGACTACAAACTAGCTAGTTACTTCTGCAGATCTAAATATAAGGGTGGTGGCGTTTGTATATATATTAAAACAGGTACTCTATTAAAGAATGTAAACAGTGAAGCTGCTACATTTCCCATAGCTAGAGAAAAAGACTTTGAAGTTACTGGTATAGTGGCAGAGGATTTTAGAGTGTTTTGTGTGTACAGGTCACCATGTGGCAATATTAGCATCTTTCTAAAAAAAATTGCTAGCTTATTGAGAATGAGTATGAAGAGAAATCTTATTATATGTGGAGACTTCAACATTGACATGAGAAAAGACACAAAAATAAGACAGGATTTTGAAGAATTGTTAATACAGCATAACATGAAAGTGACAATAACTGCACCAACAAGAGTGACTTCACAAAGTGAGACAATTATTGACAACATAATTACTAATATGTGTAACTATGAGGCACATGTAGTTCAGACAGAAATATCTGATCATCATGGACAACTAATCAGCTTTTGTAGATGTAATGATACAGTATCAGAACCAAAACAAACAACCAAAGAAATTAGGATCATCAGTGAACAAAATATCAACATCTTTAGAACAATGTTAAGTAAGGAAACCTGGAATGAAACCCTACAGGCCCAGAGTGTAAATGAAAAATATGATGCATTTATTCCAACAATTAAGTACCATTTTAATGTAGCATTTCCCAAAGTAAAGAGACAAGAAAGGCAGCAAAATCAAACACAGTGGATTACCAGTGAAATACTAGAACAGCGAAGGAAGCTTCAGGACGTGAGACGGGTGGGCGAAGCTGAAAAATATAAAATGTTAAAAAAGAAGTATAGAAAAACAATAAGAGAAGCGAAAGCAAGATCAATTGACACCACTATAGCGAACTCAAAAAAACAAGGCAAAGGCAGCTTGGAATGCAATCAATGCTGAAAGAAAGGAAAAAGATGGGTCAAACAAAGAAGAAGGTATTAGGTCAATTAAAATAGACAACACAGTGGTCACAGATGATATGGAAATAGCAAACATACTGAATAATAACTACATCAGTGTAGTAGAAAACCTAAAATTGGAAAGAAATAGTCAAAAACAGAAGGGTATTAAGGTACCAAAAAGATCATGCAGTACTATGTTCTTAAGACCAGTCACGGAAGATGAATTGCGGAAAACTATACAGAAACTGAAGTCCAAGAAATCAGCTGGTGATGATGAAATATCAAATCATGTAATAAAGCTGGTATGTGAGGAGATAATAACACCACTGCTGAACATAGCAAACTGTTCTTTCATAGATGCAATTTTTCCAGAAAAACTGAAGATAACGAAGATAGTGCCAGTGTACAAGAAAGGGTGTAAGGATGATCCCAACAACTACAGACCAGTTTCACTGATATCAGGTTTTTCAAAAATCCCAGAAATGCTTATGTATACCAGATTAGTTAACTATTTGAACAAACATAACATTCTCATGCCCTCATAACATGGTTTCAGAAAGGGTAAATCTACAGAATAAGCAATTGTCAGTCTAACAGAATACATTTTACAGTCCTTAGATGAGAAAAAGGTTGTCTCTGCAATGTTTCTGGATCTTTCAAAGGCATTTGACACCATTGACCATGAAATGCTGATACAAAAATTAAGCAACTATGGCATTCGGGGGCAACCAGGTGAATGGATAAAATCATACTTGTGCAACCGCAAGCAGTATGTATCATTAGGAAACTCGTACCAATCAGAAACCAAATCCATCAAATATGGAGTGCCACAGGGTTCGGTAATGGGGCCATTGTTATTTAATGTATTTGTTAATGATATAAGTGTTGAGGTGGAAGAATAGAAAATATTGTATGCTAATGGCATGACAATACTAAATAGTGACCAAAATATGGAACAGCTTGAGAGAAGAGCATACATATCTGCAAATGTCACAGCTCAATGGCTGTTGGAAAATGAACTGGTTATAAATCTAAAAAAGACTATGTATGCAGTGTTTAAAAACAAGGAAAAGGCTGTAGACATGGATTTAGAGGTTGATGGAACAAGGCTGGAAGAAGTAGAATCTGCTAGATTCTTAGGTATTCTTGTGGATAATGACCTGAAATGGAAAAAACATATTAATAATGTCTGTAAGAAACTGAGCTCTGTCATACTCTTAATGATGCAGCTATCACAGTATTCAGACAAGAACCTTCTGTGTACAGTGTATCACAGACTTTTCAAACCATACTTACAGTATGGAGTGACTGTGTGGGGAAACTCAAACAAACAAGAGACAAAACGAGTATTCACATTACCAAAAAAAAGCAATTAGGACCATTTTAAGAAGAAAGACCTCTGAAACATGCAGAAACTGTTTCAAGAATTTAGGTATCTTAACTTTTTCATCGTTGTATATATACAAAACAATAATGTACATCACAAAAGGTAGTGAGGACTGGATTACAAATGCTAGTGTACACACCCACAATACAAGAAGGAAGAATGAAGTATGGAGCATACCCCACCGACTGGCAATGCTAGAAAAAGGACCCCAGTACTCTGGTATCAGACTACTAAGAAGTCTGCCCAGAAACCTGCAAGATAGTGTACTTCATAATGACTTTCCAAAGAAACTTAAAGACTATCTCATTGAAAAAGAGTTTTACAGTGTTGCAGAATACTTATGCCATTAAATTTGTATATATTGTTACTCGTTATCAGTGATGTAAAAATGTAAGCTAAAGGTGTAGAAAAATAAGTGATAAAGAATGACATGTCCTATATTACATGTACATTTACTGTACACAATGTAATCTTACAGGATCAAATAAAATTCAATTCAATTCAATTCAAATTTCAAGAATATGAACGACAACCGACAATTTTAATCAGGCCCTTAGTTCAAGCATTTTTTTTTAACTCAAAAATATCTGGAACCGTTCATACACGTCATTACAACCACTCTGTGCTGAGTAATATCAGATGCAATGATGTCTGGAAATTAGTTCCTTTGTTGCACCAGACTTATCATTTTTATTTTTATTTGGTAAAATATCAGGATCAAATCTACATGTGGCAGATGTGGATATGAAGTAGATGTGGATAAAAACTGATGAATTATTATCTAAGATTTAGAAGACCTACCAATCTTTCTTCCACAGGAATTGCATTAATAATGTTTTTATTTACAATAATTTAAAATAACAACATGCAATCATGGAGGAGAGTGTGCAGAAAGTTCACGCTAAACAAGCAAGAAAGAGGATGAGAGATGAAAGCTATTGGAAGGTAACCAAAGATGTTCACATGTGGAACAAAAGCGGGCAACTCCTTATTTATTCACCAATTTCAGTGTTGTTGCTCACCCTATGTCAAAAAATGAACTGAACTTTACTTTTAAGGGATCATTAGAATCACCTGAAAAATATTCATTAATCTACACAATATATAGCTCTATATGTAACATTGTCTTTTTCAACACATGTTGGCTACCAACAAATAAATGGAATAAATACATTAGTTTCTGTCCACGCTCGTAAAGAACTGGAGAGTGTAGTTGTCCATCTTTGACAATGAGCTGCTCAGGGTGTATAACTATTTTTGATACAATAATGTTTAAAATAAAGAGGAGGATTTTTTGTGAAATGTAACTGTCTGAGAAGTGCTTTGGATCATTCCTGAGCTGGTGGCAGGACCAATAAAAGTACCTGCTGTGCAGACGTTCAGCACTCAAAGGACGCACCCATACCACCTCCAATTTTGCCCTTCCAACAACCACATTTTTGTCATGAACGAACCATTGTTTACTATCAGACAATACTGAGAAAAACCATTTTGCTCCACAGTACTACAAGTAATGCACACTGTGAACAACAGCAGAGCTTGCAGTGAGTAGTGTGGCAGCAGCTGAGAATGCAGCATAAAGTTTCCCTTAAATGCAATGTGAGATGTGATCTGGAAATTTCCAATTAGTACCAAAATACTGTAGAACGTACATTTATATATAAGGAAGGTAAAATAATAACACTATTCCATTTCAATGATGTATCATACTGCTTGTAAGACGAAAAATACATACGTCATCAGGTCCTGGTCCACTGTCTCATCTGGTAAGACTCTTCCACATTCTTCAATTTTCTCGACAGTCAGAGACAAAATCTGAGAATCGGTTTCATGAATGCGGCAATCATCTGATGGAATATTATCCTAAAATGGATGTTTGGTAAAATCCTTACACTCATTATTATTAACTTACTAAAAAGACACAATTTTAATATAAATAATAGACTAGAATGAAATAACATATCAAATTTTTTTCATTACGAACTGCAAGAGTTTTGTGATAAAATACAAAGATAAGTTTGAAAATCATTCATTGTGACCGTAATGCCAAACTGGGGAACAAAGAGGCTTTAAGACATGTGCATTAAGTAAAATCTGCACAATTTAAATAGTAATAACGGTCTGATGGCTGCTCAATTTGTTGCCACAAAGAACTTGGAACTGAGTACTTGTCTTCCTAGAAAAAAATCTATGAATGGACCTGGAAAACATTGAAAATGAATTATGCAAACCAAATAAATCACATACTGGTGTCAAAAAGATGTGCATCTGTCATGGAAAACTTATGTACATCCAGGGGAGATAATTCTGATTCCGATTATTTAGCAGGAGCAAAGTGTAAGCAGAAATTGCGGTGTTTCCAAGAAAGATAGTATCAGAGCAAAGAAGTGAAATTGTCTCAGTATTCTGACTGGTCTGATGTGATCCATCTCAGAGTAACTCTTGCACCCTACATCATCAAGCATTTGTTGGATATATTCCAGTCTCTCCTTCCTCTACAGCTTACTCCAGTACCATGGAAGTTATTCCTCAATGTCTTAACATATGCCCTGTGTCATCCTGTCAGTTTTTTTCCACATGTTCTTTTCTAGCTGATTTTGAGGGGGAAAAAAACCTCTTTCCTTATCTTATCGGTCTACCTAATTTACAACATTCTTCTGTAGAATGACATCTCAAACGCTTCAGTTATCTTCTTTTCAGGTTTTCCCACTGTCCACACTTCACTACCATAAAATGTTTAACTCCACACTCCTCCTCAAATTAAGGCCAATGTTTGATACAAGTAGACTTCTTTTGGGCAGCAGTGCTCTCTCTTTGCTTGTGCTAGTCTCCCATTTATGTTGTCCTTGCTTCATTTGTCATAATTCCTTAACTTTGTCTACTTTGTGATCACCAATTCTCATGTTAAGTTTCTCACTATTCTCATTTCTGCTACTTCTTATTACTTTTGTATTTCTCGTATTTACTCTCAATCCATATTCTGTACTTATTAGACTGTTCATTCCTTTCAACAGATCCAATAGGTTGTCTTCATTTTCACTGAGGATAGCAATATCATGAATGAATCATACCACTGATATCTTTTCATCCTGAATTTTAATCCCACTCTTGAACTTTACTGTTATCTCCATCACTGCTTCTTTGATGCACAGATTAAACAGTAGGGGCAAAAGACTGCATCCCTGACTTATCCCCTTCCTCATCCAAGGACTTCATTCTTGCAGTCTTGTTGTTCCATCTTGGTCTTGTACATATTGTATATTACTTGCCTTTCCTTAGCTATTTTTCTAAGTATTTCAAACATCATGCACCATTTCACTATGTCAAATGCTTTTTCCTGTTTGACAAATCCTATGAACATCTCTTTATTTTTCTTCAGTCGTATTTCCATTATTAAGCATAATATCAGGACTGCCTTCTCTGGTGCCTTTATCTTTCCTAAAGCCAAACTGATCATCATTTAACAGCTCCTCAATTTTCTTTTCCATTGTTTAGCATATTATTCTGGTCAGCAACTTGGACGCCTGGGCTGTTAAGTGGGTCGTGAGAGAGTTCTAACATTCATCAGCTCTTGCTATCTTCGGAATTGTGCAAATGATGATTTTTTCGAAAGTCTGACAATATGTCACCAGTCTCCCACATTCTACACACCTTCTTGAATAGTTGTTTATTGCTTATGTACATGAGCCATTAGGAGAAAGATGGCTGGAAGAACATTAAATTAGGATTGACTGCAGAAAATTTTATAAGAGAATTGAAGAGGAACTTCAGGAATAACCTAAAATATGAGTGTATAAGGAAGAAGATGGAAATCTGCTGACAAGAAAACTAAATTTTATGAATAGACACAAGGTGAATTTTAACAGGATCCCACAAGAGGTGAGCAGCTACCATCTTACACTGCAGATCCAAAGAAAGAAGAGCCCACTTTAGCTGAAGCTGAAGCACTGAAGTTAGTGAACTGTTAAAAAATTACAATGCAACAGAAACTGATGGAATAACTGTCCAAAAAGGTGGAACCACCTTCCATATATGATTCTACAAACTTCTTAAGTTGATAGTGAAATGAGAAAGAAACCCAAAAGAGTGGACTAATGATTCAACCAATACATAAGAATGGGGACAAGATTTACTGCTACAATCACTGAAGAATCATTCTGCTGAAAGAACTGTATAAAATTTTGTCTAATATTATCTAGAATAGGTTAAGTCCATTTGCAAAAGAGCTTTGGAGACTTTTACGTGTGGGTTTTGGTCTAATGCATCAACAACAGATTACACATTCATCCTGAGGTAAATACACGAAATGGCATTTGAATAGAATATTGAACTTCCTAACCTCTATGTAGACTTCAAATAAGCCTTTGATAGTCTTTAACTGAATTATGCTCTTACTGGGTACACCATCCAAGTATGTCTTACCAGTTCAAGCACCCTTGGCTGGTTCCATTATTGCAGTGTGAGTCGGTGAAGAATTACTTATTATGTAGGTGTCTTTAAGAATGGTGGGAAATTTTGTATCATGTATACACATGTCAATTTTTTGTGGAGAAATCTTGTTGCAAACTCATGAAGTTTGGAAAAATGGGAAAGAAAACTGGTACACATTATAAATTCTGAATCCTTGGGACCTACTTTTTCAACCCCCATGGAAAAAACAGAGCACATATTATAGAGCCCATAAGACACAATAAATGTACTTGAACCACAAAAATCGAACTTTTTTTCCATGAGTGGAAGACTTTTTGATGCATTAACAGAGAATATTATTGTAGACAAACACTACATTTCACGTTTATCACGAGGCATTTGTCCTGCGTTGCTCGTTGCTGTTATTAGCACACTATCGGTTTTTGTATCTTCAGTTTAAGCATGTGGTTAAACATTCATGATTTTTTTCAAAATAAACATATATATTAGGAAAGTGATTCCTAGCCCCAGCTGAGTGTTATAAAAATATCAAAATCTGTTTCTTACTCAGAAGGCTGCTAAATGTCATTTTTAACTGTGCAATTATGGTACATGAAAACTATTTATTGTACAGTGTTTTGTAGCTGTTACACGAATACTAGCACATTAGAAATCTTTTGTTTATTCTGTATGTAACTAATTAATTTACAAGGAATATTACAGATAAAATATAAGTTGAAACTTCCTGGCAGATTAAAACTGTGTGCCCGACCGAGACTTGAACTCGGGACCTGGCAGAAGTAAAGCTGTGAGGACCGGGCGTGAGTCGTGCTTCGGTAGCTCAGATGGTAGAGCACTTGCCCGCGAAAGGCAAAGGTCCCGAGTTCGAGTCTCGGTCGGGCACACAGTTTTAATCTGCCAGGAAGTTTCATATCAGTGCACACTCCGCTGCAGAGTGAAAATCTCATTTTGAAAATATAAGTTGTGTCTCCTACGAAAGCTGTGTCACTTTACAGGACTTATACAAAAAAGTACCGTACTTTATTATTTCATTTTGCACTATCCAGCACAGCAAATAAAACTCTCTAACCCAATTTCATCAGGATGTGCCATACAATTAGACCATTGGCTTATTAATTCTTTGTATAATCTAATCATAAGCACAGTAAAATGCAACACAAAAATTAATACCTGTTTTCTAGTAACTAAAGCAAAACAGTGGTCTCCACCAGCATATATCCTTTTCACAACACAATTCTGGGAATGTTGACTCTGTTCATGTGGCTCAATAATTGAAACTCCACTAGGTGACACCCAAGGTCCTAAAACAACTTGTGGAGTTGTAGCATTTAAGACAGCTTTTGTACCCAGCTGGCCAGCTCCACCAAGACCAAAAGCATAAACTCTTCCTCGTGATGGAACAAGTGCAAGTGTGTGCCTCCTGAAATGTAAGTGATAACTAAATTTACAAAAAATAAGAATGTTACACTGAGAGCAATATTACAGTGCAATTAATTAGTTTAAAGAAGTACTGATTTCTTATCACTATACTGCAATGTACCTTCCACAAGTAACTTGAGTAACTGTACTACCCATCAATTCCATTACTTTCCGTGGTAGAATTTCATTACAAGTGGAACCATGACCTAACTGACCGTATGTTCCAGAGCCACAAGTAAAAACGCCTCCGTCCTGCAAGTACAGCCTTGGTATTATTTTGAAAATCATAATATATAATTTAAGGCATGAAGTACACATTCCTATAATTAGAGTCAATTACTAAACTTTTACAAGTTAAAAAAATTACATTCATAGGTATGATGAAGAGGTGGAAAACGGCAAAAATCGACATTTAACTAAATGAAAATAAAAGAACAATATGGAAAGGTTGAACAGCTACTCACCACATATAGAAGGAGTTAAGACACAATGAAAAGGAATACTAGTAATAGATCTACTTCTGTGGAAGAACACTGTCCGCAAGTCAAACATTTTTCGTTGTACCCATCTGTCACTCAACACATCCTCGATGCGGTGAGTAGCAATCTGTCCTCTCCATAGTGTTGTTTTTGCATCATTGTTTAAATAAAAAAGAACATGCATACTTTGTAGGTAACAAACTACACACACACACACACACACACACACACACACACACACACACACACACACTTGTAAAATTTTCTTGGGTATAAATGCTTAACATGTTGTTGTGGTCTTCAGTCCTGACTGGTTTGATGTAGCTCTCCATGCTACTCTATCCTGTGCAAGCCTCTTCATCGTCAATTAACTACTACAACCTACAACCTTCAGAATCTGCTTAGTGTATTTACCTCTTGGTCTCCCTCTTCGATCTTTACCCTCGACACTTCCCTCCAATACCAAATTGGTGATCCCTTGATACCGCAGAACACGTCCTGCCAACTGATCCCTTCTACTAGTCAAGTTGTGACACAAATTCTTCTTCTCCCCAATTATACCAGTACCTCCTCATTTGTTACGTGATCTACCCATCTAATCTTCAGCATTCTTCTGTAGCACCACACTTTGAAAGCTTCTATTATCTTCTTGTCCAAACTAGTTATTGGCCATGTTTCACTTCCATACTTGGCTATACTCTATACAAATACTTTTAGAAAGGACTTCCTGACACTTAAACCTACACTCGATGTTCACAAATTTCTCTCCTTCAGAAACACTTTCCTTGCCATAGCCAGTCTACTTTTTATATCCTCCCTGCTTTGACAGTCATCAGTTATTTTGCTTCCCAAATAGCAAAACTCATTTACTACTTTAAGTGTCTCATTTCCTAATCTAATTCCCTCGGCATCACCTGATTTAATTCGACAATATTCCATTACTCTCGCTTTGCTTTTGTTGATGTTCATCTTATATCCTTATAAATATATAAAATTTTTATAAATTATATAAATGCTTAACATACTGATGGGAAAAATGGAGGTGGGAGGAGGCAGGCGGGCTTGAGGGAGTTGAAGGAAATCAAGGTGTCAAAATGATCTATAGCTTCTAGAGGGAATTTTTCACCCTACAACAGGGTGTGCACTAGTTTGCAACTTTCTGGCAGATTAAAACTGTGTGCTGCAATGGGACTGGAATCCAAAATCTTACCTATCAAGAAGATTTCTGTTATTGATTGAGCTGTCCAGGTACAACTGACTACTCGCCCTCATGACTTCACTTCTGACGTAGTATCTCCTGCTTCCCAAACTTCGCATAAACTCACCAGCATACCTTACTGAACAAGTACTCTGGAAGAAATGATACTGTTAAATGCTCAGCCAGCAAAGCACGCAGGAGAGCTTCCACGAAACATGGAAAAGCAGTAAAAACCAAAGCTCTGAGGGCGGGTCATAGCCATGTCTGGATAGCTCAATTGGTAACATCTTTACCCGCAAAATGCAAGGGTCCTGGTTTGAATGCTGGTCAAGTAAACAATTTCAATCTGCCAGGAAGTTTCAATACTTATCTTCAATATTAGAAAAAGGACAGATAGCTATGCATTGTAAAGCTGACCCACTGATTAGCAGGCAGCCACAACGAAATGACTATTATACATTATAGTTTTTGACAAAAGCCTTCTTCAGCAAAGAAACAACACACACACATTCACACAAGCACCCACATCTCAAGCACACATGATGCCCGTCTCTGGCAGCTCAAACAAGAATGCAACTGTCATGTGAACAGCAATCTGGAGTGGGGCAGGGAAGGGGGAGGAATAGCAGGGTACAGGTGTGGGAGAAGGAACAATAATGCCTAACAGGGCATGCAAGGACTAGAGACAGCCAGGTGCAACGCTGAGAGGTGGGGTGTGGGAATGGGGATCAGAGACAGAGAGAAGCAGGGAAGGGAAAGGATGGGTGGGCACAATGGTAGAGGGCAGTACACAAAGATGGTGAGGGAATGCGAAAAGAGGTGACAGAGCGAGGGGTTGTAAACTGTTGGGTGAAGAAAGTGAGGATAGTAGGTTACAATAGGGTGAGGCCAGGATAATTTCGAGAGCGGAGATACGGATACCTCCCATCTGTGCAGTTGAGAAAAGCTGGAGATGGTGGAGGAGGGGGGGATCCAGATGATATGAGTTGTGATGCAGTTGTTGTTAAATATGTATCTTGTAAGTTTTCCACTTTCAGCAACAATTTTCTCTTGTTTTACACTGCCTTCATTTCTTGTAGTACTCTATGAACATAATCCTTTGGAAGTCCAACAGTGTTATCCCTGAGATATTCTGTTTTGTCCATTTCTGCTCTCTTTCATTTGGCAAAGAAACATCCAGTTCCAAGCCCTAATGAATTTAGTAATTCTTTTTTTAATTCCATTGCACGCTTATAATACTGTCTCAACACGAATCACACCATCAGATTAAAGCAGTTATGTCAAAAACCAACTCTGCTGTAATTTCTGCACAGCATTTTATGTGGGTATGACCATTAACCAGCAGTCCACACAAATGAATTCCACTGCCAAATTGTGGCCTAGAACAGAGTTGAAGTAACCACACAACTGAACCCAACATGCTCAATTTCGATAGCTACTTCATAATCCACACCATATGTATCATTCTCCCACACCCCTCCCATGAACACCATCTTCTCTGAGTTAAGTGGATTGGAATTATCCTTGTGACACGCCCCTCAACACCGTAACCTTCCTGGCCTCTACCAGCTCCTTCCCGATACCCTCCTACACCCTTGCTCCAGTACCCTGACTTAACTCATCCTGCACCCACATCCTCTTCTCTGTAGTCTCCTTCCTCTGTTCTTGTCTTGCCTCCAAATAACTCCTCCATGTCACTGAGGGCTGTACAGAACTCCAACTGTCTGTGGTCAGAATGAGATTGTTGGTGCCCATGAACATGTCACCCCTCCCTTCCAGCTTTCAGGCAGACTTCTCCAATCCTCTCTCCTGCTCCCCACCTCCTTCTGCATGTGTAATAGAATGTATTCATCTGAAAGCTAAAAAAGTTTTCATGTGAAGCAATGAATAAAACTGTGAGCTCTGTTACACAAAGTTATTGGTGTTATTTGTTGTTTCACATACATACATACATTCATTAGCTGCTGTCCAACCATCCATTTGCTGATGAATATTCAGATACTCAGAAAGGGGGGGGGGGGGAGATGTGTTCAATCCTGCTTGTTTTCTTTTGACAACTTAGTGACTCTACTATTTTGTGATTTGTTTCCTCAACTCCTTAAATTATTTACATTCTACCAGAAGTTTCTACTGATTTATGTAATAATAAAGTAGTTCACAAGTACCTCTTGTGACAGTAACTGGTCATTAGTAAACTTTACACAAGTAGCCTGCAGTTGCTGCTTCAACCATTTGATATGTGATATGACTTGTTCCACACCCCAAAAGACTATCCTTTTGATGAGACGAGTGAACAGATGAATGGACAGTTGTTCAAAGAGCTCAAAACACTGACTGCTGTTTGTCAGTACAGACTAAGTATTTTGAAGAATACAGCAACTTCCTGTTTAACTGCATTTTACACATCACTTCATGTAGAAGATTCCGAAAGGGTGACGGCTTTATACATCCACCTGTTCAATTTAGATGAGAAGACAATGTGACCAACAAACAATTTCTGGAAGCTTTACTTTCTCTCAGTGTGGTGCTTACACGTACATTACACACTGTTAATTTATAAATAATGTATTGCAATTATAGTCAACAACAATTTCAATCTCTCATGGATTCTGTGGGAAAGCTCAATCAGTGCTATAAAGTTTTTGCCACTCAACGTAATCAAGCTGTCCAATATCTGAACTGTTGCTATGAAAACTATTCTCAGCAACTGAGCAGAAGTTTTCAAAACTTACCTTTGTTAAAAAGACAGAGAAATCCTCTCCACATGCTATATACTTTACTTTCGCAGAGCGCAATGTTTTCAGCTGCGTTGGATACAATTTATTGATATCGTCATTTAAACCAAGTTGACCAAAAACATTTTTTCCCCACCCATACACAGCCCCTGGAAAAGGACAGTGCAGAAAAGTATAAGTAAAGAGCAATAACAGCACCAAAACATTTTCATGTACAGTGGACACAGTCTATTATGAAACAAGTTCCTTTCCTTGTGCTGAACACTTAACTAAGGTCCTGCTCAGTAACCATTAATTTTGTTTCTCAGTGCATGATAATGCTGGCTGGATGAAGATATATCTGCCAACCATAATGAGCAGCATTCAATTAGTTATCTCTGAATAAATTTATGTATTAAAATGGACACCTCTAGGTGTTAAATCTCAATAAGTTAAACTGAAACCTGAGAATCTGACTACTGCTCTTAAAGCGTGATCTACCAACCAAACAAAAATATCTGGAGCAGTCCTTAAAAATGCACAAGGCTTTAAAATGCAGATGAATCACTAATTTTCACAATTTTCTAAAATTCCTTCATCACCATCACAGTAAAGCTGGAGAACAGAAAGAAGGGTGGTGAAGGTCTTTATATAAGGTCTTGTACATAAGAATAATTATTACTCATGTTTTCCAAAGCCTTTGCTTCTTAAGTGTGAGTTTCCCCAGTCATTTGCACGTCTCCTCCTTGTATCATGTATCAAATGACTGTTACAGCCCTTATGAGAT
This sequence comes from Schistocerca americana, assembly GCF_021461395.2. Lineage (NCBI taxonomy): Eukaryota > Metazoa > Arthropoda > Insecta > Orthoptera > Acrididae > Schistocerca > Schistocerca americana. The sequence goes on from NC_060119.1 coordinate 1,046,740,524, forward strand.
GAAATACATAAAAATGACATACAGTACCACTAAAATTTTGTCAGGCTCTAGACTTAAAAAATTCTTCACACTGAAATAGTACTTAAACTAAGTGTAAAGAAAAGCCTTTTTCCACAGAAATCAGCATATTACACAAACATACCTGACTTTGAAACAGCAAAACTGTGATTTCCACCACATGCAATAATGGCAATAGGAATTCCCATTAATGATCTTACCAAACAAGGTCTTGTTTCTTTGGAAACACTTGATCCAAGACCGAGCTGGCCGTATTCATTACAACCCCAGGCATAGAGTTCACCATCTGTGTAATAGCGGAAAAATAAATCAGAAATATAGAAAGTAAAACCAAAATATTTCTGTGACACTCTAAACAAACACATAATAATGACATTAGCAAATATTCCTTTCCTAAAAAGCAAAACACGGTGATTACATATTGGTCTTTGATACCTATCTCCTCCATCCTGATATGAACTTGTCTCCTGCTCCTTATAAAAAATACTGTGTAATTTTTACATTTGAGTGTGTGACATGAATGTTTTTCTGCACTATTCACAGACTTAGGTGTGTAATAGTAGCAGATGGACAAGTGATAGGTACAGAGTGTAAATGAACAAATAGTGTATGATGGAAGCTACAGATTGAGTGTTGAGTGTGACAATACAACAACAGGACACACACACACACACACACACACACACACACACACACACACAGAGAGAGAGAGAGAGAGAGAGAGAGATTACAGTCAATAACACACACAGCCTACACTAAGGAGATGCAGCAATGTTGGTGTGAGGCAAGGTTTGGTTGAGGAGGGGGAAAACGAAACAAGAGTAAAGGAAAATCACAATGGAAGAACAAGAGCTGTGCATCATAGTCCTGACTATTTGAAGTATCTTCACCACAACAAATACTGGTGCTAACTGCACAAGATGTCCACAGCTAGGGGGTGGGGTAAACATAGACCCTCCAAAAAGCAGTGCTGGTAGTCTTTAACTGATGGGCACAGACATTGCATGTGTGAACTCAGGTGTCTACTATATTATTATTGAAAATATACAATGGAGAGACCTAGAAAGAGATTGCCACATGCAAGCTACATAAATAATATAAACATAAAGGCTTCACTACTCTGTTACAATAAACTAATGAGAGGAATAGTGGTTGCTGGAACAACTTATTCCAAACATGCTGGATCCATGTATTGTTGCACTTTATAATGAGCCATACATACAATAAAAAATAAAAAAGTCTTGCTTTTCACAAAATAAAGTATAAATTTATGATAAAGTGAAAAAATTCCTCAATGAAAGAAGATATAATCAAGCAAAAACCATTGTATGTTGTTAATGCAACTAAACTTACATTCGTGTGTGTGTACATTCTATCTCTGATTAAGGCCTTGTTAGCCGAGAGCTCATTTTCTGACAATCTTTTTGTTGCGCCTATCTGTGACTCAGCATCTCTGCTATATGGTGAGTAGCAACTATCCTTTTCATGATATTAACACTAATAAATGCTTTCACACAGTAATTTTATGCACTGAAACATTAAAGTTGATGTATTTTATTCCAAACAAATCTACTCCAAGCGAAAATTCAAGTAATCTTGTGGGATTTCGTTGACATTATGAAATTAATAATCACCAAGTCACCTGCAAAGAAACTCTCTAATCCTTTTATGAGTAATGGAAACTACTGTTCCCATTTTTTGTTTTCGCAGTAAGTTCAGTGGTAATCACAGTGTTCCCATTTCCAGCTTGTGCTGCCATCTCTGTTATCATGTGATAATTGCATGTAGTTTGTCCACTGGCATGCAGAAGCTATTGTATGTCTACATCTTTAGTCAATCAATGCAGAGGCGTCATTTCTGAGTGAAACGGTGCCATTATTTTGACCACAACCGCTTTTTTATATTCTGTGCTTTTCTTATGTGTCTGAGGTGACATTTTTCTACTTTTGTATTTAGCAAGGAGGCAGTATATGTCTGCAAGTTTTCTTTGTAAACCACTGAAACACTCAACGTAAGTTAGTGGGAACTATTTATCACAATATACTGTGTGTGATGTGTAAGTAGCATGGCTGTGAAATTGGGACTGTATTTATTGTATCTTTCTCATTGTTCAAAATGCCTGGACTGACACCACAAGACACACTGCCTTTACAAATGTCTGCTTGTGTCTGTATATGTGTGGATGGATATGTGTGTGTGTGCGCGAGTGTATACCCGTCCTTTTTTCCCCCTAAGGTAAGTCTTTCCGTTCCTGGGATTGGAATGACTCCTTACCCTCTCCCTTAAAACCCACATCCTTTCGTCTTTCCCTCTCCTTCCCTCTTTCCTGATGAGGCAACAGTTTGTTGCGAAAGCTTGAATTTTGTGTGTATGTTTGTGTTTGTTTGTGTGTCTATCGACCTGCCAGCGCTTTCATTTGGTAAGTCACATCATCTTTGTTTTTAAATATATTTTTCCCACAAGGAATGTTTCCCTCTATTTATATAATTGCATACACAGTTGCTGAGCTGAGAACCACAAAATGTTTAAATTATCAAAATGTTCAGTTTTTATTTATTTATTTTTCTATGCAGAAGACACAATATAATCTTTATTGGTACGAACGGTTAGGAAATGGAGAGATGCAGATAATTTCACAGATTTTTGTACTCTGATTGCCACATAATTATGACTTATTTAGTTTCATAATTGAAAAACAGCTTTTCACACACAAAAATATTGATCAAAATATTTAATCAAATTTGCAAAGTCATTATGGAGCCATGGAAATCTGAGGAAAATAATTTTAACATTCCGAACAGTTTTCATATAAAAGGACTTATCTTATAAATGGAAATTAAGTTGCAGATCAATCAGTTCCATCTGTACAAGCACAGGGATGATTTCAACTGAAATGGCAAATGGACTCAAAAACAGATTGGCAGTGTTGTCAGAACATTTAGAAAAGTATCCTTGTAATTCTTTCAAGGTCACAATGACTTCAACAAACTTCATGTTTCCTTTAACACCACTGAGCTTGGGAGACTGGACTGTTTTGTTTTGTTTTGTTTCTGCCAGAACTGTCCCTCCTACAATGCAATTTTCTTTACAAATACATCCCGGTCAGATCAGAAATAAGTTGCTTCTCACCTTGCTGTTGGCAGTGTGCAGTCACGTTCACTCAAAATGTGACATCTGCAATCCATTTGGATGTTCTGATGTTTGTTCCTGCAATCCTTCTTAATTCATAAATTCAACAATTGAATGTTTTAAATCAAAAAAGCATTCCAATTATGCCCCTTGACTTAACTAACATACTTTGTTATAACTAAATATATAATGTCTTCAAACTTTTCATTCAATTCTGTATGAAACTTTTGCATCTGGCAGTGGAATAATGTATGCTGTTTCAGAAATTTTACTATTTGCACCACCAATTTCTTCATGGGCTCCTCGCCAGCAGATTTAACACAAAATGCTTCTTGGTATAGCGAACAATGAATGCCATCTGTCGATCATTGTAATCTTTTGCTCTCTCATTGTCAACTAAATCTTTCAATTCTTCCTGCATTGCATTGTAATGTCATTCACTGGCAAATCTGCAGTACCCATCAACTATGTGACTAAATAATAGATATTTAAAATTCCCGCCAAACCATTCTGTCATTCTTATTCAGTTTTAAAGGCTTATGGTGATAGATCACTAGACTGACACTCTTTTTGTGCAAAAAGCCACTGGACCTGTGAACTAACCAGAAAAAAATAGCGAAGGGTAAACAGCACTGACACGATTCTGCTGAACTGAAGAGTGTCAAGCTGATCGAAAAATGAAGCACTCTCATGCCATATTACATACTCCTGAGAAGGGCCGAGCAAAGTTAAGACAGGCCAACCCTCATCCTGCACAAGGGGGTCACTTGCAATCTGACATGCCTTGACCACCCCTGAATTAGAGAATGCAAATAGGAAACTTGTTGACATTTTCGTCTGCAAAATCTAATATCTTTGGTGCAAGTGTTGCAAAGCATAGACATTTCAGAGTTCTGTAACATGTGATTCCCACATCACGCTCTTAACAGGAAAACATCAAAGAATTTAGAGTATTCTATTCCATTAACTATTTAATTGGATAGATAAAAAATGTACTCTCCAAGTGGTGGCAAAACACACACAAAAAAGACAGTTGTAATTGACAAGTTTTCAGGAAATTCACCCAAAACCGTGGGTCAGGGAGACTTACCGTACAGGATGAGAAGGAAAGACTGATTGTTGAGGACAGCATTGGATGATATTTGAAAACCTGAGAGCTTAATTGTGGAAGACAGGTAGTATGCAGACAGAGATTACTGCTTAAACATCACGCACAAGTTAATGAGAGTGAAAAGCTAAATGCATTGTACATAACAGAGACGGGAGGGGGCGGTGAAAAACAGACAGGAAAGATAATGAAAGATGTAGAAAACTAAAACGGAGTGAAGCAAAGAGTAGTTACAGTGAAGAAATGCTGAAATGGAAGAAATTAACATAAATTAAGGCCAGGTGGGTGGCAAGAATCAAGGACACGTTGAAGTGCTAGTTCCCACCTGCGGAGTTCTGAGAAACTGGTGTCTGGGGGAAGAATCCAGATGGCGCTTGTGGTGAAACAAGCGCCAAGGTCATGAATGTTATGTTGTAAAGCATGCTATGCAACAGGATAGTGCAAGATGCCAGTATACACCCTCTGCCTATTCCCTTTCATCCTAATTGATAATTTGGTGGTAGTCATGCCAATGTAGAAGGGCAAGCAGTTTTTACATAATAGCTGGTGTATGACAGGGTGTTTCGCAAGTGGCTCTCCCACTGATAGTATGTGTTTTGTCAATATGTTTTGTCAGTTACAGGGCTATTATATATGGTGGTAGGAGGGTGCATAGAGCACGTCTTGCAGTGGGGGCGGTCACAGGGGTAGGAGCCATAGGGTAGGGAAATGGGTGTAGAGGGAGCATTGGGTCTGACAAAAATATTGGAGAGATTGAGAGGGCTACGGAAAGCTATTCTAGGTGTGGAGGGCAAATTTTCAGACAGAATGGATCTCACTTCAGAGCATGATTTTAGAAAGTCATGGCTCTGTTGAAGTAGTTGATTAACACATTCCAGACCATGATAATACTGAGTCACCAATGGTGTGCTCCAAAGCTTTTTGTGGAGGGATCAGCAATACCAGGATAAGATGTGATGCCCCGGAAAATCTGCTTTTTAACTAGGCTGGTGGGATAATTACATGCAGTGAAGACTGAGATGGGAATGGTGGTTTATTGCTGTAAAGAGTCTGCATCCAAACAAATATATTTGCCTCAGATGCCAAGGTTGTATGGGAGGGATCATCTGACACGGAAAGGATGGCAACTGTCAAAATGTATGTACTGTTGTTTGTTGGTAGGTTTAATGTGGACAGAAGTGTGTAGCTGGCCTTTGATGAGGACAAGATCAACATCAAGTAAAGTGGCATGGGATTTGGAATAGGATCATGTGAAATTTATCGGGAGAAGGTATTAAGAGATTCCAGGAATTTTAACAGGTCAGGCTCACCATGAGCCCATGTGGTAAAGATGTAATCAATGTATCTAAACCAAACCAGGGGGCTGAAGACCAACAGATCCCAGGAAAGCCCCCTCAAAGCAACCCACAAAAAGGTTGGCATAAGGAAGGAGCCATCCTGGTTCCCATGGTCGTACCCCTGATCTGTTTGTATCTCTGCCCCTCAAAGATGAAGTAGTTTTTGTTAAGAATAAATTTGGTTAAGGTGAGTAGGAAGGATGTCACAGATCTGGAATCAGGTGGGCACTGAATGAGAAAATGTTCAGCAGCAGACAGACCATGTACGTGGGGGATGTTTATGTAGGTGGTGTTAATGGTGACAAGCACGGTGTGTGGTGGGAGTGGGACAGGCACAGATTTCAGACGATCTAGGAAATGGTTGGTATCTTTGATGTAGGTGCATGGTTTTGGTGAGGTGAGAATTTCTGTGGATTGAGGTGTCAGTCCTTGTGAGAGGCCTGAGGTTTTAAGGAGGGACTGCAAGTCAATTTGATTCACAGGGGACGTGATCTTGATCTCTTCCAAAACATCAAACATTTTTGTTTAGGAAAAAAGCCTCGACTCTTCACTAATTAAGTTCAATGACAGATCACTGAATATGCGTGGCCAAGTGTTGAAACTCAATATTAGCCAAATAAATTAAATCTCATTTCACAACTAAAATAAACAGGTGAAAAAAAGCAGTAAGTGACAACACTTTCTTTTTACCAGTATTTCTTCCACCTGCATGAGATACGGGTAAAAAATTCCCGGATTTTTCCCGGATTTCTCGGTTGAAAAAACACTTTCCCCCGCGTGAAAATACATTTTTCCCCTTGTTATGTGAGGGTATACTTTTCCTCGCCACTGTAAAACTTATCAGTCTTTTGAATGTTTATGGTTTTATACGCTGACGTAGAATTTCCCGGCACTTTAGACCGCATGTTACTTTCCAAGGCATTGAAATCGAGATTGCGACGCGCTTTTGTAAGCCAGTCATAGCTCAGGTCATGTGATCTCGCCAGCTGACGACAGCATAGGACACGTGACGTAGGCAGCCAATAGCAGGATCACTCTTAAGTAACGCGAACACACAAATAATAAAAGTTGATGGTTTAAATCAATATACATGGTGCTGCTACAAGAAAAACAGAGGTTTCACACATAATCGTAATCTCTAAGATTAATAAGCTGCAAGAGAAGCTAAGCTTCCACATACAATGTTTATCTTTTCTGCGCGTGTTACACTTCAAGATATATCACGCAAATGTGCCAGCAAAATTTTTAATAACGACGTAAATGTCTGATCTTCTGGGCTCCAAATTCTTCTAGATGGTCGTCCTCAAAGAGTTGATTTTTAATTGAGAGTCAAATGCTCTGTGATTTAAGAAATTCGTCGTACATTCTTGCATATAGTTCATCTTGTCTAAAAGGAAATTTACTTTGAAAGTAACGCTTTTCAAACCACCATCTGCAATGTTTTCCCCTGACCTGTTAGAAACTGATTCATTTCAGCAGTTGCCAGATAGCGCCTGGTAACAGGTGCCACCGCTCTTGCGCAGCTACGATGACACAGGAAGCCCGTATGTTCGTACATGTAAAACATTAAAAGCTCTTGCTCTATGTCACAAAAGAAACAATATATCAGAGGGCACGTGAAGCTCATCGGAATTTCGTGAGCCATACTAAAATGCATAATTGAGCTTAAAGTGCAATTTCGTATGTCCAGATTCGGTTGTAAATTTTCTTGAGTACCAGTACTGTATTATCTCATGTTTGGTTCTTTATTATGGCATAACGCCATGCGAGATAGAAGATGGAAAACGTGCACTTGAAATGCAGCGAACAGCTGAAACTAGCCAACAGTGTGAAATTAAACCATTTCAAATAAACTGACTGCCTCAGCGCAAAATATTAATAAAAGCCAAATATCTTTAGCAAAGCGACAAAAATAACTCATTGTTCTGCAAGGTGATAAACGCTTGACTGTCAGAAAGGTGGAAATAGTACATGAAAATAATAACATATTTTAGCCTTCCGTAACTATGCAAACGTTTTTTAATTCATTTGATAGCTCCCGGCCACAGAGATCCGTTTTGTTTTCATTTGATGTGAGAGCAATAAATGAAGAGGAAACACCAAAATCACGAAACGTAAACACAGGTCACGTGAAGACTACCCACCTCCCAACCACAACTCAGACTGCTCTGTACATCAGCCCCGGATCTACGATATTTCCCAACCGGGCAATACTTAATAGTGGTGCCCAGCCACACATCCGTAGCCAGAAGCGGGAGAAGGTACCACCCATACGCGACTCAACTGCGCATGCACAAGAGCCCGCCCGCAACTCCTCAAACGAATCTAATGTCAACAGCTGTCACGCCACGCTGATCGGGGGCAACTTGTCGTTATGAATCACTGCATAGTCTTTCTAAATCGTTTGGCACACTTTGCTGTTGGCAGACACTTGTATGAGCACTATGTTTTGTTGTTGTATATGGCGGATTTCCTTTGCGACTTAAGTTTTATTTTCGTTTTTTCTTCCTCTTGTTAATGTTTTGTTGCTGCAGTATTATCCTGCAGACGTGGGATACAGTAATATCCTTTGTTGGAGTATTGGTTCTTATCAGTCAAAATAAAAAAAAAAAAATTAACTGAAAACTAAAACAACGAAACATTCCCGGAATTCTAAAAAATTTCCGGGTTTTTCCCGGATCTCCAGGTTGTCCTGGGTCATATACACCCTGAAACAGTAACTAAAAGGGACAATACTATAAAAGACATAGACAGGCAGAGAAAAAAAAAAAAAAAAAACCGAAGAACGCGAGCAGCTGCTCCTGGGTCATCCGCTAAAATGGCATCCAGAGTACCGTATTTACTCGAATCTAAGCCGCACTTTTTTCCGGTTTTTGTAATCCAAAAAACCGCCTGCGGCTTAGAATCGAGTGCAAAGCAAGCAGAAATTCTGAGAAATGTTGATAGGTGCTGCCACAACTAACTTCTGCCGTCGAATATATGTAGCGCTACACAGGGATGCTTCATAGGCACAAAGATAAATACTGGCGCCAAAACCTCTGCGTCAGTAAATAAATTTTTTAAAAAAAGGTGGAAGACAAGCTCTTTTTCTCCGCCCTGAGTTTCGACAACTGCATTTTCATACATTAGCCAATGAAGTAAATACAAATTCCGTTTTGTTCACCTTCGAATGTAGCAGAATTTCAATGTACTACGAAAATCCAACTGGCAAGACTGTTTGGGATGTTTGTCAATATGGCCAACTCTACGTTCTGAATATTTTCCTACCTGTGAGAAGAGATGGTTGCTAATAGGAACCTGATGAAATGTGAATCACATGTAGTATTCTCTTCACCATAAGAATTATTCGAATATAAACATCTTGCCATGTATTCTTTCGTGTTTGCTACTGTCTCATTTAAATCCTGTCTGCCTAATAAAGTACGAAACTAGAGTGAGACAACAGCAAACGCGGAAGAATATACGTATCGTGTCATGTTTATATTCGTATTATTTTTATGCCTAATAGTGATACAGTCAGAAATGAAGCACGGCAACTGACTAGATTTTTAAATCTAAGATGACTAATTTCTGTGCAGAATTTGATGTACTAAAGAAGCGGCCACAAAGATTTTTAAACGGAGAAAAATTTTCGCCTAACTCTCGTTCAGAACACGTTCTACCATATGCAGTCTATTATTTGGTTCTTGTTGATCATTATCAAAGAAAGCAGCAGTGTAAGTAACAACAAATAGCAGTCTCTTGCCATTGTTTCGCTAATGATATGATTCCTCTCTCTCTCTCTCTCTCTCTCTCTCTCTCTCTCTCAATTTTTTTTTTTTTTTTTTTAAATGCGGTGGTAGCGCGCACAAAAGCAAGCCATGCTGCGAGCGGCGACAGGCCGTAAACACGCACTATCAGAATGCGACAAACAATGCATGACACAATACAGTAATGCATTTCCAGCTTAGAGTGACGTAAACACCTCTAACAAAGAAAACGGGACTTATCAGATCAAAGTAAAATAAGCAATCGATTCAAACCAGACGAAGCATGTGAAAAAGGAAGGGTACCCGCATGAATACGGACGGAGCGCCTGATGCATAGCAATGGCTACCTGGTAAAGCTTAACTGCTAAGCTTACGACTCGAACCGAACTACTGTGGCTGTATCATCATTCATTGGACCTAAATTGTGTCTAATATTACAATGGACTAACTTTGTTTCGATTTGGAGGTGCGGCCTAAAACTTTTCTCCCCCCTTGAATTTCGAGTCTCAAATTTCAAGTGCGGCTTAGATTCGGGAATTTTTTTTTTCCTTTATATCGAGTCTCATTTTTCAGGTGTGGCTTACATTCGAGTAAATACGGTACATGGCAGGCCAAGATCAACACGCAGTGTATTAAAATTCGGACAGGACGTTAAAATGTGGCGGACCATCAGCAATTGCCCACATTGGCAGAACGGCGCCGGCGCAGCCGTCAGCAGATGGTGATGGCTGAACCGGCAGTGTCCAATTCGTAACCGGGCCAAAACGACCTCCTCCCGCCGAGAAGGGTGTGAAGAGGACGTCCAAGCCGTGGGAAGAGGTTTCAAGTTGTTGTTGTTGTTGTTGTTTGGGGGAAGAGACCAAACTGCGAGGTCATCGGTCTCATCGGATTAGGGAAGGATGGGGAAGGATGTCGGCCGTGCCCTTTCAAAGGAACCATCCCGGCATTTGCCTGGACGATTTAGGGAAATCACGGAAAACCTAAATCAGGACGGCCGGACGCGGGATTGAACCGTTGGCCTCCCGAATGCGAGTCCAGTGTGCTAACCACTGCGCCACCTCGCTCGGTGAGGTTTCAAGGCCCGAAGCTTGTTGTCCGTAAGTGCAGCCCAATCAGCATGCCACAGCGACAAAATGCGCTGACAAATGACCCTGCTACAATCTGATGAAGGGACACAACAAGAAGCTGTCCGAGGCTGGAGGACCACAGCCTTTGCCGCGGCATCTGCAGCTTCGTTCACAGGGATACTGACATGGCCAGGAACCCACATAAAACTAACCGCAGAACCGTCCATCAGCTGCTGAAGAGAGCGTTCGATCCGGTGCACGAAAGGGTGAACCGGGTACGGATCACTGAGGCTCTGGATGGCGCTCAGGGAATCGGAGCAGATGACATAAGCAGAATGTCGGTGGCGGCAGATGTAAAGAACAGCCTGGTAGAGGGCAAATAGCTCAGCTGTGTAGACCAAACAATGGCCATGGAGCCAGTATTTGAAACTGTGTGCCCCGACAATAAAAGAATACCCAACACCGTCATTGGTCTTAGAGCCATCTGTATAAATGAAGGTCATATTAATGAACTTCGAACGAAGTTCGACAAAACGGGAGCGGTATACCAAACCAGGGGTAACCTCCTTTGGGAGCGAGCTGAGGTCACGGTGAACGCGTACCTGAGCCAGGAGCCAAGGTGGCATTTGGCTCTCGCCCACTCGAAAGGTTGCAGGAAGTGCAAACTCAATGTGCTGAAGGAGGCGACGAAAGCGAACTCCAGGGGGTAGCAGGGCAGAGACATACAACCCATATTGACGGTCGAGAGAGTCGTCAAATAAGGAATGACAAGACGGGTGGTCGGGCATTGACAGTAGCCGACAGGAATAACGACAAAGCAGTATATCGCGCCGGTAGGTTAGTGGCAATTCACCGGCTTCAGCATGAAGACTCTCAACGGGACTCGTATAAAACGCTCTGATCGCAAGACGTAAACCCTGATGTTGTATGGACTTGAGGCGGTGTAAGATGTATGGCCATGCAGAGGAGTATACGAAGTTCCCATAATCCAGCTTCGAGCGGACGATCGACCGATATAGACTAAGTAGGACAGTTCGATCCGCTCCCCACACATACCACTGAGAACACGGAGGACATTTAGAGAACGGGTACAACGGGCAGGCAAATATGACATGTGGAGACCAGCTAAGTTTCCTGTCAAATGTAAGACCTAAAAATTTTGTTGTCTCCACGAATGGGAGAGCAACGGGACCGAGTCGTAAGGACGGTGGGAGAAACTCTTTGTAGCGCCAGAAGTTAATACAGAACGTCTTCTCGACAGAAAAACGGAAGCCATTGGCGACACTCCAGGAGTAAAGACGGTCAAGACAACGCTGAAGACAGCGTTCCAGGAAACATGTACGCTGCGCGCTGCAATAGATGGTAAAATTGTCCACGAAAAAGGAGCCTGATACATCAGCTGGGAGGCAATCCATTATTGGATTGATTGCTATGGCGAAGAGAGCGACTCTCACAACTGAGCCCTGTGGCACCCCATTCTCCTGGCGAAAGGTGTCGGACAGGACAGAACCCACACGTACCCTGCATTGTCGATCCTTTAAAAAGAAACGAATAAAAAGAGGGAGGCGAGCGCAAAGGCCTCATGTATGCATGGTGCGGAGAATGCCCACCCTCCAACAGGTGTCGTAAGCCTTCTCCAAATCAAAGAACACAGCCGCAGTCGGGCGCTTCCGCATGAAGTTATTCATAATGAAGGTCGACAAGGTAACCAGATGGTCAACAGCAGACCGGCGCCCACGAAATCCACATTGTACATTGGTAAGTAGGCGTCGAGATTCGAGCAGCCAAACCAAATGAGAGTTAACCATTCGCTCCATCACCTTACAGACACAGCTGGTAAGCGAGATGGGTTGATAACTGGAAGGCAAGTGCTTGTCCTTCCCCGGCTTAGGAATCGGTACAACAATAGACTTGTGCCAGCATGTGGGAACATGTCCCTCAATCCAGATGCGATTATCAGTACGAAGAAGAAAACCTTTACCCGCAGGAGAAAGGTTCTTCAGCATCTGAATATGAATAGAATCAGGCCCTGGAGCGGAGGACTGTGACCGGGCAAGTGCATTTTCGAGTTCCCGCATGGTGAATGGGGCATTATAACTTTCAAGATGCGAGGAGCGGAAGTTAGGTGGCCTAGCCTCCTCTGCCTGTTTTCGGGGGAGGAAGGCAAGGTGGTAATGAGCAGAGCTCGAAACCTCTGCGAAAAAGCGGCCGAAGGCATTGGAGACATCCTCAGGGGCCACAAGGACGTCATTCGTGACTGTCAAGCCAGAAACTGGTGAGTGGACCTTAGTGCCAGATAGCCGGCGCAGGCTACCCCAGACAACAGAAGAAGGAGTAAAACTGTTGAAGGTGCTTGTGAAAGCAGTCCGGCTGGCTTTCTTGTTGTCTTTAATAACACGACGACACTGCACACGTAATCGTGTAATAATGATTTGTTAATGTGGAGAACTTGCACTATGGTTCAGAGTCCACATTAAACTATAGCCCCTCTGCCCCCCCCCCCCCCCCAAACACACACACAAAAAGAAGAAGAAGAAGAAGAGAGAGATAAATGGGCTGAGTCAGTCAATTTATAAGGTCAGCAGAAGGCAAGGGCATACCACTTCCAATAAGACCACATCCAGTAAAGCTCTGTGACATTCAAACTAACCTTCAGGCTGAAGATAGCCTTACTTTACCTTTTTTCTGACTTAGTTTAAACTATATTTTCAGAAACTTCCTAGCAGATTAAAAATTTATGCCAGTGTGGAACACAAAGCAGGATCTTTGCCTTTCACAGGCAACTGCTCTATGACTGAGCTATCCAGGAGTGACACAACCGTTCTTGATAAATTCACTTCTTCCAGTATCTTTCTCCTACTTCACAAATTTTATGGAGTGTTCCTGCATATATTGTAGAACTAGCATTCCTGGAAGAAGGACACTGTCATCCAATCTGACTTACAGTTTTAATCTGCCTTGGAATTTCAGTTCAACACGCACTCCATTGCATAGTGATAATTTATTACAGATACATGTTCAAATTTCATTTCAAAAAATATCCATATACAACTACATGTGCAAATATGAAATTTTAAAGATAAGAAAAAAGAAACAGTTTCATTCATTGTTTTCAAAAATTCTGATTGCAGTATTTCAAAGAAAAGTGCACAGAACTGCAATCATCAGCAACAAATAACTGTTTCAACTCAAGTGTAATGTCATTTTGCAATATCAATCTCTTGCAACAACTGATGTATTACTACTAACATTATGGAACATGTTATTTACTGATGAGAAGTTTTGCTGTACTTACTGTTTGTCAAGGCTAGGCAGTGATTGTGTCCAGAGGTTATCTGTACAACATGTGATGTTGCTAATGCTTTAATCATTTTTGGAAGTGGCTGTGAAACACAGTCCAGGCCAACACCTGCAATAAATAAAACACACTTAGATCAGTTGCTCCACCCATGAGTGAAAAATCTATTTATTATCAGGCATTGCACAGTGAATCTGGATATTCACATGAGTATCCAGATGAATATCTGGTAAGAGGTCATCTTCAACAGGTGCATTTACTAACTATTTAATTTTATCTGTCATTTGTTTCATCAACACAACTATAATTAACTACAAAAAACATATATAAAAACTACTTCTATCATGTAATATGTCTTTGGGTTATTGATTTTATTAATGTTTACTTAAGATGAATGAATGGACTGAGAGGTATGGAGAATGAACTTGTGTTTTAGTTATTTTGCATTGCAGTCTGTGGTAATCTGTCAGCAAAATTCAGTGAGTGAGGACTCTGATTACAATGTCACCTAATTTTAGAGATCCAACCTGTTGACACCATCAGATCATTCCCTGTTTAAAACTTTAGCACAATGAAGTCCACAGGCAGTCAAATATACAGCTTAACTATTTCAGCCTCATCAAGCAGCACCAACAACGGCGTGAAGCCACTGATCTTTGTGCTGTCAGTTAGCTCTGATGGTTCACAGCTTCGAACTGGATCTGCCAAAATGAGACGGAACAATGGGTGCCATTGCTTGACACTCCAGCCAGTCTAAAAATATCATTAAAAATCTACCTTAAGCACCTCAACCACCTACATTCTGTGGCCTGCCAGTTCATACGAAGGACACGGAAGTATCACAGACTGTTTCTCAGTCACACAGTGTACAATAAGTGTCTGCACTAGGACTGGTCATGTTAATAATAGACACACAATAATTCTTTAATGACCAGATACAATTTATGCTAATCGGATTATTCAACACTAGTTGTAACCAATCAGGTCAAGTAACCTCTCATCATCATTCTGTACCAATTACATCTTTGAGTGAAAATACTAAAACATTAACACTTGGTAGATTATTTACACTTTCTACTGCTGGACACAACACCGGCCGTCTCTCCTGAGAAATTTTCTAATATTGCAGACCCTAACTTCTAGGCAGACCCTAACTTCTAGAGATCAGAGGTGCTAGCTCTTCTAATATTATTAATGAGCAATCTACAAGTCAAATCTCATGAAAATACTGTAATCTAGATTCAACATTTCTTCCATTGCTATGGTTTCCACAGGTCTCACACTCTATACCAGATCAGTAAAGAGTGCAATTATCACAGCAATATGTCTAATTTTTTGAAATGTCCAATTGTTTATACAACATTTTCTCATAATTATGGTAATAATTTAGGCTATTATGACAATCCTTAACCACAATTCTCAGTCAAAATATTCCCGTTCACAAAGATCACTCTCTGTAACATAAATTTTCAGTTTTTGTAAGTAATACTTTTCCAAATTACGACACCTTGTGGTAATTTCGTGTAGCCAAAAGATCACTCAGTCATTCAGATTAAATCATCTTGTTTAGTTGGGTAGATTAATATTTTATTGAAAGTAAATACTTAGAAAATAAAACTCACAACTCAGGTATATACATTGCCAATAACAAATCCATCTCAATGTTTTACTTCACGGGAGATGTCCACTTTAATCTAACATTCAAACTGACATGCAGCGTTCATGGCGGAATACTAAAACGCTGTCTTCATTTAAAAAAAAAAAAAATAAATAAAAATAATATATATATATATATATATATCTAAAAACAAAGATGATGTGACTTACCAAATGAAAGTGCTGCCAGGCCGACAGACACACAAACAAACACAAACATACACACAAAATTCAAGCTTTCGCAACAAACTGTTGCCTCATCAGGAAAGAGGGAAGGAGAGGGAAAGACGAAAGGAAGTGAGTTTTAAGGGAGAGGGTAAGGAGTCATTCCAATCTCGGTAGCGGAAAGACTTACCTTAGGGGTAAAAAAGGACGGGTATACACTCGCACGCACACACACACATATCCATCCACACATATACAGTGTGTGTCGGGTGGGAGGAGGAGGTCGGGTGGGAGGAGGAGGTCGGGTGGGAGGAGGAGGTCGGGGAGGGGGGGAGAGGAGGTCGGGGAGGGGGGGAGAGGAGGTCGGGGAGGGGGGGAGAGGAGGTCGGGGAGGGGGGGAGTACGTCGGGGGCGAGGAGGGAGAGTACGTCGGGGGGGAGGAGGGAGAGTACGTCGGGGGGAGGAGAGTACGTCGGGGGGAGGAGAGTACGTCGGGGGGAGGAGAGTACGTCGGGGGAGTGGGAGGAGAGTACGTCGGGGGGGTGGAGAGTACGTCGGGGGGGGGGGGGTGGAGAGTACGTCGAGGGGGGGAGGAGAGTACGTGGGGGGGAGGAGAGTACGTCGGGGGGAGGAGGAGAGTACGTCGGGGGGAGGAGGAGAGTACGTCGGGGGGGAGTGTTGGTCGGGGGGAGAGTAGGTCGTGGGGGGAGTGTTGGTCGGGGGGAGAGTAGGTCGTGGGGGGAGAGTAGGTCGTGGGGGGAGAGTAGGTCGTGGGGGGAGAGTAGGTCGTGGGGGGAGAGTAGGTCGTGGGAGGAGAGTAGGTCGTGGGGGGAGAGTAGGTCGTGGGAGGAGAGTAGGTCGTGGGGGGAGAGTAGGTCGTGGGGGGAGAGTAGGTCGTGGGGGGAGAGTAGGTCGTGGGGGGAGAGTAGGTCGTGGGGGGAGAGTAGGTCTTGGGGGGGAGTAGGTCATGGGGGGGAGTAGGTCATGGGGGGGAGTAGGTCATGGGGGGGAGTAGGTCGGGGGAGGGGGAGTAGGTCGGGGGGGGGGGGGGAGTAGGTCGGGGGGGGGGGGGGGGGGTGTAGGTCGGGGGGGGGGAGGAGTAGGTCGTGGGGTGAGAGTAGGTCGTGGGGGGAGAGTAGGTCGTGGGGGGAGAGCAAGTCGGGGGGGGAGAGTAAGTCGGGGGGGGGAGTAAGTCGGGGGGGAGTAAGTCGGGGGGGGGGGGGGGGGGGAGTAAGTCGCAGGGGGGAGAGTGGGGGAGAGTAGGTCGTGGGGGGAGAGTAGGTCGCGGGGGGAGAGTAGGTCGCGGGGGGAGAGTAGGTCGCGGGGGGAGAGTAGGTCGTGGGGGGGGGGAGTAGGTCGTGGGGGGGGGGGGGACAGTAGCTCGGGGAGGGAGTAGCTCGGGGGGGGGAGTAACTCACGGTGTGTGTGGGGGGGAGAGTAGCTCGGGGGGGGAGAGTAGCTCGGGGGGGGAGAGTAGCTCGGGGGGAGAGTAGCTCGGGGGGGAGAGTAGCTCGGGGGGAGAGTTGCTCGGGGGGGAGGAGTAGCTCGGGGGGGGGGAGTAGCTCGGGAGGGGGGGGAGAGTAGCTCGGGGGGGGGGGGAGAGTAGCTCGGGGGGGGGGAGTAGCTCGGGGGGGGGGCGTAGCTCGGGGGGGGGGAAGTAGCTCGCGGGGGAGGGGAAAGTACCTCGCGGTGGGGGGGGGGGGGTGAAAGTAGCTCGCAGGTGGGGGGGGAGAGTAGCTCGCGGGGGGGGGGGGGGGTGAGAGTAGCTCGCGGTGGGGAGTGTAACTCGGGGGGGGGGGAGAGTAGCTCGGGGGGGGGGAGTAGCTCGGGGCGGGGAGAGTAGCTCGGGGGGGGGGGGAGTAGCTCGGGGCGGGGAGAGTAGCTCGGGGGGGAGAGTAGCTCGGGGGGGAGAGTAGCTCGGGCGGGGGGGGGGGGAGAGTAGCTCGGGGGGGGGGGGATGGTAGCTCGGGGGGGGGAGAGTAGCTCGGGGGGGGGAGAGTAGCTCGGGGGGGGAGAGTAGCTCGGGGGGGGAGAGTAGCTCGGGGGGGGGAGAGTAGCTCGGGGGGGGGGGGGGGGAGAGCAGCTCGGGGGGGGGAGAGCAGCTCGGGGGGGGGAGAGTAGCTCGGGGGGGGGGGGGAGAGTAGCTCGGGGGGGAGAGTAGCTCGGGGGGAGAGTAGCTCGGGGGGGGAGAGTAGCTCGGGGGGGAGAGTAGCTCGGGGGGGAGAGTAGCTCGGGGGGGAGAGTAGCTCGGGGGGAGAGTAGCTCGGGGGGGAGAGTAGCTCGGGGGGGAGAGTAGCTCGGGGGGGAGAGTAGCTCGGGGGGGAGAGTAGCTCGGGGGGGAGAGTAGCTCGGGGGGGAGAGTAGCTCGGGGGGGAGAGTAGCTCGGGGGGGAGAGTAGCTCGGGGGGGAGAGTAGCTCGGGGGGGAGAGTAGCTCGGGGGGGAGAGTAGCTCGGGGGGGGGAGAGTAGCTCGGAGGGGGGAGAGTAGCTCGGGGGGGGGAGAGTAGCTCGGGGGGGGAGAGTAGCTCGGGGGGGGAGAGTAGCTCGGGGGGGGGGGGGGGAGAGTAGCTCGGGGGGGAGAGTAGCTCGGGGGGGAGAGTAGCTCGGGGGGGAGAGTAGCTCGGGGGGGAGAGTAGCTCGGGGGGGGGGAGAGTAGCTCGGGGGGGGGGGAGTAGCTCGGGGGGGGAGTAGCTCGGGGGGGGAGAGTAGCTCGGGGGGGAGAGTAGCTCGGGGGGGGGAGAGTAGCTCGGGGGGGGAGAGTAGCTCGGGGGGGGAGAGTAGCTCGGGGGGGAGAGTAGCTCGGGGGGGGGGGGGAGTAGCTCGGGGGGGGGGGGGGGAGAGTAGCTCGGGGGGGGGGGGGAGAGTAGCTCGGGGGGGGGGGGGGAGAGTAGCTCGGGGGGTGGGGGAGAGTAGCTCGGGGGGGGGGGAGAGTAGCTCGGGGGGGGGAGAGTAGCTCGGGGGGGAGAGTAGCTCGGGGGGGAGAGTAGCTCGGGGGGGAGAGTAGCTCGGGGGGGAGAGTAGCTCGGGGGGGAGAGTAGCTCGGGGGGGGAGCGTAGCTCGGGGGGGGGAGCGTAGCTCGGGGGGGGGGGGAGCGTAGCTCGGGGGGGGGGGGGAGAGTAGCTCGGGGGGGGAGAGTAGCTCGGGGGGGAGAGTAGCTCGGGGGGGGGGGAGAGTAGCTCGGGGGGGAGAGTAGCTCGGCGGGGAGAGTAGCTCGGGGGGGGGGGGGGGGGAGAGTAGCTCGGGGGGGGGGGAGAGTAGCTCGGGGGGGGGGAGAGTAGCTCGGGGGGGGGGGAGAGTAGCTCGGGGGGGAGAGTGCTCGGGGGGGAGAGTAGCTCGGGGGGGAGAGTAGCTCGGGGGGGAGAGTAGCTCGGGGGGGAGAGTAGCTCGGGGGGGAGAGTAGCTCGGGGGGAGAGTAGCTCGGGGGGGAGAGTAGCTCGGGGGGGGGAGAGTAGCTCGGGGGGGGAGAGTAGCTCGGGGGGGGAGAGTAGCTCGGGGGGGGGGAGAGTAGCTCGGGGGGGAGAGTAGCTCGGGGGGGGAGAGTAGCTCGGGGGGGGAGAGTAGCTCGGGGGGGGGGAGAGTAGCTCGGGGGGGGAGAGTAGCTCGGGGGGGGGAGAGTAGCTCGGGGGGGGGGAGAGTAGCTCGGGGGGGAGAGTAGCTCGGGGGGGGGGGGAGAGTAGCTCGGGGGGGGGGGGGGAGAGTAGCTCGGGGGGGGGGGGGGAGAGTAGCTCGGGGGGGGGGGAGAGTAGCTCGGGGGGGGGGAGAGTAGCTCGGGGGGGGGAGAGTAGCTCGGGGGGGGGGAGTAGCTCGGGGGGGGAGAGTAGCTCGGGGGGGGGAGAGTAGCTCGGGGGGGGAGAGTAGCTCGGGGGGGGGAGAGTAGCTCGGGGGGGGAGAGTAGCTCGGGGGGGAGAGAGTAGCTCGGGGGGGAGAGAGTAGCTCGGGGGGGGGAGAGTAGCTCGGGGGGGGGAGAGTAGCTCGGGGGGGGGAGAGTAGCTCGGGGGGGAGAGTAGCTCGGGGGGGAGAGTAGCTCGGGGGGGAGAGTAGCTCGGGGGGGAGAGTAGCTCGGGGGGGAGAGTAGCTCGGGGGGGAGAGTAGCTCGGGGGGACCTCATTTTCAAGAAGGGCGAAGTGAAGTTACCCACTTCTTGGTGGAAGCTTATCATTTTACATTTTTTGAGCTTTATGTTGGATACCCATTATTCTTCACACTTATACAGGGTGATTCACAAAGATATGCAGATATTTTAATATTTCATTCTACAAGTAAAACTAAAGAAAAAAGTTCATATGAACATAGGTCTGCAAATGTTTGCTTAAGGAGTTACGGCTAATAAAAGATTTTGCCTGAAATTTTCCAACTTTGCTAATATGAAGCCATCGCAAAACTGTACGAGATTAAAGTAAAGCATGATTTCCTCTTATTCTGTTGTTATTGATCTGGCGAATCTAATGAAACATGTCCCAGATGTGTATCTGCAGTCGTTTTCCAGAACATTCAGAGAAGCAAAGATGTAATTTTGTAAAATTTTTAATTTATTAACTATTTGGCCCAATATGGTTTTTAAATTCCAGACAACTGCATGAAGTTTTCAACAGAAGTTGTAGAGAATTTAATTTTGGAAAAATGATAGTAATATCGTTAACTGAAATTGTATGTGGTAGTGGTGGTGGTGTGTTGGGGCTTATGGGCGCTCAACATCGAGGTCATCAGCGCCCTGACACACATTAAAAGGAACGAATGTGGACAGACCTAAGAAAACTAAAGCACACACTCAAACAAAGCAGGAAAAGAAGGAAAATGCTGCCTAAGAAAGTAAAACCTAAGGAAAGGGGAAACATAGCAACAAGAATGTCACAGGAAATTGTTATTGGCTGGCCACTTACATAAAATATGGGCGAGCTTGTCACACAGTGAGCAAATTAAAATCCTCTCCCTAAAATCTTTGTAAAAACGTTTGACAGGGCACAGAACTTTAAAACTTCAGCCACATTCGTCCGAGTGTTGCCTAAAAGAGATGGCAGGTCCGCTGGCAAGTCAGCCGCGACCCGCTGGTCAGAAAATAAAACGCAATCCAATAAAACGTGGCGCACAGTGACCTGGACGCTGCAAGCACCACACATTGGAGGGTCCTCTCGCCGGAGAAGGAAGCCATGCGTCATAGGGCTGTGGCCTATTCCAAGCCGAGTGAGCAGAACCTCGTCCCGTCGATGGGGCTGAAAGGAAGTACACCACACACGCGTTGTGGGCTTGACTATACGGAGCTTATTGTCAGTCACTTCCAGCCACTCATCCTCCCACCGACGCATGACCCGTGAGCTCAACATTGTATGAATGTATCAGATAATCTGTTTTTATTAATTCATACCACATGTGATTTCAAGTTAAACTGGAAAAAACAAAGCTCGGTGTTAAGGAAGTTTTACAGTGTGCATACAATTTCACAATACATTCACTATAAATGTTTAAAAATGTCTGAAACAACTCACTAACGGTTGCCAACAATGACAATCATTTCTACATTCATAATGGAAGGTAAACAAATTTACTTGTATAACAATCTTTGCTTCTCTGGATGTTCTACAGAACTACTGCAGATACACATCTGGGACATGTTTTATTAGATTCACCAGACCAATAACAACAAAATAAATGGAAATCTTGCTTTACTTTAGCCTCGTACAGTTTTGTGATGGCTCCATATTAGCAAAGTTGCTAAATTTCAGGCAAAATCTTTTATTAGACGTTACTCCTTAACTAATCAGTTCAAGACCCATGATAATATGAACTTCTTTCTTTAGTTTTCCTTGTAGAATAACACATTAAGATAATTGCTTATCTCCACAATTCACCCGGTATAAGATAAGGTGTCTAAGACGTACCCATTAAGTCAGCTTAGGGTCCATTGTGGAGGCTTCCTTAGCTAACATATCAGTAAGATCACTGTGTGGGACGCCTAGAGGACTCTGTCTTCAGAAGACTTCCATGGACGTTCCTGTATTACGTAGATAGTGTAGAAATTTGTTCATGTTAGACCCAAACGGACGAGTTGGCAGTAGTTTTCGATCACTTTTTTTTACCCACTGAGGGAGTCACTGCACAGGAGAATTTTGCTGGCAGTATGAGGTTTCACACATGAGAACATCATGTACTGGTAATTAATCCACTGTCTGGATACTGCATATATTGGGAAAATGTGGTCATAAAAATTACGGCCTCCTTCTGGGCAAAAGTTTACATGTTTAGTAGTCTTTTTGTTGTACCTGTCTACAAATCAACTTCACCACTATATGGTGAGTAGCAATCTATCTATCTCATAACATTGTCATTATTCCATCCTGGATTTTCCATTGTTTAAAGTTGGTAAATGCGCAGTCAATTGTCTCGTTGCCCTTGGAGCTATCAGCACACATCAAAGCAAAGGTTGCATATACATGGAAGATCAAATAGAACCTATGCAAATGAATATTAGAGTCTCTGATCCTTGATGCCACACAAAACATCCATACATACAACTCGATGCAGTAGGGAAAAAAAGCTGCTGATCCACAACCTCCAGCCTAACCACAGCTGTTCTACCCGTTTTAAAATGATTCGTAAGGAGACGCAAATTATTATCTGGTCGACAAATTTTATTTTATTTTTTCACTGCATCTGATCTGATTAGCGCCATCAGGCCCTCTCTTACATCAGATCAGGGTTTCGGTCTCCACTACATCACAGTTACCAAAGAAATTGCAGTTTTAATATAAAAACCACTATTAAAATTATTTCACTGTCAGAAGTGCCACAGATGATAATAATAATAATAATGACAGTGCTATATAATAAGAATTTATAGGGGTACAAATAGATTTTTCTGATATAACATAGGTAAAGATAGACTGCTACTTACCATAGCGATGACACGTTGAGTTGCAGACAGGCACAATTAAAAGGAACTTACACGCAAGCTTTTTGCCACACCCTTCATCAGAAAAAGAAAGAGAAAGAGAAACACACACTTCATTCACACAAGCAAACACCCTCTTGCACACATGACTGGAAACTCCAGCAGCTTGGGCCAGAATGCTTGTGTAAGGCAGGATTATAACTACTGAAGGAACTTAATATACGACCTTCTCTCCAAGAGACAGGCTTTTATCATTTGGAGTTTTTTGATTTTGAGTTGGATATCCACTCTTCTTCACACTTATGTAAGATAAGGCATTCTGGTGTGAGCTGCCGGATTTGGTGGTCATGTGTGCAAGGTGTGTGGATGAATGGTGTGTTATTCTGTCTTTTTCTGGTGAAAGCTGTGGCTGAAAGCTTATGTGTAAATGTATTTTAACTGTGCCTGTCTGAAACTTAAAGTGTAATCTTTATAGTATGGAGCAGTCTATCTTTACCTTTTTTGCCCTCTACAGCTCCCCCTAGTACCATGGAAGTTATTCCCTGATGGTGGTGGTGGTGGTTAGTGTTTAACGTCCCGTCAACAACGAGGTCATTAGAGACGGAGTGCAAGCTCAGGTTAGGGAAGGATTGGGAAGGAAATCGGCCGTGCCCTTTGAAAGGAACCATCCCGGCAATTGCCTGAAACGATTTAGGGAAATCACGGAAAACCTAAATCAGGATGGCCGGAGACGGGATTGAACCATCGTCCTCCCGAATGCGAGTCCAGTGTGCTAAGCACTGTGCCACCTCGCTCGGTATTCCCTGATGTCTTAATAGATGTCCTAACCTGTTGCCCCTTCTCCTTGTCTGTGTTTTACACATAATCTTTTCCTCTCCAATTCTACGCAGAATCTCCTCATTCTTTGCCTTATCAGTCCTAATTTTCAACATTCATCAGTAGCACCACATCTCAAATGCTCTGATTCTCTTCTGTTCCAGTTTTCCCACAGTCCATGTTTCACTACCATAAAGTGCTGTGCTCCAAATGTACATTCTCAGAAATTTCTTCCTCAAATTAAAGCCTATGTTTGATACTAGTACACTTCTCTCAACCAAGAAATCCTAGTTTGCTCTTTGTGTCCTCCTTGCTCTGTCAGTCACTGGTTATGTTTCTGCCTAGGTAGCAGAATCCTTAACTTCGTGACCATCAATCCTGGTGTTAAGTTTCCCACTGTTCTCATTACTTTCATCTCTCTTCTATTTGCTTTCAGTCCATATTCTGTACTCATTAGACTGTTCACTCCATTCAGCAGATCATGCAACTCTTCTTCGCTTTCACTCAGGATAGCAATGTCATCAGTGAATCGTATCATTGATACCCTTTCACTTTGAATTTTAATTCCTCTCCTGAACTTTTCTTTTATTTCCATCATTGCTTCTTCAAGGTACAGATTGAACAGTAGGGGGCGAAAGACTATATCCCTGTCTTACACTCTTTTTTAATCCAAGCACTTTGTTCTTGGTTGTCCACTCTTATTATTCCCCCTTGGCTCTTGTATAAATTGTATATTACCTGTCTCTCCCTATAGCTTACCATTATTTTTCTCAGAATTTCAAATATCTTGCGCCATTTTACACTGTCGAATCCTTTTTCCAGATCGAGAAATCCTATGAACATGTGTTGATTTTTCTTTAGTCTTGCTTCCAGTATCAACCACAGCAACAGAATTGCCTCTCTGGTGCCTTTACCTTTCCTAAGACAAATTGTTAGTCACCTAACACATCCTCAATTTCCTTTTCTCTTCTTCTGTATATCATTCTTGTCAGCAAATTGGATGCATGAGCTGTTAAGCTGACTGTGCGATAATTCTCACACTTGTCAGCATCTGCAGTCCTCAGAATTGTGTGCACGATACTTTTCTGAAAGTCAAAACGTATGTCTCCAAATTCAAACATTCTACACATCAATGTGAATGGTCATTTCGTTGTCACTTCCGCCAATGATTTTAGAAATTCTGAGTAAATGTTATCTATCCCTGCAGCCTTATTTGATGTTAAGTTGTCCAAAGCTCTCTTGAATTCCAATTCACATACTGGATCCTCTATCTCTGCTAAATCAATTCCTGTTTCTTTCCATATCACATCAGACAAATCCGCCCCCTTACAAGAGGCATCCAATGTACTCTTTCCATCTATCTGCTCCCTCCTCTACATTTAACAGTTGATTTCCTGTTGCATTCTTAGCGTTACCATTCTTGCTTTTAATTTCACCGAAGACTGTTTTGACTTTCCTACATGCTGAGTCAGTCCTTATGAAAATCATTTCTTTTTAGGCTTCTTCACATTTTTCATGCAGCCATTTCACCTTAGCTTCTCTGCACTTCCTATTTATTTCATTCCTCAGTTTCTTGTATTTCTGTATTCCTGAATTTCCCTCACCATTTTTGTACTTTTCTCTTCCATCGATCAACTGAAGTGTTTCTTCTGTTACCCATTGTTTCTTCACAGTTACGTTCTTTGTATATATGTTTTGCCTTCCAACTTCGGTGATTCACTTTTTGGAGCTGTCCATTCCTCTTCTAATTTACTGCCTACTGAGCTATTCCTTATTGCTTAGGAAACTTCACGCATATCTCGTCATTCCTTAGTACTTCCGTGCCCCCCTCTTTGCATACTGATTCTTCCTGACTAATATCTTAAACTTCAGCCTACTCTTCATCACTACTACATTGTGATCTGAGTCTGTATCTGCTCCTGGGTACACCTTACAATCCAATATCTGATTTCGGAATCTCTGTCTGCCCACGACATAATCTAACTGAAATCTTCCCATATCACCTAGCCTCTTCCAAGTATAGCTCCTTCTCTTGTGATTCTTGAACAGAGTATTTGCTATCACTAGCTAAAATTTATTACAGAGTTCAGTCAGTCTTTCTCCTCTCTCATTCCTTGTCCCAAGACCATATTCTCTTGTAACCTTTTCTTCTAATCCCTCCCCTACAACTGTATTCCATTCTCCCGTGACTATTAGATTTTCATCTCCCTTTATGTACTGTATTACACTTTCAATATTCTCATATACATTCTCTAGCTCTTCATCTACAGCTTGCAATATCGGCATGTATACCTGAACTATAATTTTTGGTGTTGGTTTGTTGTCAATTCTGATAAGAACAATCCTATCACTGAACCGTTCACAGTAACACCCTCTCTGCCCTACCTTCCTATTCATAATGAATCCTACTCCCATTATACCATTTTCTGCTGCTACTGATATTATCCTTTGCTCATGTGACCAGAAATACTTGTCTTCTTTCCATTTCACTTCACTGACCCCTACTATATCAAGATTGAGCAATTACATTTCCGTCTTAAGATTTTCCAGCTTCCCTACCATGTTCAAACTTCAGACATTTCACACCCCAACTCATTGCTTTTGTTAGTTATTCAGTCTTTTTCTCATGGTCACCTCCCCGTAATTATTCTAATCTTATGCTCAAGATCCCTATGTAAACATACATAGAGCTTGTGTTATAAGCCTAGCGTCATCATTTATAGTCTGTTCTTGAAAATTTGTTATTAGACTTTCTTGGGATGGTTTACATCTATCTTCAAGAGCCTTTCAGTTCAATTCCTTCAGTATCTCTGTGACACTCTCTCATAGATCAAACAGATCTATGACCATTCATGCTGCCCTTCTCTGTATACATTCAATACCCCCTGTTAGCTCTATTTCATATGGATTCCACACACATGAGCAATATTCTAGAACCGGTCACAAGAGTGATTTCTAAGCTATCTTCTTTGTAGGCTGATTGCACTTCCCTTATTTAATATCCTTACAAAGTGCTAAATCCAGAAATTTGTACGAGTTGGCAGATTATATTATAGTTATAGGATACCGCATTCTTCTGGTTTTGTGATGTGCAAAATTTTACATTTTTCTGAACATTTAAAGCAAGTTTCCAATCTTTGCACACTTTGAAATCTTATCAAGATCTGACTGAATATTTATGCCTCTGCTTTCTGACATTACTTCATTAAAGGAAACTGCATCATCTGCAAGAAGTCTGAGGTTATTATTAATGTCTGAAATAACATTAATATACAACATGAACACCCCGTATGATCGGACTTTTGACAATAAGCATAGGTGTAGTACTGAGTCAAGTCACAAAATACTCCATCTACCTTACTGCCTTGACAAAAAGCTTTCAGTATGGCATGTGAGGAAAGTATGAGTTGAGTTTCATGTGATCAATGTTTCCAGAATCCCTGCTGGTTGGCATGGAGGAGGTCATTCTGTTCAAGATACCTCATTATGTTTGAGCTCAGAATATGTTCTAAGATTATATAACAAAACAATGTCAAGGATACTGGATGGTAGTTTCGTGGATCACTTTTACCATCCTTCTTGTAGACGGGTGTGACTTGTGCTTTTTTTTTTCCAATAACTGGGCATGGTTTTCTGTTCGAGGGATCTACACTAGGTTATAGTTAAAAAGAGTGGCTATCTCAGCTGCAAATTCAGCGTAGAATCTGATAGGGATTCCGTCTGGCTCTGGAGCTCTGTTCAATTTTAACAATTTCAGCTGTTTCTCGACACCACTGTGACACTGATACTTATTTCTCTCATCTTTTCAGTGGTACGGGGATTGAATTGGGTTAAATCTCCTTGGTTTTCCTTTGTAAAGCAACATTTGAAAACAGAGTAAACCATTTCAGCTTTTGCTTTGTTATCCTCAATTTCAGTTCCTGTCTCGTTCGCTAATGACTGGACACTGACTTTGATGCCACTAAAGCCTCTACATAAAACCAGAATTTCTTTGGGTTTTGTGAAAGATCATTTGACAGTATTCTGTTATGGTATTCGCTGGAGACATCACACATTGCTATCTTTACAGTTTCATCCAACATCTCTCAATCTATAGCCTTACACTTTGTTTCACACCTATTATGCAATAATCTCTGCTTCTTTAGAAGTTTGTTCACAATGACTGTATACAGTTGAGGTTCCTTCCATTATGAACTGTCCTACTTGGTACACATCTTTCCAGTGTATAGTCAATTTTTCTTTTAAACTTGAGCCACAGTTCCTATCCTTGCTCCTGACCTGTGCTGAAAGTTAAAAGTTCCTCACTGAGATATGACACTACTGATTTTTAATCTAGTTTACAGTACATATATCTGGTGTGTCTACAAAGTAAGGTGAATGCTATCAGACAACAAACAAAACAAACAATACAAACAAATGTTCTTTATTGCCCTTCAAATAGTGGCAACCCACTGCAACACACTTCTGACAATATTCTTATAGCCTCTGGCAACTATCAGCAATGGCTTCCTGTGGAATCGATTGCAGAACAGCTGTCACACGATCTTTGATGGCATTCACATGTGTACAATGACCACCTTCAGCAGAGAGACAGGAAGAAGTCCATAGGAGCCAGATCAGGGGCATATGGAGTGTGCTCACAAACAGTTACCATCTTCTGAGCCACAAATTGGCGCACATGGATTACGCAGTGCGCAGGGGCATTGTCATGGAGCAGCATCCATTTTCCATTGCTGTGCATCTCTGGCTGAACCCGCCGGATACGCTTTAGCAATCGGTTCAAAAGGGACTGGTAAAATGCAGCATTAATGGTTTGACCTCCAGGAACAAATTCCTAGTGGATGGTACCGTTGTTTTCGAAGAAGCCGATCAGCAATGTTTTCACCTTGGATTTTTGCAGACGGATTTTTTTATTGGTCATGGCAAAGCAGTGAACACCGTGAAATCAACTGCCGTTTTGATTCCGGATCAAACTGGTGGCACCAAGTCTCCACTCCCGTGACAGTGGTGTTCAGAAGCAATGGATCATGGTCACACATAGAAATGAAATCACCAGAAGTTTCCATCCATTTTGCTTTTTGTTTGTCTGTGAGCTTATGCAGACAAACTGGGGAGCAGATCTTCCCCTTACCCAAATCATCGCGGACGATGGTGCGCACCATGTCCTTGCTAATGCCCAATTACTCTGCAATCTGAGAGTCCATCACCGATCTTGTGCCAGCATTTGTCACACTTTCTTTACCTTTTCTGGGGGTTTCTACCTGTCGATGGCTGACCTGAACATGGTTCTGTTGTTTCCTTCCCTTCATGGAAGCATTTAAACCATTTGTAAACACACATTTTGCTCACGGTTTCCCTCCCGTACACCTACACAGACATTCCATGTGTCTCCATTGCAGTCTTCCACAATCTGTAGCAGAAATTGATGTTTACACATTGTTCCATTGTGCTGTGACACTTCCTCTCACACTGACTACATTCAACTGATCGCAGTCTGTTTACATGGCCAGTCGCATGCACTGCATGCCGTGTATCGATTCTTCTCAAGTTTCTGAAGACCTATGTGCATGCACGCACACATGCACCAAGTTTCCAACCCGATATGACACCATTCACCAAACTTCTTAGAGACAGCACATATATCTTTCTGCTTGTTTTAGTTGTCCTTTGTACTCTGATGCCACAACTGCATCATGGACACTGACACCAGTTACAATGTGGACATCCTGAAAGAGGTCATGTCTGTTGCCACTAGATGCAATACATTTCTATCATGATTGGAGTTCCTAACTATCTGTCTTAAGTAGTTTTCAGAGGAGGCATTTAGTAATGTTTCAGAGGAAGTCTTGTCATGCCCATCACTAACAAAACTGTAATTTTCCCAATTAACTGTTGGCTGATTGAAGTCTCCGCTGATGATTACAGTATGACTGCAGAACTAATGTACAAGTGAACTGAGGTATTCTCTTAAGTTTTCAGCTCCTTCAGGAGAAGAATTTGGTAGGCGGTAAAAGCATCCATTTATCATTTTATGCCCATCCCTAATACCAAGTCTTGCCCAAACAATCTCAAATGCAGCTTCAATTTCTATCTCAGTGGATTTGATTTTCTTGTCTACTGCAACAAATTCACCACCTCAATTTCCCTTTTGTCTATCCTTTTGATATACACTTAAATTTTCCCAAAAAAATTCACTGCTATCAATTTCAGGTTTCAACCAGCTTCCTTTGCCTTGTATTATGTGAGCTTCACTGTTTTTCAAAAGGCTTCAAACTATGGCACTTCCTTGTGAATGCTTCGGTAGTCAACCATTTTAATACTCGTGGAAGGAAGTCCTTTCAATCTTACATTGATACTTCTGGGTTTCCTACAGCTATCGTTATCTGGATGGGATGCAAAATCCCCAACCTGGCTGGGAATTGAACCCGAGACCCCGTGATTCAGAGGTAGCAACGCTAGCCACTAGACGATGAGCTGTGGACAGGTGCCTGAATAGCAGCCCTCAACTGTTCATATGGTTGACAAATTGCTACAGTGCAATTCCACCATAAGGCCATATCATGAAGGTGTTGTCAATGTACCACCAGAAGAAAGATGGCTGCAACCTTGCAGTTCTCCATTAAGAAGATCCCAAAGGCGGGACATTGAGAATCCCATGTCTATGCCACCCATCATCTCATCTCACAACATTCACTGTAGTATAGGAAGTACCCTGCCGTTAATGATCCAGATGGCGCTATTGCATCACATAAGCAGAATGACAAGCCACCCCTGACAGTCAATGATTTTAACTCCTGACAGTGGAGGCAGCTATCAAAAGCTATAGTGTTTTATTTGAACAGACACAGCATGTAATGATGATTTTATTGAAGAACACCACTGTGAATGACTCCAAGGACACACAGAGACACTATCAAATTTGGGACCCCAAGAAACACATGGCACTAATAATACCAAAGACAAAAACGAATTCATTTCTGACAATATCTAAAGCAAAAGCAATTCACTAGCATACCAGTACTTGTCAAATGACAACCTCACAGATTCAGTTAATAGCATCTAATAACTCACTGAGATACCTAACACACGACTTCACACATAAACATCCAATACCAGAGAGCGCCCCAAAATACTATAACTCTCAACCCATGCTAGTGGCAAATCTTTTCAATCCAGAATTGTAGTTCTTACACATGCTATCAGCTGTAAACATATCAAAAAATATTTTCATACTTACCCAACTGTCCATGTGAATCCGAACCCCACGCAAAAACTTGACCCCATTCATTGACAGCTAACGAGTGACTGATGCCACAAGAAGCTTGGGTCATAATGTAGGCTTCAAGACCATCCACTTGCTCTGTGAAGAAAGAAGACATTCACTTTGTTGTTTTAAAGCCAGACATCTTTTTAAAAACCTACAGTAGTGTTTAAACAAAACATATTGTATATAATTTCTTTGGGTTTACAAGACTTGCAGTAACACAATGAACATTATAAGGCTACACCACTTCCATACATTATGACCTTGGTGGAAAATGTTACGCAACTTATAGCTTTACTCACATTTTACATAAATGTACACATTTTCAGAGCATTACAAACTTAAGCATGGTGTGACAAAAGTATTCCAGAATTAGAAGCTGTGCTGCAGTCACGAATAAAAACACCAATCAAGGGAGTACAAAATTTGTTTCTTTACTTCCAGTCTATGATCACAAAAAATATTAGTACAATTTTAATTGTATAAGAAACACAAGTACATTCTGCAATAATAGACAGCTTCTACATTATACAAAGGTAAAACAGCGTAAAATGATAAAGGATCTTAAATTATATTTACTTATCAAAGTGTAATTCTCATCCTGTGTTTAGTGCTGTGAAGCACTACTGTGGAAGTAAAGTAGGGAAAGAAATGACCATCAGTACACAATGACTATGGTAATAACTTATTATTAGCTATCTTCCATTTGCGAATGAAGCAGTGTGTGTGTGATATATATATAAAAACAAAGATGATGTGACTTACCAAACGAAAGTGCTGGCAGGTCGATAGACACACAAACAAACACAAACATACACACAAAATTCAAGCTTTCGCAACAAACTGTTGCCTCATCAGGAAAGAAGGAAGGAGAGGGAAAGACGAAAGGATGTGGGTTTTAAGGGAGAGAGTAAGGAGTCATTCCAATCCCGGGAGCGGAAAGACTTACCTTAGGGGGAAAAAAGGACGGGTATACAGTCGCGCACACACACACATATCCATCCACACATATACAGACACAAGCAGACATATTTAAAGACAAAGAGTTTGGGCAGAGATGTCAGTCAAGGCAGAAGTGCAGGGGCAAAGATGTTGTTGAATGACAGGCGAGGTATGAGTGGCGGCAACTTGAAATTAGCGGAGATTGAGGCCTGGTGGATAACGGGAAGAGAGGATATATTGAAGAGCAAGTTCCCATCTCCGGAGTTCGGATAGGTTGGTGTTAGTGGGAAGTATCCAGATAACCCGGACGGTGTAACACTGTGCCAAGATGTGCTGGCCGTGCACCAAGGCATGTTTAGCCACAGGGTGATCCTCATTACCAACAAACACTGTCTGCCTGTGTCCATTCATGTGAATGGACAGTTTGTTGCTGGTCATTCCCACAGAGAATGCGTCACAGTGTAGGCAGGTCAGTTGGTAGATCACGTGGGTGCTTTCACACGTGGCTCTGCCTTTGATCGTGTACACCTTCCGGGTTACAGGACTGGAGTAGGTGGTGGTGGGAGGGTGCATGGGACAGGTTTTACACCGGGGGCGGTTACAAGGGTAGGAGCCAGAGGGTAGGGAAGGTGGTTTGGGGATTTCATAGGGATGAACTAAGAGGTTACGAAGGTTAGGTGGACGGCGGAAAGACACTCTTGGTGGAGTGGGGAGGATTTCATGAAGGATGGATCTCATTTCAGGGCAGGATTTGAGGAAGTCGTATCCCTGCTGGAGAGCCACATTCAGAATCTGATCCAGTCCCGGAAAGTATCCTGTCACAAGTGGGGCACTTTTGTGGTTCTTCTGTGGGAGGTTCTGGGTTTGAGAGGATGAGGAAGTGGCTCTGGTTATTTGCTTCTGTACCAGGTCGGGAGGGTAGTTGCGGGATGCAAAAGCTGTTGTCAGGTTGTTGGTGTGATGCTTCAGGGATTCCGGACTGGAGCAGATTCATATATATATATATATATATAGAGGAGGCAGAGAAGCGGGTCATTGGAATCATCCAATTCCATCCATCTGCTTTGACCCGTGAGGTAATGGTGCTGTGGTGATTGACGTCGCTATGGTGCAGTATTTTTGAGTTAGTTCATGTTTGTGGATGCTGCGTTGTATTTGATGGGATCATCTGGTAGGGAATGTTGAAGTGCTGAGTTTAATGCATGGTATTTGGGTTCATTTTAGTCTTGTTTATCACTGTGGTAACTTGGGTTTATTTGACTGTGGCTAGTCAGTCCTGTAACGTGGATTTGAAAGTGTTTTCAGTGAGTTATTGTTGATATTTCTTATTTGTTTCTGTGTTTTGTGTTTCTGTTTGCTCTGATTAGTTAGGAGGCTTTTGTTGGTAAGTATGGGGTTCATTAAAATGAAACCTGGTCAGTGTGTCTACCTTTACCTTACACCTAAGGTGGCACCACGTAACTGCAGGTATGGTGGTACAATCTATCGGTAGAGAGACTGACACGTGCGCACCGTTTGATGCTGCACAGGGCCAGTGTGGCAAAGTTATCATGAGGAGGAATACAGCTTTCTGTCGCATATTGTCAGAGGTGATGAAACATGGTTTCACCATTTTGAAATGGAAAGCAAGCCTCAGAGCAAGCAATGGACACATGCAACTTCACCACCTCCAAAGAAATCAAAGGCAGTGCACAACAGTTCTGATATGGACATGATGTCCTCATTTTTTCACCAAAAGGGGACACTGCTTGTCGAGTTCCTGGAATGAAAAAACCACCATCAACACCCAGAGTTATCAAGCCACTTTACAGAACCTTAGATGAGCTATCAAGGCGAAATGCCTACGCATGTTGTCCAATGCCGTTATCCTCCTGCATGATAATGCCCACCCACACACGGGCAATGCGGTGAAGACGACATTGCAGCAGTTTCGACAGGAAATGCTGGAACATCCACCATACAGTCCCAACATTTCACTTTCCGATTTTCATGTGTTTTTACCGCTGAAACAAGCTATTCACAGACATCGATTCACAACGGAGGACGAAGTGTGTGACTGGGTTCAGACCTGGATCCAACAGCAGCCTATTAGCTTCTTCAAGGATGGAATCGACTGGCTAATGTCGCAATGGGATAAATGTGCCAACAGTTTTGGTGACTATTTTTGAGTATGTGTACTGTGAATAACTATATTTTTGAGTTAATAAAATTGTTACCGTTACTTTACTTTAGTGACCGGGTTTCACTTGATGGCCCCTTATAATTTTTGTTTTGGTTTTATTCTATAGTAATTGTGATGTTTTGTCTGTTTTATATTTACAGTATATTAGCTGTGTTTTAATTGACCTAGTGAATATGAGGATTTTTGGGTTTTCGAGTTGTTGGGTTTTTGTGAGTTATGTAGATGTGTGAGTTTGTAGTTAGTTTTTGTGGTTTGCAAGTAGCAGATATGGAGAGCTACATTTGAGCTATAATGGTCATGAGAAATATCCAATTCCACTTTTCAAGTTTGTAAGTGTCGGTTTTTTGGCATCAAGAGGTTCGTTTGCAATATATTGGTCAAAGGAAATAGCCAATTACGTTTCTCAGAAATGGAGATATGGGTTGTATCGTGGGCTTCGTTTGAGCGATATAGGCTGAGTGAAATGTTTTGTGGCTGCAGCATTGTGTTGTAAGTTGAGATTTTTTTTTAATAATATTTGTTTTGGGATGATTTAATGTTTTGTACTGTTACCTATTCAGTGTATCCCCGCTATAAACGATCTATTTCCTACAGTTGTCCTGTTAGTTTTGTTTTATTGCTGGAGTGAGAAATTCCTGTGTCGTTTTTACTATTATTCACGTTTGTTGGCACATGTACGTGGAGACGACATCATAGCCATTTTGCATACACATGGAGGTAGGCATTTCTGCCATATTGATGACATCATAGGTCAAAGCAGACAGGTGGAATCAGACACTTTCCTAAAGCCAAAGTACCTTTTTATGAAGCTAAGCAATTTCTGCAACAGCACACATTACCAAATGTCAACTTATCCTAAATAATGAAATTATTTAATTCAAACCACCTGTTCTTAAAAATCATATGACATCCCTCCTCAATGAAAACTTTTTTACTAACTGTTCTCTACATATTTCATTTTTCGTAACATCTAAGCATCAGGCTCTTGCTTAACACTACACTGCATTATTTCGAACACTAATATCACTGAATAATTATCATTTATGAACTACTTTTGCCAAAAAATCATAATATTTTCTGAATATTTCACTGAGCTTCACTGTGAAAATAACATATATAGATGCTGTCACAGAATCAGCTACAGCTACAAAAAATGTTTATCAGTGGAATATTTCCTCAATGGTTCAAATATGATGAAGTTAAGCCATTGTTTAAGAAGGGAGATATAGCATCCAACTTCCATCCAATTTCACTTTTGCCAGCATTCTCAAAAATTTTAGAAAAGGTAATGTACAATTGACTTTATAACCATCTTTTTACATACTGTCAAAGTTGCAGTTCGGATTTCTAAAGGGTTCTGATACTAAGAAGGTTATCTACACTTACAGTGAAAATGTACTTAACCCACTAGACAAAAAATTGCAGGCAACTGGTATATTTTGTGATCTGTCAAAGGAATTTGACTGTGTAAATCACAATATCCTTTTAAGTAAATTAGAATATTATGGTGTAACAGGAAATGCTGCAAAATGGTTCAAACCTTTTATCTCTGGCAGGAAACAAAGGGCATTATTAGGAAGAGAGACATATTGAGCTATCAGGCATCATCCGACTGGGAACTCATTAGGCCTACATGTGGAGTCCAAAGTTCGATCTTGTGTGTATCAATGACGTTTCATCAGTAACATTACCAGATGCCACATCTGTTTTGCTTGCCGATGATACAAACATTGCAATAAACAGCAAATCAAGTGTAGTCTAAGAAAGACCAGCTAATAAAATATTTGTGGACGTTAATCACTGGTTCCTAGGCAATTCTTTGTCACTAAACTTTGAAAAAACACACTACATGCAGTTCAGAACTTGTAAGGGGTCTCCCACGAGTACATGCCTAACATATGATGACAAGCAGATAGAAGTGGACAGTGTTAAATTCTTGGGATTACAGCTTGATAATAAATTCAACTGAGAGGAGCACACCACAGAACTGCTGAAGTGTCTTAACAAACCTCCATTTGCAACGCGAATTGTGTCACACATAGGGGATATAAAAATGAAAAAGCTGGCGTACTATGCTTGCTTTCATTCCATAATGTCATATGGGATTATTTTTTTGGGGTAATTCATCAAGCCAAGCTAAAGTTGTCCAGGCACAAAAATGTGCAATAAGAGGTATATGTAGTGTGAACTCAAGAACATCCTGCAGAAGCCTATTTAGGGAACTAGGGATACTAACTACTGCTTCCCAATATATTTATTCAAAAATGTATCACTTTTTCAAACCAACAGCTTATATATGTTTATTACCTCATACATAAAAAACCATTTTTCAAATTTTAAATTCAGTGCTTTATACCTAACATGATCTTAGTAAATGAGTGTTTGTAAAATGATTCTTCCATATAGTGTTCATTAGAATGATGATCATTCCACTTGGAACATGTGGAAGGTACATTAGCTTATTTGTTTCAGTTGTAAATATTTGTCATGTATTATTGTTTTTCTGACATGTTCTACATCCTGGAGGACCTCCTCAATACGGATCAATTGAAATTAAAGTTAATCTAATCCAAAATGTAGCATTGTTTTCATGGTGTTACCGCCTACATGAACAGAGATTCTGATCTTTTTTGGCAACAAGGTGATTACCCAACTGCTACGCAAAATTGAAATATGGTTGGCTATTTGAGAATGCAAAATTATTTGCACAGATAGAATTAGCACAATTGGGAGCTGTCTATCTCATGTTTCACCTACGATTAAGCTTACGTGATCACTCCATTTTGTATCATCGTGAACTGTTATGGCCTAGAATATTTGTTCAAGTTGACCGATTCCAGTTTTCACTCAGTTATACTGTACTCAGAGGCTACTGCAGTCTTACTTTGTGAAGTGTACAATTTTACATTTTTTTGATATCCAAAGCAAGTTGTCAATATTTACACTGCTTTGAAATCTTATCAAGATCTGTTGAAGATTTGACTTCATACCAAGCCAACAAAAATATTAGCTGTTGGTTTCAAAAACTCACCAAGTCTTTTGCAAGGCTTGTTGTGGCCAAGTTGCCCATGGTCATTGTTTCCACATGAATATAGTTGTCCATCTGATGTTAACAGTAGGGTGTGATTGTAACCGCAAGCAACTGAAATCAGTAACATAAATTTTATCGCAACTGTCAAGAGCAACTTATTTTTTATTGAATATGTTCAAGACTAACCTTGTTTTACACAAGTAGCTTTCGAAAATCGCAGTTCTCTTGGTATCAGGATCTGCTCTTCCTCTAGTCCTCCTAATCCCAGTTCACCGTGTGTTGTATTCCCCCAGCAGAACATATCTCCCACTAATTTGTCAGGGCAACTGTTAGCTCTTGAAAGCGTGAAATTCTGCAAATATTAAATTAATAAGATATCACATAAAATTCCAACTACTGTTCTCCAAATTTAAACTGTTACATCAACATAAATTTGCACTTGTCCCACTCACTTGATCAGGTATGCACGAACGTCAGCTTTGCATGTTTGTTTATATGTTCGTATATGTGTAATTTATGCTATACAAATATTGATTCATATGTCATTACTTTCTTAAAATTGTTACTGTGCTACTCAATGTAATAATTACCAATGCATGTTCCTCCATATTTCTGTCAAAATTTCTAGTTACTGTAATAAATTAGTTAGTCTCATGTTTACACGGGAGATTTCTCTACTCTTCACTAACATTTTACAAGAATTGTGACAACTCTGTAATGATATCAGTGCTAAAATATCTTCTGTGCCAGAACTTTCCTTTTGTGTATACAAGCTGTACAACTTTTCATTTGTCAAATTTATCTGCGTACCCAATCCATTCTCAGGAAACGATCAGTCCAGAATCTATGACGTTCACGTACATGCTTCTCATCATTACACGATAACTTCCCCACACATGGCGGTCAGAGATTATGCTGACAGCCGTCGCCGTACTCAACGACAAACTTACGCATTTGTAGTCGGATAGTTTCCATTTTTAATGAGAGC
The DNA here is from genome assembly GCF_021461395.2 of Schistocerca americana. Lineage (NCBI taxonomy): Eukaryota > Metazoa > Arthropoda > Insecta > Orthoptera > Acrididae > Schistocerca > Schistocerca americana. Next base: position 1,046,778,159 of record NC_060119.1, read on the forward strand.
TGTAGTGTAAATAAACTGTAATTAGTATTACACCCCTCTGACGTGACATAAGGTGTGAACTATTTGAAAACATTTTTACGTGTGTGTAATGTAAACGATAAACTGTTGCGTGAGCTACGAATTGAGTTGCGAGTACGAAATGCAGCAGTGTTTTGGTGAAACTTCATCTATTGGGAGTTGTTATATACTTCGTTTTGAAAAAACTGTGCGATTTCTTAAGAAAGTACTCTGTATGCCATCTATTTATATGTGTTGTGCGTAGTTGTCGTGTAAAATATCCATGAAGACGTACAGTCGAAGAAAACCAATAAAATTGAAAGACCTAAGTGGTATTTGCCGACTTTGTTTATCCAGCGATGGTGACAGGCGTTGTATTTTTATGGACGATGAAGATATTCCGCTGTCAGTGAAAATAATGGCATGTGCGTCAGTGCAGGTTGGTCATATAAAGTGGACGTAGGTTATTTTTCATACTTTTCAACCACAGCATTCATTTGATGCTAGAATATTATGTACCCACTCTAGTACAATAATTACGTGTTATAACTATTAGTATGTATAGTATTTCTTCAAGACCTGCAACACTTAAAGAAATAATTAACACTGAAAACCAACGAAAAGTGAAAACGTATAATTGGAACGTAGCAGACTTGTGAAATGAAGTAACAGGATTCGATTAGTAATATACCAACTTAGTTGCGGAGCGGTGAGTGGACATGCCTGTTAAGTTCGTCCATTACTGAGAGCTAGCCTGCGAGCTTCAGAGAATGTTTCTGTGAATGTGGAAAAAGTTTTTAATATGAGATGCATTTTTATGAAGCAGTGAAAGTTAAGTGCCTTTTTTGGAGGTGTAGTGCCGATTTTCCTAGTGAAGATAACCCATATTCCTCTAAAACCATGTTCTTGGTTATGTGAGCAGATATTTTTATTCAGATTCAAGCAATTTACAGTCCTGAGCATCGATGTGGCAACAAGATGCGACAGATGCGTCAAAATCAGAGTCTGGGCCAAGGCGAGATAGGGTGTCTGCATTGCATTGCTTTGCAGCAGGTGTGTACACAATTTCATACTGGTACTGCAAAAAACAGTAAAGCCCAATGTTGCGATTTTTGAGCAGTGCATGTAGGAACCAGCTTTGATGGATAAAACAAGGACTGCAAAGGCTTGTGATCTGTCACTATATAGAACATAAGACCATACAAATGGTGATGGAATTTTATCACACCATACAGAATAGCAAGAACTTCTTTTTCAGTTTTAGAATAACTGCACTGAGTTTGCGTGAGCAACTTTGAGGCAACTGCAATAGGTCTGTCTTGTGCACCAATTCTGTGTGAAAGCACTGCGCCAATTCCATAGCAAGAAACATCAGCTTGCAAAACTATGGGCTTAGCAGGGTCAAAATGCACTTAACATCTGTTACTAGGCAAAGCATTTTTGAGTTTCTGAAATGCATCTTGACAGTCTTTGCGACACAAGCAATGCGGTGGAGCTGCAATCTGAGCGGCATTCAGTATGAACAGAATGTAGTACATCATCTCACCTAGTACTGACTGCAGTTCAGACACATTGTGAGGAATAGGCAGGTCATGGATTACAAACAAATGAGATTGGAATGGGGCACTGTTTATCACATGAATGAAGTACTGTAGTTCAGTTTGGAAAAGGTCACACTTTTTGAGATGTCACTGGAGTCCTGCTTCTGACAACACTTAAAAAAGAGTACGTAATTTAGCAATGTGTTCCTCTAGCATATGGCCTGAGATGCGATACTGTCAAGGTAGTTTGAACAAAACAGCACTCTTGCAGTCAGCTGTTCCAAGTAACGTTGAAAAATGGCAGGTGCGGAAGCACCACCAATGGGCAAATGCGATCCTAAGTATTTATTTACAAAAAACACTTTCTGTGATTCTTCATCCAATGGAATTTGCAAGTAGGCATCATGCATATCTGTCATAGGAAACTAACATCCTGCGCCAAGCCTGTCCATGAATTCCTTAGGGCGGGGTAATGAATAAGTGTCAACTAACCATCTGTGGGTTGACCAGACTTCAAGTCAACACAAATACGAATGCAACCAGAAGGCTTAGGCAATAAAAATAGTGGACCTGTCCATCAACTGGCAATTACACCATTATCTTGCAATTCTTTCAGTTCACTGGCTACTTTGTCTCGTAAAGCAATTGGAATGGGGTGACCATGAAAAAATGTAGGCTGTGCATTGTCTTGCAGTGTCACATGCACTACGAGGTTATTAGCTTTTCCCATTACTTCTGAAAATAGTTTAAAAATTCTTTAAGCAACTTAGCAACACTTGTCTTTTGGATCACAAGCCAATATGGAAAGTTCATTGTCTTGGATGGTGTGCACAAACAAATGAAATGCATCTAATCTGAAAATGTTCTCACTGTACCTTGATTTCAACACTGTCCTAGTATGAGATTTGTAAGTTGCAGGCAAACTACACTGTCCAAGCACTGGAATTTCCTGTCTGATGTAAGTAGTGAGGTGCTTGTTAGATTCAGAAAGGCATGGTGAGCCTAGCTGTTTTTACGTGGCATGATTAAGCAAAGTGACTGAGGCACCTGTGTCTAACTGAAAGTTCTCACGGCAGCCAGCAATTCATAATCAGACAAATAGTTTGGACATCGTTGCACATCACTAAGGTGAGAATGAGACACAACCTTAATCTTACTTTTGTCAGAACCTTTTGTAGGTTTGGAAAATACAATGTTCACTGCATGTGCACAAGCCTGGTTTTTTTTTTTTTTTTTTTTTTTTTTTCCCCTGAGAGCGGGCAAAATTGGCAGTTTTTTGCCATTGCAAACAAACTGCTTGGACATTGCCTTTCTTTCCACACGTGTAATACTTTGCATTATGTGATGGGCAATCCTGTCTTTTTATGGGGTGCAAAACATCTAGTGCAAGATGTTACTAAGTTCACAGGCCTGCTTATCTGTCTACATGGCTGTCCGTGCTGCTGTGTACACTCTCATTGTTGTGGCTGCTTGGGGCGCTCAAGAGCAACGGGTCACTTGACCCTACAAATCAGGGCCTGTTCAAACTCATTGGCACCTGAATCATATTACTCTGAGATTTTCAACACTTGTGGAAGTGATAGATCTGAGTACTTTAGGATCTGTTCCTGTATTCTACTGTCTGTGACATTGAATGTTATAGCATCCCTAATCATTAAGTCACTGTAGAAGTTGCCTCAACTACACCTAAATTTACACTTCCTAGTCATGCCCATTAATTCTGTACACGTCTGACCGTACGTCTGTTCTGGCTTTTTCTGCAATCAAGGGAACTGATATCTGGCTGCAGCTACTTGGACTTGCTGGTCATAGTACTGAGTTAATGCAGTGATTACTTTATCATAACTGAGTTCGTTTGGAGTGCACAGTGAGCTTGGAACTGTGTCAGGTATTCAAGCCATTCTGCTTCTATGTCATTAAATATCTGGAACATTGGTATGCTGGTCGACATCACTTCTTGTTCTAGTCGGTCAGTGGGCTGTTGTTGTTGTGCGGCCAACACTGCTTGTGCAGCCAGAAGTTGTTGTACCATCGTCATCAAGGCAGCAATTTGTTGGTTCTGAAACTAAAAAACTTGTGTTAGATCCATCACATTGGTTGTTTGCAGCAGGGGGGGGGGGGGGGGGCACAGGGTCAGGAGGTGGAGGGGGCAGGGTAGCCATGGTTTACGCAAATACGTTACAGCAAAAAAGCAAGAAAAGCCTTTGAAAAGAGAAAATTCATTAGTTCTGCAGCTCCGCTTTTGGAATACATGCAAGAACACAGCAAAAAAAAAAAAAAAAAAAAAGACCTGCAAGCTAAAACACAAGAGAAGCAAGCAGAATTTTCTTCTGAATTATACTCGTCACCATCATTTATGTTGTCTCATTGTCTCTCTAGAGCTGTACCATGAGAATCAAGGAGAGAATGTTTGATGGCCCTTATCCTCTATCTATAACACAATCTGCACATATATATTAACTGGGTTCTCTATTCATAAGAATAGAAAAATATTTAACCAAGATGGTCGTTGTTGTACAAGCTCTCTGTAATAGTCCACATTAGTCTCACTGCTGGTGAAGTACAAGTCTGCTATGTGCACTACTCTGGTCTCTGTGTGCTGCCTGATTTTGAGCTAGAGGCTGTGACTGTGACTGACTCCAACTCGGACTCCGACTCAGTGCCTCACTGGATGACAAACTGGAACTCACTGGGTGCGACAGACTGGTCCTCTGGTCCGCAGCAGTGCCCTAATCCTTTAGATCAGGTTCCTCCCCACGGGAAACAAACCTTTGGCCTGAAAAATTACCAGTCATGACACTGATGTGGGTGTGCCAACTGTAAAAATTGTGAGTTCGCCTAAACAGGTCATTCCAAAGGATTTAAATATGCTAAATCTCATGTTAGTAAATTGTCAAAGTGTCTGTAGCAAAATCCTCAAGTTACTCTTGAAATAAACACTAGTAATGCCAATATTGTATTAGGTATAGAAAGTTGGTTGAAAGCAGACATAAATAGCAGTGAAATTATGAACTCAGATTGGACAATGTTTAGGAAGTATAGGACTGATGCTATGGGAGGTGGTATGTTCATTGCAGTTAAAAGCTGTTTAAACGCAGTGAAGATCAATACTGGGTCGGACTGTGAAATAGTCTGGATAAAGCTGTCGATCAGACAAGGAGTGACCATTGCATTAGGATGTTTTTACAGACCACCAGCATCTGCAACAAACATCGCAAAACATTTCAGGGGAAGTCTTGAGTACATAGGAAATAAATATCCAAATTATCCATTATTTATATGTGGAAACTTTAATCTGGTGTCCATTGACTGGGAAAATCACACGTTTATCACAGGGGGCAGAAGCAAAGACCCGTGTGAAGTTATTCTAGGAGTGCTCTCAACATACAACCTCGAGCAATTGGTTAGAAAACCAACTCGAGGTGGGTACGTATTAGATATCTTGGCGACAAACAGACCTGATCTTTTTGAAGAAGGTAATCTAGTAGAAGGTATTAGTTACCATAAGGTCGTTGTGGATTCTATGTCAGTGGAAGTTGCAAAAGAACCAAAGAAGCAGCATGGAGTTTTCTTGTTCGGGAAAGCAAATAAAAGTGTTATTAATGAATATCTTCATAATCAGCTCCGAGCATTCACCACGGGACACAACGATATTGAGCATCTTTGGTCAGAATTTAAAGGTATTGTCCACCACATACTAGAGAAATATGTGCCTAGCAAAAATATAGGGGAGGGAAAGGATCCACCTTGGTTCAACAAACATATTAGGAAGTTGCTGAGAAAGCAGAAAATTTTGCACAGCCATTTTAAACGTAGTCACTGTCCGGCTGACAAACAGAAATTATGCTAAATGAAAGCAGCTGTCAAAAGGTCAATGAGAGATTCTTTTAACGAATTTGAAAGCAATATTTTATCTGCAGATTCTAAAAAGACCCAAAAAAATTTTGGTCATACTTAATCTACGAACGCTACAAATAATTCAGTATATTCTACTGCAGACAGTATGGGTAATGTAATGGATTATGATAAACAGAAGGCCGAAATTCTAAACCTAGCTTTGAAAAACTCGTTTACAGTAGAGGACTGCAGCACCATTCCCCCTTTCATTTATCGAACAAACGCAAGGATGGCTGACATAGTGTTTAGTGTATTTGGGATTGTAAAACAGTTAAGATCCTTAGACCCCAGGAAGGCATCTGGCGCAGACAGTATCCCCGTAAGATTTTATATTGACTATGCTACAAATATAGCACCATTCGTATCAGAATGAGATTTTCACTCTGCAGCAGTGTGTGCGTTGATATGAAACTTCCTGGCAGATTAAAACTGTGTGCCGGACCAAGACACGAACTTGGGACCTTTGCCTTTTGCAGGCAAGTGCTCTACCAACTGAGCTACCCAAACACGTCTCGCGACCCGTCCTCACAGCCTTAAAATCTCATTCTGGAAACATCCCCCAGGCTGTGGCTAAGCCATGTCTCCGTAGTATCCTTAATTTGTCTGGAAGTTTCATATCAGTGCACACTCCACAGAACAGTGAAAATTGCATTCTATAAATAATTTTGCTGACAGGATGCTGGTCTGGGAACATCTTATGGTAAAGATTTTGCAGAAGTTAGGATGGCAAGGACCCAGTCCCAACCAAAAAACAACACATATGCTTGGATAAATTCAGACCCAACTCCCACTTCTCCTTCAGATCCATCCTCTTTAGACATTCCACAGATCCCTCACTTTCATCGTCCTCTCCCAGACTTTCCATAAAAATAAATTCTTAATTTAAAATACCACTTACAGAGTCATTGCCATCCACAATCTGATGGTAGACCATTCTGTCATCATACTCATTGTGCAAAAAAGCCAATAAGGTACGGGATCAAGTGGAATGTATAGCAAAGGGGTTTTGTCAGCTCCAAGATGTTTTGACATACAGTCACACAGCTGCCTTCATAGTACTCCTTACCACTCCTAATCTGTGACTCTTACCTTTTATCTACTACCTAATATACACAAAGACAACTAACAATCCTGGCAGTCTATATGTATCAGCTTCCAAGTGAGCGCACCTCAGCTCTGGTGGTATCATCTCAAACTTGCCACAGAGTGCCACTTATCCTACATAATGCACATCAACACCTTTCTAGAACAATTGAAATATACATGGAGACTTCAGAAATTTTACGCATGATGTCCTATACTAAGACCATTGTGCAACAGTAGTGGTGCTTTCTCAGGAAAATGTACGTGTTCTGGGTTTCCGACAGATATAGTTCTGCTACAACACAGATAACAGATGCATCACAATGTGTTGTTGAAATGGTGTGGCAGCTGGAAATGAACTTCACAGTTGAAGTACATGGGACAGTATGATTCGTGTTGGCAAAATTTATAAATTGAACACAAGTTCACCATTCAGTTCTGCTGATGTGTGGACCAAATGCAATACTGCATCCAGCTGTTGTAAAATGATGCCAGTGATTTGACCAAAGCCATAGAGACCTGGGTGATGTTGATTGGAAGTCCAAATCTTGCACCATATGGCCTCCATTTTTACAGCAGCCTGAAAAGAACATCTGGGGAGAAAGGGATTTTTCCGGTGATGATGTCATGTGATGGTTCTCAAATGTCTCCATGTCCGAGGAAAAGATTTTCATTGTCAAGGAACTGAATGATTGATAGAACGTTCTGATTGTTGTTTGTAGACTGTTGATGAATGTGTTGAAAAACAGTGTGATGTATCTTTGTCAGATTGAAGTATTCAATAAAAGTTATTTGGCCTGCCATATTAATGTGTATTTTACTTTTGAAGTCTCCTCGTATCACAGCCCCTCTCTTGCTGAAACTTTCCTTTTCATCACCAGTGTGACAACTTACATCTATGTCAACACCATCCCCCCCCCCCCCCCAACACACACACACACACACACACACACACACACACACACACACACACACACACACACACGCACAGACACACAGTCAGGCACTCTTCAACTTACAGGTGCTGTGCCCTGTGACTTAGTACTAATTCATTAATGTTGTCTTTGTAATATGAACAGTACTCCACTTCCTACGACAGCTTAGCCCCTTTTTTCCAATTGATACAATATCTTCCAAAAACTTTTTTTCATTTCTATTTCATGTACAAAGATAAGTATTGGAGTACTTAATCTTTATATATAGGAATTAAGGTTATTCATTGTTAGAATACAAGAAATGTATTCACAGTTGCGAATATGGAAGACCATCAGCTGTAGAATGAAATGACAACTGAAAATTTGTGGCAGACGAGGACTCAAACCCAGGTTTCCACTTATTGCAAGCAACTGCCGTACAATTGGGCTATCCAAATGCAACTCACGACCTGACCCAGACTTCCATAAGTCGTCAATCATATGTCAGTGCCCTGTACTGTTATATTCACCATGTATATTCTAGTACAAGGTAGACATTTTAATTGAAAGTTGCTTGCCCAGTATCAGTGAATAAATACAGTATTGCAGTGCCCATGTTGTCAGAAGAATGATGCAAAGTTCCTTTGGACATGCATTTCATAGCGGCTGTAGTCACCGCAGTGCCTGTTCCTTCAGACATGCATACTTGTCTGAAGACACTTTGCACTGCACTCCTGAACAGTGCAGTTACTGCAATATCATATTTATCTGCTGACACCGGACATGTGACTGTCAATTAAAATGTCTCCCCTGTATGAAATATGGTGATGTAGGGAAGTTTGGGTCTGGCCATGAGTTGTGCTTGGTAAGGTGACCGCTTGAGATAAGCTGGAAGTCCAGGTTCCAGATCTGGACCAGCACAAATTTTCGTTGTTGTCATTCCATTATACAGCTGAAGGTTGTCCATTCTTGCAACTGTGAATACACTTCATGTATTTCGTAACAGCTGTAGCTGCTGAATGCATGTTCATTCAGATGTGTGTGTATGTCCAAAGGAACTTTGTGTCATACTTCTGAATAACAAAGGCACTTCCATGTTGCAGTGTTACAAGTAATGACCATAGGTCTCATTTATTTCCACCTATTGAGTGTAAACACAACTACAAGAAGTCACTAATGCACACAACACACATGTATCTATGTAAATGTTGATAACAGTAAGACCATGGGTGACAAATGCCCATGCTACCATAGGTTGGTTAATAATTTGGGATTGGTATTTGGGGATTGTGAAACACAATTTCACTGGGGCTAATTAAGTTGGACAGTAGAAGGGATTCCTCATGAAGGCCGCCCATGAATATGTGGGTTGTGTGTAGAAGGACAGGAAGATTGCAGAACAAGAGGTGAACTGTTGTACCCTTTAGGCAAAAACAGAGGCCACAAAATTGAATTAGCTGTTGAGGGGGGCAGGTGTTGATGGAAAGGGGGGAGTGGGATGTGGGAGAAGGTAACAGAAAAAGAGCAATTAAAATGTCTCCCCTGTATGAAATATGGTGATGTAGGGAAGTTATCAAAGAGCTGAAGAACAAGTATAACCTTTTACCTGTAGAAAAGGGAGGAGTCTTTTTCAGCTCTAGGGAGGAGTCTTTTTCAGCTCTACAAGAAGGAGAGGTGCAGCAGACCAATCATAAGAATTTTTGTGACATGCTGGAAACTAAGTAAAGTAGAAAAAGAAAGGACTTGCTACTAGGTAGCAGACATGAGACAGATTTAGACCAACAGCTGAAGGAGAAACTAATGTATGAGTACCACATCACAAATATTATAAATCCTCATGCTAACCTTGGCCAGATAATAAGAGTTTATTGAGGCACTGAGTGGGGATTTGAGTGAAGAGAAATAGACAACGTGGCCAAGAACAGAGAATATAATTAGTATCAGGGGTGAACTGAAGAAGCAAAATGCAGCAATCTCACACACAAGTCTGGGCTTTGTTGAGGTTCTGCAGTGGCACAATGAACACTGTCTGAATGAAACTATCAGGCAAGTGAACTAGAAACTGAACTGGGGAGTGGCTCACATTGGTTCTGCACTGATAGCTGATATTGGGGATACTCAAGGGGTAGCCTACACCTTAATGGGAGGAGAAGTGTAGATTAGCTGAACAGAGGGGGCACCCTCACCAGTGGTATAATTCCTGTGATAACAGGCATGAGAGGTAAGCATGTTCTAGGCTATATTCCTGATTCACACAAACTGCTTCAAAAGAAATCAAGATAAATGATGTGTTACACACAAAAGGAATTTATTTAAATAAGCTTACCATGATGCAAGAGAAAGTTTTTAGCAAAGTTCATAAACTATGTGCTTATTTATGTGATGTACATTGTATTATGTTCATAGTGAGTACCATATAATGACAGGGATTTATGTATTAAACATAGAAGACCATAAATTAACAGACCATTTTTGCAGGGAAATTATTTAGAAAGGGGGAATTGTCATGTAGGCAAAAAATAAAATAAAGTTCTGATGTACTGAAGCCAGTAGTTTCTGCTTGGATCAATAACTGGAAAATGTACTTATGAATTGTTGCTACCAATAAGTAATTTATAATTACTATAGTAAACTGATCTCCAGTGGGAACTTCTTAGGAAAATTTCAATCATTATCATGCTAACAGGAGGGATGTGTGGAATGTACCAGATATAAATTTCAAATTTAATGTATTTATAGAAGGATTTCTGTTAATCTTTAACAGCTGCTTTCCTAAGAAAACAGTAAAGTACAGTGCTAATAGTACATCAAGAAGGCTAAGGATTTCAAAAAGAAACAAATTGTGTATAACAGAAAGGAAATTGTTTGAAATGGCTGTGACAGAGACATAGGGCTGATTACATATTAGAAGAAATAATGTGCTGTCTTGAGAAAAGTCATAAAAATACTTTCTATATAATGTCTAAAATAATAACTCAGATAATAAAATTAACTTTATATAGGCAATAATTAACAGAGAAACCAGCAAATCAGTCAAGGACTATGATGACTTTGTTACTAAAGGAAACAACCAAATAATAAATTATGGTAGTCAGGTAGGCAACAGTTTAAAAATCACTTCCTTGAAATAGCTTAGAAGATTGGCATGTACAGTTCAAGGGATAAAGCAACAGAACACATACAAGAATCATTGCCACATAATTGCAGGAAAATCCAGACTACTCCATGCTCTGCCAAAGAAACGAAAAGTCTCTTGAGATGACTGTAAAATTAAGGCCAATACTTACCTTCAGGAGAAATGTCATTTCTGCCAGTAGACACACATAAAAGTACATACAATATCCTAGCTTTCAGAATTAATAGTTCCATCCTCTTGTGAGGTAGGTCCCTCCTATCATGGGGTATGAGTCATCTTCTCTTAAGAGCTTCCCCTGTTCATCCCTCTCTCCTCCCAAGGAATGAACTATTAGTTCTGAAAGCTATGACATTGTGTGTACGTTTGTAGATATCTGTTGGCAGAACTGACATTTCTTCTGCAAGTAAGTACTGGCCAGCAATTCTGTTGAATAATTTTAAAAAAACTCATAATCATAATGACCTCCCTCAAAATCAGAAACACTCTAGAGAATTTGTAGTATCTCAGTTAAAATACTAAAATCCTATTCTTCATGTATAAACAATGTACACGCATCACTATTACAGAGGATGTTTCCAGACTATCTGAGATATGCTATTGTTGGATCCCTTTACAAGAATAGTCTCTACTTACCTCCATCTCAAAGGCACTGGAAAAGATTATGTACACAAGAACTGTAACACATCTTTCTCAAAATGAGACATGTAGTCAGTTTCAATGTGGATTTTGAAATGGTGTTTCCACATATCATGCTATTTTTCATTTGACAAATCATATTATACGAAATTTAAATGACAAAATATTGCCACCTGGCATTTTCTGTGACTTATCAAAAACAAATGATTGGGCAATTGGCAGTATTCTCTTTAAGAAGTTCAGATACAGTGGTGTAAAAACTTAAGGCTGAAAGTAATTTTCTCAAGATGTGTCGCTCCCAAGTAATATAGCTCAATGAAACTTGGACCATGCACAGATATAACTTCCACAGTGTAGTACAGAAGGTAACTGGAAGAAAAACACAGTGAGACAAACAGAAATGACGCTTTTATTCAAAGGCAATAATTACATTGAAGACACCATCATGTTAGATGGTGCCCTGGACATTACAAAAAGCGGGACATGGTTCTTAATAGAATGTGTGATCACATGGAATGAAATCTCTTAGAAGTGCAGTGGCTGTTGCTGCAATTGGGAGATGGGGATGTACCTGACATGGCCTTCACCTGAATAGGGGGGCCAGGGGGGGGGGGGGGGGGGGGGGGGAGGCAGATAGGTTGTGGCTGAAGCTGAGCTTGTAGGTAATATGTGGGGGGCACCATCACACTTAGCATGATCCCTGTGGTTACTGGTGTCAGAGATGCAACTTTTTTAAGGTAGAATCAGATTTCAGGCATACTGTTCAGAAACAAGTGAAAATAACAAAAGAGCCCAATAAAATGCTTAAAATGTACATAAAAGTAAGGTTAGCTTATTTCAGCAAAATATTAGAGGAATGAGTAATAAAGTAGAAGAGCTTCTTGTGTACTTGGAAAATTTAGAGAGAATTATGTGCCTCTCTCAGATCTACATAACCACAGGGTTAGATAAGTTACATAGAAAAGATTACAGTGTAGCAGTTTACTCATTCTACACTGGTATGGGAAAAGGAGGAGTTATAACATATATTAAGATAGAACACAAGTTCAAAAACATTGAGAGAAATAGATTTTGTAGTGATAATCACATAGAAGGGAATGCTTGAGTGAAGTAATACTGAAAATAGTTCACTTTTATTTGTAACTGTACATAGTTTCCCCACTGGGAAATTTGCAACTGTTTACAAATAATCTGGAGCCCTTACTGTGCTATCTGTCAGACAGCAGCAAGCAGTTAACAGTCAGCGGTGATATCAGTGTAGATTTTCTGAAGGATTCTAATAGGAAAAATTATGTGAAAACTTTATTCACATCCTGCAATTTCATCTCAGTAATTAACTTTCCAATAAGGGTGGATAAAGTCAGTAGGACACTAATTGATAACACTTTCTTTGGTGAAGCTCAAAGTAAGAAAATAACTGTTCACCCAGGAGCAAATTATCTCTCTTATCATGATGCACTGTTAATTAGGATAAATAATGTAGTGCCTTACACTATGGGTACTACTCAAATCAGTTAGAATATTTGATGATTCCAGAACAAATGTTTTTAAGAATAGCTTACAAGAGATAACTTAGGATGAAATTTATAATGAACAAAATGATAAAAGAAAATTTAATCTTTTCCATGATATATTCATATCATTATTTGAAAATAGATTTCCACACAAGCTAATAAAAAAAGGACACTAAACAACCATGTAAAAAAACCATGGATCACTAGAGGGATTATAGTATCTTTTGAAAGGAAAAGAAAATGTATCTTCTAGCAAGAACAAGTAGGGATCCTACAGTAGTTGCACACTACAGAAACTACTCAAAATTACTAATAAAGATTATTAAAAAATCAAGGAATATAATGTCAGAAATCAGTAATTTTGACAATAGATTTTAATGTAGTGAAATCAGAGGCATAGCTGAACAGGAGAACATCACTATTGAACTGAATGGAAGGCCTATAAATGATGAGTCACAGGTAACAAATTTATATAATAATCATTTTGTAAAGATATTAGAAAGTGTAGGGACAAACAGTTCAAGAGAAAAATCACAGCAGTATGGTGGAAAAAATAAATCTCATAAAAATCAGTTACGTGAATGTACCACCAAGTTCTTCTGAAATTAAGGGAATCATACATTCTCTCAAAAATAAGAGCTCATCTGGTTCTGGTAGTGCTTCCTAGAGTATTATATTCCTCCCCATATAATGTGCAGAGTCTTGTCTGAAATGTGTAATGCATCACTAACTCAAGACATTTTTCCAGAGAGACTGACACTGGACTTGCATTCAGGAGGACGATGGTTCAATCCCACGTCTGGCATCCTGATTTAGGTTTTCCGTGATTTCCCTAAATGGCTCCAGGCAAATGCCTTTGAAAGGGCACGGCCGACTTCCTTCCCCGTCTTTCTCTAATCCAGTGAGACCAACGACCTCGCTGTTTGGTCTCTTGGTGTCTTTCCTTACTACAGGTATTAAAGTGTCTTCAGAAACAAAATGAGAACTGTATGCGACAGCAAGAACTAGTAAAGATCCAGAAGTAGTTTTAAACTATAAAAATTATTGTAACATACTGAGGCTAGTTGTAAGGAAATCAAGAAATATGGATGTTAGAGAAGAAATTAACAACCCCGGCAATAAAATCAAATCAATATGGAATGTTGTTAGAAGGGAGACAGGAAAAGTAACCATTGGGGTAGGTAGTATTACTATTAAAGAGAACGAGACCATCCTAACCAACAGTACACAAGTAGCTAATATATTTAACAACCATTTCTTAAGTGTAGGATAAAAAATTTGTGAGAACAGTTCAGAAGAAAAAGCCAGGCAGTACATGGAAGAGTCTGTTTTGGAAAAATTTAGTCAGATTAAGTTTCACCTAACAACCTCTTGTGAAATACGTAAAATTATTAAATCTTTGAAAAATAAATGTTCTGTTGGAGTAGATGACATCTCTAATAAGGTATTAAAACAATGTGGAGCAATTACAGCTGATGTTCTGAGTCACATATGTGATGCATCACTAAATCAAAGCATTTTCCCAAACAGATTAAAATATGCCATTGTCAGACCTCTCTACAAAAAGGGCGACGCCACAGATGTCAATAATTATAGGCCAGTATCCTTGCACACAGCATTTTCAAAAATCTTTGAGAAAGTAATGTACTTAAGAGTGGTTAGCCATCTCAACAGCAATAGGATACTTAGTAAATCACAGTTCGGGTTTCAAAAATGCTGTTCCACTGAGACAGCAGTATACAATGTCACTGTCCACATAATAGAGTCTTTAAATAGTAAAATGTCATGAACAGAAATTTTCTGTGACTTGTGAAAAACATTTGATTGTGTGAACCATGACATTATGTAACATAAATTACAATTCTATGGTATAAATGGAATAGCATATGTGTAGTTTGAGTCATACCTACAGAACAGGAAGCAAAAAGTTTCCTTATATGGGTCAAGTGATTAAAATAAGTTTGCCACTTCCTCTAACTGGGGTGAAATTACATTAGGTGTTCCACAGGGTTCAATCATGGGTCCCCTTCTGTTCTTGATATATGTGAATGACCTCCCTTCCTATCTGATACAGGAAGCTGAATTGACACTGTTTGCTGATGATACAAGCATCATTATTAATCCAGTAAAAGCTACTCCAATTGAAAATGATACAAATAAGGTCTTTGGAAAAGTCATTAAATGGTTTTCTTCAAATGGGTTTCCTCTAAACTTGGAAAAAACACAGTACATCCAATTTTCTGCTCCAAAAAGTACAGTTCCTTCAATAAATATAACACATCAACAGAAGCCAGTAGACAGGGTAGAGCATACTAAGTTTTTGTGTGCAGATATAGATGAGAATCTTAATTGGAAAATTCATATTTTGGATCTTCTAAAGTGACTAGGTTCAGCAACTTTTGCAATCAGAATAATTGCCAATTTTGAGATATAGAAATTAGTAAGCTAATATACTTTGCATACTTTCACTCTCTGATGTCACACGGAATAATATTTTGGAGTAACTCAACATTTAGACAAAAAGTATTCACTGCTCAAAAGAAAGTGGTTAGAATAATGTGTTGGGTTCATAGTCGCACATCTTCTAGGCATCTTTTTAAAAGACTGAGAATTCTTACAACAGCCTCACAGCACATTTACTCACTAATGAAATGTGTTCTCAATAACATGGACCAGTTTAAAAACTACAGTGACATTCATGATTATAATACCAGAAAAAAGAAAGACTTACACTATCCTTGATTCAACCTATCTTTGGCACATGAAGGGGTAAAATATGCTGCTATAAAAATTTTTGACATATTACCAGATGAAATAAAATGTCTGACAGACACCAGTAATAGCTTCAAAAATAAACTGAAATCATATCTTCTTGACAACTCCTTCTGTACCATAGATGAATTCTTGAATAGGAATAAATAAATCTATAAATATAGTATATGCATTTTGTGCCATTTAAGGGAATGGGGTAAATAATAGAAATATTAATCAAATCTTGTTTCATATGTGCATTTCTTGTGCACTTGACACGTTCCACATCATAACGGCTATCGTTCTGTGCGATTGCTCAATGGAACATGCAACCAACCAACTAACTAACTAACTGAGCAATGTGAGGCAATGGGTATGTCATTTTCAAGGTGGTGAAAAGGGTGTGCATGACAAGCCACAGCCTGGTCGATCCTGCACAGCTGTCGTCCCTCACAATGAAGAGCATCTTGATCAACTCATCCATGCTGATTGGCGGATAACAACCAGAGAATTGTGTGCAATGCTGAATGTCAGCTGTAATGCCTTAGAAACAATGTTGGAACATCTTGGTTATCACGAAGTCACTACAAGATGGGTCCCCTGGATGTTTATAGAATAACAAAAAACTCATCGAATGGAAATCTGTTGGGAGCTGCTGGGCCAATATGAAGCTGAAGGTGACAAATTTCTGACTAGCATTATCATCAGAGGCAAGACATGGTGTCACCACTACGAGCTGGAATCCAAAAGACAGTCCATGGAGTTTTTTCAAGTGTTTCCCTTTTTCGCCCTTTGCTTGCTACCTTTTTCCAGTTCCCAGTCTCTTTTTCCTCCCTTAACCTACGTCTATTTTATCATCTCAATACACCTTCAGCAACTGTTGATGGATTCCAGTGGGTGCAATTTCTTCAGCAATGAGAGATTCAATCACACATCACTGTTTTATACAGCTGTCCATATCAGACCCCATTTTGGAACATTCCTCTGCTGGCGCCAACTACCGCAGAATGACAGAACCAACTGCAAATGAAAAGGAAGGTTCAAGCATTACCAATACACCTATCACATCTGGCGCGGACATCCAAAGTCACCAAAAAAAAAAGGAGGCACTACTTTCGGAATAACCCTTTCGTGTGTGTGTGTGTGTGTGTGTGTGTGTGTGTGTGTGTGTGTGTGTGTGTGTGTGTGTGTGTGTGTGTGGAACGTAACCATATGAACAGATTAATTTGTGATGTGAATATAAAATGACTCGCTCCACATCATTTCAATCTATCACGCAAAATGATCCATGGAGTATGAAACAAACTAACCAACCACAGACAACAGGTCTTGCTCAGCAGTGTGCTCCTATGCTGGCCACAAAGTTGGTAAGGTGTTCTTGTGATAGGGCATTTCATTCCTCCACCAGTGCGGTAGACAACTGCTGGATGGTGACTGGTGCATGTGGATGACTGCAGTATGTCTCTCCAAGGCATCCATCACCCATTGGAGGAATGGGCAGGCCAGTCCATTCACCAAATACTCTCTTATTCAGGGAGCTGCTACAGCTGCACGGTTTGGTGAGGCCATCCATCCATTTCAACCATAAAAGTGAAGTCAGGGCTGAACACACCCCTGAAAAACACACCTGGGAAAGGAGTACAGTGTCACAATAACGTTGTCTGCTGAGTGTACTGTGCTCAAAGATTTGGAGGTCCCTACACCCAGGCAACATTATGCCTCCCAACATCTTAACATGAGGACTCTCAAAACAATCAGTTTGACAGTGTTCCTAGGTGCATTGTGTACAGTCACATGGTGAGAGGTGGGAAAATGCAATGCACCCAGGGACAATGTCAAATGTGATCATTTTGGTGGTTCAGATGTTATGGTGTAGGAAGGCATAATGTTTTATAAGCATACTGATATCCAAATCTTGGACATGGTACACTTACCGAGCAATTTTGTTGTGACACTGTACTCCTGCCTCACGTGGGTCTTTTCACAGTGCATTCAGCCCCAATTTCACTTTTACAGATGACATTGTATCACCATGTCAAACAACACAGGTGGAGGAAGTTTTAGAACATCTACAGCTTCATGGCTGCTCTGCAATCCAGCATTAAGTGCCCATCAGAGGGTTCATTGAACCACTTTCACACTCTGTTCCACTCTCTAATAGTGTGCAGGAAAAATGAACATTTAAATCTTTCTGTGTGAGCTCTGATTTCTATTATTTTATTTGAATGATTATTTCTCCCTATGTAGGTGGGCATCAACAGAATATTTTCACATTTGTAGGAGAAAGTTAGGGATGGCAATTTTGTGAAAAGATCTCACCAAAATGAAATGTGCCTTTGTTTTAATGATTGCCACTGCAACTCACTTACCACATCCGTGACACTCTGTCCCCAGTTTAATGATAGTACAAAATGAGCTGCCCTTCTTTGAACTTTTTCAATGTCCTCTGTCAGACCTATATGGTAAGGATTCCGTAACACACAGCAATACCCTAGCAGAAGACAGACAAGTGTAGTGTAGGTAGTCTCCTTAGTGGATTTGTTGCACATTCTAGGTGTTCTGTCAGTTTAAGCTGTTCATAATTGAAAACCCTAGCTGTTTAGTTGAACTGACAGCTTTAAAATTTTTGCAATTGTTGTGTAACCAAAATTTAGCAGATTTCTTTTAGTACTCATGTGGATGACCTCATACTTTTATTATTTAAGGTCAGCTGCCACTTTTTGCACCATAGAGATACCTTGTCTAAATAATTTTGTAATTGGTTTTGATCTTTTGATGACTTTACTATATAGTAAGTGATAACATCATGTGCAAATGATCTGAGAGAGCTGCTCACATTTCTCCTAAATCATTTATGTGGTTTAGGAACATCAGAGGGCCTGTAACACTTCCTTGGAGATGCTAGATATCACTTCCATTTTGCTTTATGCCTTTCCATCAGTTACTATGGACTATGACCTTTCTTACAGGAACTCGTGAATTCAGTTGCACAATACTCCTTAGACATGCAAATCTGGTTAGAAGCTGCTTGTGAGGAACTGTATCAAAAGCCTTCTGGAAATATAGAATATAGAAATATTGAATCAATCTGAGATACTCCGCTGATAACACTCATTACATCATGAGAATAAAGCGTGGGTTGTGTCAGTCGGTGATTTTCTTTGAAGTAATTTGTAATGCTTGAACACAGTTTGTGTTCCAGAATTCTGCTGCAAATCGACAAAAGTGATATGGGTCTGTAATTTCAATGGATTACTCCTATTTTCTTTCTTGAATATTGGTGTGATGTGTGCAACTTTTCAGTCTTTAGGTACGGATCTTTCATCAAGCAAGCATTGTATATGGTTGCTAAATATGGAGTTGTTATATCAGCAGACTCTGAAAGGAACTTAATTGGTGTACAACGTGGACTGGAAGTCTTTTGTTTATTAATTGTTTTGAGTTGTTTCATTAGACCAAGGATATCTACTTCTAATTTACTCATGTTTGTAGTTGTTCTTGATTCAAATTGTGGAATATTTACTTCATGTTTTTTGGGGAAGGAATTTTGAAAATCCATAGTTAACAACTCATGCTCTTGTGGCAAAATTGTTTGTAATGTTACCATGGCTATAAGGCATTTAAGATACTGATTGTGTCTTCCCACTGGTGTACTTTTCATATAACCAGAATTTCTTTGGACTTTCTACGAGGTTTTGAGACAATGTTTCATAGTTAAAATTATTAAAAGCATCTCGCATTGAAGTTCACTTTAAATTTCAAGCTTATATAAAACTTCACCACTCTAGGAAATTTTGTATTCTTTTGAATGTGGCAGTTTTTTTGCCCCTGCCATTGCATCTGCAACAGTGTTCTGATGTGTTTTGTGTACCATGGGGAATCAGTTCTTTCTCTTATTAATTTATTTGTTATAAATCTCTCAATTGGTGTCAATACTGTTTTCTTGAATTGGAGCCCTATCTGGTCTACACTTACATAATTAGTTCAGTAGAAATTGAGACTGTCTCTCAGGAAGGCATCAAGTGAATATTTTTATCTCCTTTTTCAAATACACACATTTTACATTCATTTTTGATGGGTTTGCATGTTACAATACTCAATCTCATTGCAATAACATTGTGGTTACTAATTCCTGTGGATGATGATACTTGTACTTCCTATTTGGTCAGGATTACTTGTCGTTATGAGGTCAAATTTTTGGAGAAAGGATTTAGTACAATTTTGGATGAAGTTAAGTTTTATGCCTACCTCCAGCTCAGAACATGCATGCGAACATAATTGACGGCACACTGAAGTCACCACCTGCTGCCATAACT
Organism: Schistocerca americana; assembly: GCF_021461395.2. Lineage (NCBI taxonomy): Eukaryota > Metazoa > Arthropoda > Insecta > Orthoptera > Acrididae > Schistocerca > Schistocerca americana. The sequence goes on from NC_060119.1 coordinate 1,046,797,944, forward strand.
GAATGAGTTGGGTACCTATTTGAGATGATTCTCAAGTTTTCTTTAAATCTTTTATCAACTGTATCATCTGAATCGGAGGAGAATATTTGTTGAATGAAGGGGGCTTTCCCCCTCCCCCTCTCCCCCACCCCCACCCCCACCCCCCACCAACACCAATGTAAATCCCATTGAGCCCATGTGGAATGCATTGGGGAGATATATTACAGCACGTCTGCATGCACCAATGACCATCCAGCTGTTGTCAACAGCACTGGTGAAGGAATGGAATGCACTACTACTGGAACTCCTGCAAACTTGTGGCCAGCATAGGAGTTTGCAGAGCATGCATTCATGTCTGTGGTATCACACACCATATTAAAAACCATGTCCTGCCTTTTGTAATGTCAAGGGGGCCATCATAAATTGAGATTACTTCACTGTAATTATTGTCTTTGAATAAAAATGTTCTATCTGTTCATCTCATTTCTATTTCTTTTGGTTACCTTCTGTACTACACTGTAGCAGACCTTTCTATGTATGGCTCGAGTTTCATTGAATTACGTTTCTTGGCAGCACCTTATCAAGCAATTAACTTACTTTCCCCCTGTGGGTCTGGAAGTTAGAATAGGCCGGAGGTGTTCCTACCTGTCATAAAAGGCAACTAAAAGGAGTCGCACGTTTCAGACTTTATGTGATGGTCCCCTGTAGGGTTTGACCTCCATTCTTCTAAAATTTTCCAAAGAGCGAGCCAACTGGGGAAGGGCACCTTACATGGTGCATCGTGTCCATCACGCACTGAGACCTTTCGCATCCTTTGTCGACATGGATTTGCACTTCCACTCATTCTCCAGCTGTTGGGTGAGATCATCCTCCTGGGTGCATTTTCCTCCATCCACTGTGCAGTATTGTTTTCAGCGCTGACGATGATAATGGCCTTGCTCGTTTGTTTGCACCGGATATCTAGAACAAAAGCCAGTCTGTTGTGGTGGGGCTGCCATGTACCCTGTTAGCTGTAGCCCCCTAACCACTCAGGGATTGCTCTGTTGATGCCCGCGCCGTTAACTCCCCACATATGCCAAGGAGTAGATGCCCATCACCCTGGGGCATCGGGACTCCCAGCAATGGCCATCCTGCCAGGTGGCATTTGCTGCGGCTGGGTGGCGCCCATGGGGAGTGCCCCAGGTCGGAGTGGGTAGCATGAGGGTGGATGATACGCCATGAAGCTTAGTACATCATCTCTTGCTGGTGGTCAACCACCAGCAGTCTCTAAACGTTTAAGGGCTCAATTTAATGCATGGAATTACAACCCCAAATCATTCCCCTCCCTGACCACACCAGGGAGGAATGCCAGTGAATCTTATTTGCTCCAGTACCTGGTATTTACGACAGCTGATGGGGAATCCTTTGTGTCAATGAAGCCTCAGTTTTTTGTAGAACATTTAGAGAACAAGTTTAGGAAAGTGGAGGGATTGCCCAGAATGCAGTCAGGGTCAGTCTTGATAAAAGCAGCATCCTCTGCCCAGTAATGGGCATTACTCACTTGTGACAAGCTGGGGAATGAGAGCTGCGAGGTGTTCATTTCGTCTGGCACGTCCATTGGGGTCCAAGGGACAATCAGGTTGCTACCGGTGCCTTCATCTTGGCCTTCGAGGGTGAAATATTACTGAGAAGGTAAAGGTGATGCCTTACCACTGTGATGTCAAGTGCTGTAAGTTCGGCCATATGTCTTCCCCCTGTACTTCCAGCATCACCTGTCGAGATTGTGGATGTCCTTCACATCCCAATACTCCATGTACCCCATCTGCCATCTGCGTCAGCTGCGGAGATTATCATTCACCTTGCTCGCCAGACAGCAGGATTTTACAGTTAGAGAGGAAAATCATGGAATACAAGACCCTGGACCGAGTGCCCTACACTGAGGCTAAGAGGAAATTTAAAAGACTCCATCCCGTGCACATGACATCATCTTATGCTGCCGCTACTTGATTTTGTGTGTGTGTGTGTGTGTGTGTGTGTGTGTGTGTGTGTGTGTGTGTGTGTGTGTGTGTGCGCGCGCGCGCGTGTGTGTGGGGGGGGGGGGGGGGGATACATCCCTCTCTGTTGCTTCCGCAACATCTACTTCGGGAGCATCACCCCCCCCAACCATCGAGGATATCATTCCCCACTTCTCAGCTGGAGAAGCATAAATCTTCTTTGGCTCCTTTCACTAGGAAGGGGTCCCTTGGGTCAACCCCTTCCCAGGTTCCTACCAGTGGCAAAGCGGACTCCCGCCTGTGGCTGCTTCAGCCACAGGTCACTGGTCATTGGGCTTCACGGTCCTCCTCAGTCCCAGAGACTGACTCAGTGAAGCCCTCCCAGCCAGAAAAACCAAAGGAGCAGCGAGAGAAACCCAAAAAGAAGAAGATCCCCAAGAACCCAGACATTGCAGTGGCACCAGTACCACCACTACCTACAAGCTCGATGTCTGAGGATGAGGTGGAGATTCTGGCATCCCTTGAGGACCTAGATCTCACTGGACCCTCAAACACAATGGATGTTGGTAGAACAGGTACTCAATCACTGGCAGCAGGTGACCCTGCAGCGTAAACTGCCTCCTTGAGCACTTCATGCCATCCCAGGTCCCATGATAAGGGCATCCTCTAGTGGAATTGCTGCAGTTTTTTCCACCACCTGGCTGAGCTACGGCAACTGTTAAGCTTTACACCTGCTTTCTGCATTGCCCCCCCAGGAAATCTGGTTCCCGACAATGCAGAACCCTGCCCTCCACGGCTATAGGGGATGTTACAAGAACCATAGCAAATATAATAGAGTGTCAGATGGAGTTTGTGTCTATGTCCTGAACTCAGTATGTAGTGAACCTGTGCCCCTTCAAACTCCTCTTGAAGCTGTGGTTGTCAGGATAAGGACGACATAGGAAATAACTGTCTGCAACATATATCTTCCTCCAGATGTTGCAGTACCTCTGAACGTATTGACTGCCCTGATTCTATAACAACTCCCTAAGCCTTACCTACTTTTGGGAGATTTTAACTCCCATAACCGCATGTGGGGTGGTACCATGCTTACTCGCCGAGGTAGAGATGTCGAAAATTTACTGTCTTAGCTTGACCTCTGCCTCTTAAATACTGTGGCCGCCACTCATTGCAGTTTTATTTATTTTTTATTTATTTATTTATTGTTCCGTGTGACCAAATTAAGGAGAAGTCTCCATGGTCATGGAATGAGTCAGTACATGAAATTATAACATGATAGTAGAAACAGATAAAATGAAATATAAGTAACATATTCAGGCGACAATTCGTAAGTTTAAATAAAGAAAATCAACCATGTAACACTGGAATTTGCTTAATTTTTCAGCTCTTCCAGGAGCTCCTCGACAGAATAGAAGGAGTGAGCCATGAGGAAACTCTTCAGTTTAGACTTAAAAGTGTTTGGGCTACTGCTAAGATTTTTGAGTTCTTGTGGTAGCTTATTGAAAATGGATGCAGCAGAATACTGCACTCCTTTCTGCACGAGAGTCAAGGAAGTGCATTCCACATGCAGATTTGATTTCTGCCTAGTATTGACTGAGTGAAAGCTGCCAACTCTTGGGAATAAGCTAATATTGCTAACAACAAACGACATTAAAGAAAATATATACTGTGAGGGCAATGTCAGAATTCCCAGCCTATTGAATAGGGGTCGACAAGAGGTTCTCGAACTTACACCACACATAGCTCGAACAGCCCGTTTTTAAGCCAAAAATACCCTTTTTGAATCAGAAGAATTACCCCAAAGAATAATACCATATGACATAAGTGTACGAAAATATGCGAAGTAGACTACTTTTCGTGTTGAACTGTCACTTATTTCAGATACTGTTCTAATGGTAAATAAAGCAGCATTTAGTTTCTGAACAAGATCCTGAACATGGGCTTTCCACAGCAGCTTACTATCTATCCAAACGCCTAGGAACTTGAACTGTTCCGTCTCGCTTATAATATGCCCATTCTGTCTGACCTTAATATCGGTTCTTGTTGAATTGTGAGTTAGATACTGTAAAAACTGAGTCTTACTGTGATTTAGCATCAAATTATTTTCCACAAGCCACGAACTTATTTCATGAACTACATTATTTGATGCTGTTTCAATATTACACACAAGAGCCTTCACTACCTAGCTGGTGTCATCAGCAAACAGAAATATTTTTGAATCACCTGTAATACTAGAAGGCATATCATTTATATAAATAAGAAACAGCAGTGGCCCCAGCACCGACCCTTGGGGAACGCCCCACTTAACAGTGCCCCATTGGGACTGAACATCACTACCACTCTCAATATTGCGGAGAATTACCTTCTGCTTTCTGTTTTTAAAGTAAGAGGCGAACCAATTGTAAGCTACTTCCCTTACTCCATAATGATCCAACTTCTGCAGTAATATTTTGTGGTCAACACAGTCAAAAGCCTTCGTTAAATCAAAGAAAACACCTAGCATTCGCAACCTTTTATTTAATCCATCCAAATCCTCACAGAGAAAAGAGAATATAGCATTTTCAGTTGTTAAACCATTTCTAAAACCAAATTGTACATTTGACAGCAAATTATGTGAATTTAAATGCTCCAGTAACCTTGTATATACAACCTTCTCGATAACTTTAGCAAACACCGATGGCATAGAAATAGGTCTATAAGTGTCAACATTATCCCTGTCTCCCTTCTTATAAAGTGGCTTCACTACTGAGTACTTTAATCGGCCAGGAAACCGACCACTCCTAAAGGAAAAGTTACAGATATGGCTAAGTACTGGGTTAACATACATAGAACAGTACTTCAGTATTCTGCTAGATACCCCGTCATATCCATGAGAGTTCTTGGTCTTTAGTGATTTAATTATTAACTCAGTCTCCCTCTTGTCAGTATCATGGAGGAGCTCATGGCTCATGGTACTTATTCGGCCATTGATTTATCACTCTGCAGCCCAGGACTTCTCCCATCTGTCCACTGGAGAGTCCACAATGACTTTTCTGGCAGTGACCACTTGCCCATCTTCCTGACACTCCCCCGGCATCATGCCCATGGATGCCTACCCAGATGGGCTTTAAACAAGACAGACTGGGATTCTTTCACCTCTGCTGTCACCGTTGAATCTCCCACATGTGGTACCATCAATGTGATGGTTGAGAGGGCCACTAGAATGATCGTTAGACGTGTTTTTGGGTACCAGACCCCTACAGGTGTCTCTGGCATTAACATACAAGGCGTGCAATCTACCAATGCCATTGCGATTGCTGAGCACTTTTCTGAGCATTATGCTCAAGCCTCTGCATCAGAGTACTACCCCCAGCCTTTCGAACCCCCAAACGGCGGATGGAAGGGAAACTCCTCTCCTTCACTACACACCACAGTGAACCCTATAATGCTCCATTTACAGAGTGGGAGCTCCTCAGTGCCCGTCGCACATCGCCCCGACACAGCTCCTGGGCCGGATTGGATCCACAGTCAGATGATTAAACATCTCTCGTCCAACTATAAGCGACATCTCCTCATCATCTTCAACCAGATCTGGTGCAATGATGTCTTTCCATCGCATTGGTGGGAGAGCACAATCATTCCAGTGCTCAAACCCGGTAAAAACCCACTTGATGTGGAGAGCTGTCAACTCATCAGCCTCACCAGCATTCATTGTAAGCTGCTAGAACATATGGTGTGTCGGCGGTTGGTTTGGGTCCTGGATTCACATGGCCTACTGGCTCCATGCCAGTGTGATTTCTGCCAGGGTCACCCTACCACAGATACTTTTTGTCCCTCGAGTCTGCCATTCAAAAAGCCTTTTCCAGTTGTGAACACCTGGTTGCCGTCTTTTTTGATTTACAGAAAGTGTATGACACAACCTGGTAACATCATACCCTTGCCACTTTATATGAGTGCGGTCTCAGGGGCCCACTCCTGATTTTTATCCAAAATTTCTTGTTGCCCCATACTTTCCACGTCCAAGTTGGTGCCTCCCATAGTTCCCTCCATGTCCAGGAGAATGGGGTCCTGCAGAGCTCTGTATTGAGTGTCTCTATTTTTAGTGGCCATAAACAGTCTAGCAGAAACTGTAGGGCCGTTGGTCTCACCTTCTCTGTATGCAGACGACTTCTGCATTTCATACTGCTCCTCCAGTACTGATGCTGCTGAGTAGCACCTACAGGGAGCCATCCATAAGGCGCAGTCATGGGGTGTAGCCCATGGCTTCCAGTTTTCAGCCGCAATGTCATGTGTCATGCACTTCTGGCAGCATCCTACCGTTCATCCGGAACCAGAACTTTACCTTAATGACAATCCATTCTCTGTAGTGGAGACGTATCAATTCTTAGGAATGGTTTTTGATACCCAATTGACTTGGCTACCTCACCTTTGCCAGCTTAAGTGGAAGTGCTGCCAGCACCTTAACACCCTCCACTGGCTGAGCAACACCAACTGGGATGCAGATCGCTGTACACTGCTGCAGCTCTACAGAGCCCTTGTTCAATCCTGCCTTGACTATGGGAGTATGGTTTATGGTTTGGCGGCACCCTCAGTGTTGCGTTTACTCAACCCAGTGCACCATTGTGACGTTTGCCTAACGACAGGAGCTTTTAGGACGAGTCCGATGATCAGCATCCTGGTGGAGGCCGGAGTCCCTCCATTGAAGGTTAGGTGTGCACAACTGCTCGCCAGTTACGTTTCACACATTCATAGTTCTCCTGAGCATCCGAATTACTGTCTTGTTTTCCCAACCACCGCAGTTCATTTCCTGCATCCCCGGTCCAGGTCAGGGCTTATGATTGTGGTTCGCATACAATCGTTTCTGTCTGAACTGGAGTCTTTCCCTAAACCACCTCTACTTGAGGTACACATACACCTCCAGCGCATAAACCTAGGCCAAAGCTTCATCTGGATCTTTCGCATGGCCCTCAGGACTAGGTTAACCCCACGGCTCTCCGCTGTCACTTCCTCTCGATTCTTGGCGTGTTCCAGGGCTCTGAAGTGGTTTACACTGATGGATCGGTGGCTGACGGTCACGTTGCTTTATCCTTTGGTAGCGACCATCCAGAAGTCCGTCTATGCCTTCAAACGGCTTAGTTGTTCAGTGGCGATTGTCTGGACCCCAGGTCACATCGGTATTCGAGGAAATGATCATGCTGACAGGCTGGCTACACGGCAACTGCTACTGGTGGTTGGCATCCCCATAACTGACCTGCATTCATTATTACAGTGCAAGGTTTTTCAGCTTTGGCAGACAGAATGGCATAATCTCAGTACGCGCAACAAACTGCATGTCATTAAGGGGACTACGAACATGTGGAAGTCCTTGGTGAGGGCCTCTCTCAGGGACTCTGTGGTTGTCTGCTGGCTTCGCATTGGCCCCACTTGGGCAACCTACAGTTATCTCCTGAGCCGTAAAAACCTGCCTCATTGTTGGTGCAGCGCCCAGTTGTCAGTGGGCCATATCCTGGTACACTGTCCTACTTTGGCTGCCCTGCAATGAAATCTTTGTTTACCGGACTCGTTGCCGCTAATTTTGTCTGACATCATCCCATCGGCTGATACAGTTTTACATTTTCTTCGTGTGGGTGGGTTTTATCATTTGATCTTCAGTTTTAGCACATGTCCCTCTGTGTCCTCCACTCTAGTGCTTTCAGGGTGGTGGTTTTAATGTATTGCAGAGTGGCTGACTTCTCCTTTTTATTCTCATTGACACCCAGCCATGGTAATCTGCTTTCTTGTTTTAATCCCTTCTACCTATTTCTTACATCTCTCTGTGGTTTTCTTGTCCTCTTTTGTTCCTTGTAGTGTTTGTTGCCTTTCTGTCTTTTTGTTGTTTTTCCTTTGTTTCGGTATTGTTCTCTACGTCTCGTTTGTTTTATTCTTTCCCTTGTATGATTGTTTTCACAGGAACAAAGAACCAATGACCAAGCAGTTTGGTCCCTTTCCCCCATTTTAAACCAAGCAATCAACCAAAACTTACCTTCATCCTTCAGTTTTTCACATGAGTGTATTATTCTAGTATGCCAAATGTTACGTCAAGAAACCCAGTGAGTGTACACAAAGAAATAGCATTTTCAGAGTGGAGGATAAACACTACACTTCTGCCACAGAAATCGGTGTTGTTCTTTGCTGACAGTGCAAGTATTATCATCAAACCTAATGGAGAACTGTCTACGCTAGAAAATTTAAATAATAATTCTTGAAAATTAGTAACTGGATCTCTGGAAATAGATAGTCACTGAATTTAAATAAAAAACAATACATGGAATTCAGTATGGCACAAGCCCTGACCACACCATTAGAAATAATATGAGTGTAAATTAATAACTGAAACACAATATCCTATATTCTTAGATTTTGGAGATGAAAATGTAAAAAAAGTGACATACTTTTTCTATTTTCATTCACTAATGTCGTATGGCATCCTAACATGTCACTGAGGAAAAAAGTGCTTGTTGTACAGATCTTTTAACAACCGATAGATACACATAAAACAGAACTGAAAATTTACATTCCTAGCTTTCGGAACTTTGTTCCTTCATCAGGGAGGAGAGAGGGGAAAAAAGGGAAGAAGGGAAAGTGGATTCAGTTACTCACAACCCAGGTTATGAAGCAACAGGGAAAGGTAAACAGGGAGGGTAGCAACCCCCCTCATAGCCAACAAACCTAGCCTAGCCACCCTACTCAATCTCCCCATCCCAGCACATACCCCACACAGACCAAATCTCAACTATAACCACAGTCAAATGCCACATATCACCAGTCCCAATTCAGTCCTAAACCTCTCATCCAGATCCCTCTCTCCTCCAGAGACATCTGTTCTATCAAAAGGCTTAACCTTTAGCCCCACACCTAAATTCAACCACACTGCCCTGGTTAAAGATCTCCTCTCATTCACCCGGAACCTCAACTGGAAATATCACTTCACTACCCAAACACAGCCCCCAAGTACTAGACCCAGTGTTGAACCCTGTCTAGAACAGTTTCGACTGCCTTCTCAAAGGGATCCTCCTCCCCTCCCCCAAAACCATCCCTTGCAGACATTTCAGGAATTCCTCACATCCAGTGTTGCCTCCCAGTCCTTCTTGAAGAACATCCCGACAACCCCCAACATCACCCCAGCTGAATCCCGTGCCATTAAAGAGCTGAAAATAGACCACTCTATTGTCATCCTCCCGGCGGATAAAGGCTCCACAACTGTCGTACTTGACCGTGTGGAGTATGTGGCAGAAGGACTGCGTCAACTCTCTGACACCTCAACCTACAAAGCTGTTACCCAGGATCCCATTCCCTCCATCCAGACTGAGCTGCAAAAAATCCTAAAAATCCAAGGTCCCTCACAAGGCCTCACAACGGCTTCCATAGACTTACTCACTCCATCTGAGCCACGTACCCCTACCTTCTACCTATTACCCAAAATCCACAAAGAGAACCATCCTGGCCGCCCCATTGTAGCAGGCTTCAAATCCCCAACTGAACGTATCTCAGCTCTGGTAGACCAGCACCTCCAACCTATCACCCGCAGACTCCCATCCTACATCAAAGACACAAACCACTTCCTAGAACGCCTCAAATCCATTCCCACTCCTCTCCCACCTGAAACCTTTCTTGTCACCATAGATGCTACATCCCTTTACACAAACATCCCACATACCCATGGTCTCTCTGCCCTTGAGCACTACCTCTCCCAACGCCCACCCGAAGATCTTCCAAAAACCTCGTTCCTTATCACACTTACCAACTTCATCCTCACCCATAATTACTTCACTTTTGAAGGCCAGACCTACAAACAAATCAGGGGAACGGCCATGGGAACCAGGATGGCTCCCTCCTATGCCAACCTCTTCATGGGCCGCATGGAGGAGGCTTTCCTGAAGACCCAACAGCTGCTTCCCCTGGCCTGGTATAGGTTTATAGATGACATCTTTGTGGTCTGGACTCATGGTGAAGAAACACTCCTTAATTTCCTCCATAACCTCAACTCCTTTTCGAATCTGAATTTCACCTGGTCCTTCTCGAAAACCCAAGCCACCTTCCTGGATGTTGACCTTCATCTTGTTGAAGCTCACATCCACACCTCTGTCCATATCAAACCCACAAACAAACAACAGTACCTTCACTTTGATAGCTGCCATCCTTTCCACATCAAACGCTCCCTTCCCTACAGCCTAGGTATTCGTGGCAAACGTATCTGCTCCAGTGACAAATCCCTCAACAACTACACCAATAACCTGACCAGTGCTTTCCTCTCCCGCAACTATCCTGCAGACCTTGTCCACAAACAGATTTCCCGAGCAATACATTCCTCCCCGTCCAACAACAATGTTCCTACCCCCAGACCACACAGAAGCATCCCCCTTGTCACCCAATATTATCCTGGCCTCGAAAACATCAACAAATTACTCCGCCAGGGATATGACTTTCTCAAGTCAACCCCTGAAATGAGATCATTCCTTGACAAAATTCTCCCCACACCACCCAGAGTTGCCTTTCGTCGCCCCCCTAACCTCCGTAACATCCTTGTTAAACCCTACAATATTCCCAGACTACCTTCTCTACCCAGCGGTTCCTACCCCTGTAACCGACCCCGCTGCAAAACCTGCCCCATGCATCCGCCCACAACCACCTACTCCAGCCCCGCTACTGGTAAAACATACACAATTCAAGGCAGGGCTACGTGTGAAACTACACATGTCATTTATCAACTGACGTGCCTGCACTGCACAGCCTTTTACATCGGCATGACGACAACCAAACTGGCTGAGCGAATGAACGGACACAGACGAACTGTCCGCCTAGGAGATGCCCAATACCCAGTAGCGGAGCATGCCCTCCAGCATAATTCTACGGACCTAGGAACCTGCTACACCGTATGTGCCATTTGGCTTCTCCCACCCAACACCAGTCCCTCTGAACTGCGGAGATGGGAACTTGCACTCCAACACATCCTTTCATCCCGCCATCCCCCTGGACTGAACCTACGTTAAACAACCTCACTCCCATTCACTCTTCAGTCTTCTGCTCTTTCCCTTTCCTCTTTAGCCATTCACGCATCTTTTCATCCTACATAGTTGTGTTTATCTTTATACTTTACTTCTGTATGCATCCTCTTTGGTTTGAAGCTGGCACAGTACTTACAGTAGAATATCTTTGGCTTCCCTCTGACAACGATGCCTCCATCCTTGCTACCCTCCCTGTTTACCTTTCCCTGTTGCTTCATAACCTGGGTTGTGAGTAACTGAATCCACTTTCCCTTCTTCCCTTTTTTCCCCTCTCTCCTCCCTGATGAAGGAACAAAGTTCCGAAAGCTAGGAATGTAAATTTTCAGTTCTGTTTTATGTGTATCTATCGGCTGTACTGAGCTGAGGTAAGTACTGGCCAGCACCTCTATCTCTTTGTTAGTATTTGTTTCACATCTTATATGAGATTTTCCATTAATCATTTAGATCTTTTAACAAGGATAATATGTAGTGTTCACTCAAAACCCTCTAGTAGATACTGGGCATACTGACAACAGCTTTACAGTATAGCACAATCAGTGTTTGCAGGCAATGGAGGCTGATCATAGTGATCCCTTGCCAGAAGTCTATCATAACCTCCAATTCCTACTCAAATCTTTGGACCCATCCCAGAATCTCTCCCCTAGATCTATCTTCCTCCTAACCCTTTGCTTACACAACTTCCACATTCTTCCCGACAACCATAAACCCAACACTCTTGGACACCCCATTGTCACATAGGTTACTGTGATCCTGCTGAAAAAATTTCCGTTCTTGTCGACCAGCAACTCTAACTGGACCCAGTTCAAGACACCCTATTGTTACTCCTTTACAATCTTAACATCTACTCTCTTATTCACTTCACGCAGTCCTCTTCAGCCCAAATGTGCCACATTACTGGATGTTGACCTCCCCCTGCATCTATATTTCTGTATATACCAAGCCCACTAACCATCAACAGAGCCTGCCTTTTGATGGCTGTCATTCCTTCCACATCAAAAAATCACTCCCATATACCGTAATCTGGCCACCCATGGACATCATGCAGAGTATGCTGAAGGTCTCAATAAGGCCTTTACAGACAGGTGGCACTATCCCTCCCTCCAGGCCTGGTCCATAAACATTTTTCGAACCATATCCTTCCCCTCCCTCCACCCTCCTCCCCTCCCTCCCTCCCTCCCCTTGGTCTTCCCTACTAGCACCACCAACCCCAAGAACCAGATGCAAAGCAGCAGCACACCCCCCTCCTTCTCATCATGCAGTATCATCCCAAATTTGAATAACTGAACCATAGTTTTTGCCAGGCCTTGGATTATCTACAGAGGGACCCAGAAAAATAGTCAGTATTAATGGAACATACCGTTAATAATTCTTGCACAAGGGGAAGAACAATTCTTGCAGAGGGGGAAGGTTATTTTGTGTGTTCAAATTGACCCACATCAGCAGTCAAACAATGCTGAACTGTTGACCAAACTACAGCTGTCACTGTTGCCAGTATGATAGCCCTACAGAACGCCTCGGTGGTTTCTCATACTTTATTCAGTGTGGCTGGCTTCTGTTGATAAACTTCATTTTTCCAAGTCCCCCATAGGTAGAAGTCAAGAGATGAAAGGTCTGGAGACTGTAGTGGGCACTCAACAGCTACTCTTTGGCCTACCCATTGTCCAAGTAGATTTTCATCCAAGTAGGCTCTGACATCTCTGTGGTAGTGAGGCAGAGCGCCATGTTGTTGTAGGTAAAATTTTTTATTCCCAAATACCTCTCAGATGGCAGGTAAAATTGATACACATCACCAGTTACAATACCTTCAAGGAATAATGGGCCAATCAATCTGCACAGGGACAGATCGAACTGCACCACACATTAACATCTGGTGGAGTAACATGTCAGTCCACATGAGCGTGAGCATTTTCAGGAGACCAGTACATGCAGTTGTGGTGGTTTACAGTGGAGTTCAGTTTGAATTGCACCTCGTCATACCAGATAACCATCCCTGCAAACCGTTCGTCTTCACGAAGTATGCTGTAGTACCACTAGCAGTACTCCAATTTTTGATCTGGGTCATCCTCATTCATAGTGTGCAGCAATCTTGGAAAGTATACTTTCCACTTTGCAGCCTTCAGAATTTGTCATATGCTTGATAGGCTTACGCCACTTTCACATGCACCCTGCTTCACAGATTTTTGATGTGACATAGTAAAATGTTGCAACACAGCATCACTGTAAGCTGAATTTGCTGTTTTTGGTCAACCACACATTTCACTGTGCACATCGTGAACAGTACCATCGGATTCAAATTTATCTGGAATATGATAAATTATTGTATGTGTTGGTGGCTGAGTTCTGTACACATTGCACCATTGCTGAGTTCTGTACACATTACACCATTGCTGTTGTATCTCCATCATGTTTTTGCACTTCCAGTACCACTTCAGTATGGCCTTGCATTGCTTAAAGGACAATCTTACTTCATTCATTGCTGAACTGTCGTCTGCTGGAAAACGTGTGCCAAGATCTGTTGAGAAAACAATCAACGAAGCTGCCATGCAGAATTGCAACATTTTGTTCCACAGATATTAACTATCAGAGTGTTTCAATTTTTCTGGACCCCTCTGTACACATGTGCCTGGAGATGAGGAATATCCTACTCACAATCCTTCCCAACCCTCCTAAAATGGTGTTCTGCTGCCTGCTCAATCCACACATCATTGTGGTCCATCCCTGTGCCACACACTCCAGACTCTTTGTCACTCGGGTTGTACCATGGTTCAAGACCTCTACAATTCAGCCATCCATCAGCACACCCTGCTCCAGTTTCATCACAGGCTAATTCTACCCTATCAGAGACAAGGCCATCTGTGAGTGCAGCTATGTCATTTACCAGCTCTGCTGCAATTTCTGCACAGCATTCTATGTGGGCAAAATCACTAACCAGCTGCCCACTCGAATGGCCGCTGCTGAACTGTGTTCAAGAGCAGAGCTGACCACCAGTGGTGAAACACACTGCAGAGTACAACATGCTATATTTCAAAATTGTTAAGGCTTTCGTGGCCACTTGTTGACAAACTGCCTATTGGCTTCTGTCTCGGGTTCTTCGGCTGACGTTCATCTAATGTTTTTTCTGACGTTTCGCCAGCATGAGTGGCTGGCATTGTCAAAGCTTCACACTCCATTGCCGGTGGTGAACTGGAGCCGAGCTCGCGGCCGCAGACTATATGTACCTGGTGCGCCTGGAAACTGTTCTGAGGAGCAATGGGTACTCCACAAATTACATTAGAAGTGTAACAGAGCCAAACACTCGGCGAAGTAAGGAAGCAGAAGAAGAAATGTCGGGTACGGCCTTTCTGCCATACATTCCCAGAGTGACGGACAGAATCGGCCGTATATTGCGCAAACATGGCGTAAAGACAATTTTCAAACCGACAAGGAAGATCAAAGAGTGTCTTAGATCGGCGAAGGAGAAAAGAGACCCACTTGCAATGTCGGGAATATACCGTATACCATGCACATGCGGAAAAGTTTATGTCGGAATGACTGGACGATCCATTAACACCAGGATCAAAGAGCATAAGCAACATTGCAGGTTGGGGCAGGTGGAGAAATCGGCCGTGGCAGAGCACGCACTGAATGAGACCGACCACGT